>NC_058080.1:502385415-502731487 GCF_014858855.1 Bufo gargarizans | reverse complement strand
CACGGTGGAGGGAGGAGGCAGAGGCGGCCATTTTCGCAGGACCAACAGAGTGAGAAACGTGGAGGCAGAAGTGGCATCAACTTGGCCAAGATGCTGGTGTGGCTGTGCAGGAACCACATTCACCCAGTGGGCAGTAAAGAACATGTATTGTCCCTGACCATAGTTACAGCTCCACACGTCGGCGCTGCTGTGTACTTTGGGAGACAGTGACAGGCTCAAGGGACTGGCCCAACTTTCTGTTCTACATGTGTGTGCAGGGCTGGTACTGCCTTTTTGGCAAAGAAATGCCATCAGTTTCTCTGAAAGGTGCAGAATTCACTACTTTGAAAGGGAGGTACAGCAGCACCAGCAACTTGGACAGGAGCACGTTTAAGCTTCTGCACTGTTGGATAAGTGCATGCATACTGTTGTCTCTTGGCAATCGCTTCCGTTATCAATTGCAGACGGAATGACTGACGAGGAGTAGTAGGGCGAGGAGCAGGAGCATCAAGACCAGCAGATGATGGGAAGGACAGACAGCTCCCTTCAGCTGAGGGGATGGAGCCTTGACTGCCTGAATTTGGCTGTGTGTCACTGGGTGTCACAGAAGGTGTACAGAAAACTAGAAGACAAAAAATGAAGATCCGACTGACTGGATCCAAAACTAAGGAACCAAAGGGAGAGCCCTGCAACAGACCTGGCTCTCTCCCTAACTGCTCAGCCTATGCAAAAATCTCAATGGTAGATGATCGCATATCCTCGTTCCTCGACTGTATAACACCTGAACACCCTATAATAGTGAGGGGACACGACCACCGGCTCCCTACACTTGATACGGAGTGAGTCAGGGTCACCTGGGATCCAGCAAACAGGAAAACACAAATGAATGAACAAAACTTATCTGTAGAAGACTCAGTAGTAGCATCCAGCATGCACACACTCCAGGAAGTTGTATAAACCGCAAAGTGATGCAGTATGGGAAGGGATTTAAAGGGATGCAATCAGTGCAACTACATGACAGCTGAGGGAGGCTAACGAGATGAGAAAACGAAAGCAAAACAAAAGGAACCTCAAGGAGGAGGTTATGAAGAACGTCTGTCAGAGCTTCTCAGATGTCTGGTGGTGACAGTACCCCTCCTTCTACGAGTGGACTCCGGACACTCAGAGCCCACCTTCTCAGGATGGGACCTATGGAAAGCCCTGATGAGACGAGTGGCCTTAATGTCCGTCACTGGGACCCACATCCTCTCCTCAGGACCATAACCCTCCCAATGAATGAGGTACTGGAGAGAACCGCGGACAACACGAGAATCCACAATCCTAGAGACTTGAAATTCAAGATTACCATCAACGACAATCGGAGGAGGAGGCAAAGACGAGGGTACAATGGGTTGGACATAAGGTTTTAATAAGGACTTATGAAAAACATTATGGATCTTCTAAGTCTGAGGAAGATCAAGACGGTCGGCAACAGGATTGATGACGGACAAGATTTTGTAAGGCCCAATAAACTTAGGACCCAACTTCCAGGAGGGAACCTTCAATTTGATATTCTTAGTAGACAACCACACCAGATCACCAACATTCAGGTCCGGACCAGGCACACGTCTCTTATCCGCCACACGCTTACAGACGTGGACAAAATTGTTGGTACCCTTTGGTCAATGAAAGAAAAAGTCACAATGGTCACAGAAATAACTTTAATCTGACAAAAGTAATAATAAATTAAAATTCTATAAATGTTAACCAATGAAAGTCAGACATTGTTTTTCAACCATGCTTCAACAGAATTATGTAAAAAAATAAACTCATGAAACAGGCATGGACAAAAATGATGGTACCCCTAGAAAACACAGAACATAATGTGACCAAAGGGACATGTTAATTCAAGGTGTGTCCACTAATTAGCATCACAGGTGTCTACAACCTTGTAATCAGCCATTGGGCCTATATATATGGCTCCAGGTAATCACTGTGTTGTTTGGTGATATGGTGTGTACCACACTCGACATGGACCAGAGGAAGCAAAGGAAAGAGCTGTCTCAAGAGATCAGAAAGAAAATTATAGACAAGCATGTTAAAGGTAAAGGCTATAAGACCATCTCCAAGCAACTAGATGTTCCTGTGAGTACAGTTGCACATATTATTCATAAGTTTAAGATCCATGGGACTGTAGCCAACCTCCCTGGACGTGGCCGCAGGAGGAAAATTGATGACAAATCTAAGAGACGGATAATCCGAATGGTAACAAAAGAGCCTAGAAAGACTTCTAAAGAGATTCAAGGTGAACTTCATGCTCAAGGAACATCAGTGTCAGATCGCACCATCCGTCGTTGTTTGAGCCAAAGTGGACTACATGGGAGACGACCAAGGAGGACACCATTGTTGAAAACGAATCATAAAAAAGCAAGACTGGAATATGCCAAACTACATGTTGACAAGCCACAAAGCTTCTGGGAGAATGTCCTGTGGACAGATGAGACAAAAATCGAAGTTTTTGCCAAGGCACATCAGCTGTATGTTCACAGACGAAAAAATGAAGCATATCAAGAAAAGAACACTGTCCCTACTGTGAAACATGGAGGAGGCTCTGTTATGTTCTGGGGCTGCTTTGCTGCGTCTGGCACAGGGTGTCTTGAATCTGTGCAGGGTACAATGAAATCTCAAGACTATCAAGGAATTCTAGAGAGAAATGTACTAGCCAGTGTCAGAAAGCTTGGTCTCAGTCGCAGGTCATGGGTCTTGCAACAGGACAATGACCCAAAACACACCGCTAAAAACACCCAAGAATGGCTAAGAGGAAAAAATTGGACTATTCTAAAGTGGCCTTCTATGAGCCCTGACCTCAATCCTATTGAGCATCTTTGGAAGGAGCTGAAACATGCAGTCTGGAAAAGGCACCCTTCAAACCGGACACAACTGGAGCAGTTTGCTCATGAGGAGTGGGCCAAAATACCTGCTGAGAGGTGCAGATGTCTCATTGACAGTTACAGGAAGCGTTTGATTGCAGTGATTGCCTCAAAAGGTTGCGCAACAAAATATTAAGTTAGGGGTACCATCATTTTTGTCCATGCCTGTTTCATGAGTTTATTTTTTTACATAATTCTGTTGAAGCATGGTTGAAAAACAATGTCTGACTTTCATTGGTTAACATTTATAGAATTTTAATTTATTATTACTTTTGTCAGATTAAAGTTATTTCTGTGACCATTGTGACTTTTTCTTTCATTGACCAAAGGGTACCAACAATTTTGTCCACGTCTGTATATCTCTCACTCATGCTTTTTAGATTATCCTGAATCTTTTGACAAATAGATGACAAAGACGAGGAGAATCTGTCCTCATCAGGTAAACCAGAAGACCCCTCTCCAGAGAATGTCCCAAACTGCGGATGAAACCCATATGCACCAAAAAATGGTGACTTATCATAGGACTCCTGACGACGGTTATTTAAAGCAAACTCAGCAAGGGACAAAAAAGAACACCAATCCTCCTGATTCTCCTCCACAAAACAGCGCAGATATGTCTCCAGATTCTGATTGACGCGCTCTGTCTGGCCATACGACTGCGGGTGGAAAGCAGAAGAGAATGACAACCGAACCCCCAAGCGAGAACAGAAAGCCTTTCAGAATCTGGAAACAAACTGCGTGCCCCTATCAGAGACTATGTCTGAAAGAATACCATGCAATTTGATAATGTGATGAATAAATGCCTGCGCCAGCGTCTTAGCATTGGGCAAGCCAGGAAAAGGAATGAAATGCAGCATTTTGCTAATACGGTCCCCCACGACCAGAATCACAGTCTTCCCCGAGGAACGAGGCAGGTCCGTAATGAAGTCCATGGACAGATGTGTCCAAGGACGGGAAGGAATGGGTAACGGAAGGAGAGGACCTGATGGCCGTGAATGAGGGACTTTGGCACGAGCGCAGGTCTCGCAGGCTGCCACAAAACCCTCAACCGACTTACGAAGCGCTGGCCACCAGAATCTCCGAGCGATGAGATCCACTGTGGCTCTTGCCCCCGGGTGCCCAGCAAGGACAGTATCGTGGTGCTCCTTAAAAATCTTGTGTCTTAAAGCGAGAGGCACAAACAACCTCCCAGGAGGACAAAGATCAGGAGCCTCTGACTGGGCTACCTGAACCTCTGCCTCCAATTCAGGATAAAGAGCAGAGACCACCACACCTTCAGCCAAAATGGGACCCGGGTCTTCAAAATTCCCACCTCCCGGAAAACAACGTGACAGGGCATCCGCCTTCACATTCTTAACCCCAGGGCCGAACGTGACAACAAAATTAAACCTTGAAAAGAACAAAGACCATCTGGCCTGTCTCGGGTTCAGACGCTTGGCTGACTCCAAGTAGGCCAGATTCTTATGGTCAGTAAACACGGTAATAGGATGTCTGGCTCCCTCTAGCCAATGGCGCCATTCCTCAAAAGCCAACTTGATGGCCAACAACTCTCTATCTCCCACATCGTAATTTCTCTCTGCGGAGGAGAGTTTCTTCGAGAAAAAGGCACACGGTCGCCATTTGGCAGGAGAGGGACCCTGAGACAAGACCGCACCCACACCCACCTCAGAAGCGTCCACCTCAACTATGAAGGACAGAGAAATATCAGGTTGTACCAAGATGGGAGCGGAAGCAAAACTCTCCTTGATATTAGAAAAGGCCTTACGCGCCTCTACCGACCAGGAGGAAAAATCTACCCCCTTTCTAGTCATATCAGTGAGTGGTTTAACAACAGAGGAATAATTCAAAATAAACTTCCTGTAATAATTGGCAAAACCCCAAAAACGCATCAGCGCCTTCTGATTCTCAGGAAGCTCCCACTCAAGCACAGCGCGGACCTTCTCGGGGTCCATGCGAAAACCAGAAGCGGAGAGAAGAAACCCCAGAAATTGAATTTCTGGAACCGCAAACACACATTTTTCCAGTTTAGCGTACAATTTATTCTCCCGCAGGATGAGCAAGACCTGACGTAAGTGTTTCTTATGAGTTTTGAAATCAGGAGAAAAAATCTAAATGTCATCTAGATACACTAATACAAATTTCCCCATTAAATGATAAAAAATGCTGTTCACAAAATGCTGAAAGACGGCTGGAGCATTCATCAAACCAAAAGGCATAACCAAATTCTCAAAATGGCCCTCAGGGGTATTGAAGGCCGTCTTCCATTCGTCTCCTTCTCTGACCCTGACCAGGTTGTATGCCCCTCTTAGATCCAACTTGGAAAAAACTTTAGCCCCAACAATCTGGTTAACCGCCTCCAGACCGCCTAACGCAGATCTGCGGTCCGGAGGCGGCAGCTGTGCGCTCAACGACGCATCGGCGCGTCATCTCGCGATGGCCGAGATTTCCTGTGAACGCGCGCACACAGGCGCGCGCGTTCACAGGAACGGAAGGTAAGCGAGTGGATCTCCAGCCTGCCAGCGGCGATCGTTCGCTGGCAGGCTGGAGATGTAATTTATTTAACCCCTAACAGGTATATTAGACGCTGTTTTGATAACGGCGTCTAATATACCTGCTACCTGGTCCTCTGGTGGTCCCTTTTGTTTGGATCGACCACCAGAGGACACAGGTAGCTGTGTAAAGTAGCACAAAACATCACCTACACTACACTACACCCCCCCCTGTCACTTATTAACCCCTTATGAACCCCTGATCACTTCATATAGACTCCCTGATCACCCCCCCCCCCCCCGTCATTGATCACCCCCCTGTCATTGATCACCCCCCTGTAAGGCTCCATTCAGACGTCCGTATGATTTTTACGGATCCATGGATACATGGATCGGATCCGCAAAACACATACGGACGTTTGAATGGAGCCTTACAGGGGGGTGATCAATGACAAGGTGGTGATCACGCATATAGACTTCCTGATCACTTCCCTGTCATTGATCACCCTCCTGTCATTGATCACCCACCTGTTAGGCTCCATTCAGATGTCCGTATGATTTTTACGGATCCATGGATACATGGATCGGATCCGCAAAACACATACGGACGTCTGAATGGAGCCTTACAGGGGGGTGATCAATTACAAGGGGGTGATCACGCATATAGACTTCCTAATCACTTCCCTGTCCTTGATCACCCCCCTGTCATTGATCACCCCCCTGTAAGGCTCCATTCAGACGTCCGTATGATTTTTACGGATCCACAGATACATGGATCGGATCCGCAAAACACATACGGACGTCTGAATGGAGCCTTACAGGGGGGAGATCAATGACAAGGGGGTGATCACCCATATAGACTTCCTGATTACCCCCCTGTCATTGATCACCCCCCTGTCATTGATCACCCCCCTGTAAGGCTCCATTCAGACGTCCGTATGATTTTTACGGATCCACAGATACATGGATCGGATCCGCAAAACACATACGGACGTCTGAATGGAGCCTTACAGGGGGGTGATCAATGACAAGGGGGGTGATCACCCATATAGACTTCCTGATCACCCGCCTGTCATTAATCACCCCCCTGTCATTGATCACCCCCCTGTAAGGCTCCATTCAGACGTCCGTATGATTTTTACGGATCCACAGATACATGGATCAGATCCGCAAAACACATACGGACGTCTGAATGGAGCCTTACAGGGGGTGATCAATGACAAGGGGGTGATCACCCATATAGACTTCCTGATCACCCCCCTGTCATTGATCACCCCCCTCTAAGGCTCCATTCAGACGTCCGTATGATTTGCGGATCCGATCCATGTATCCGTGGATCCGTAAAAAACGCATTCGGACGTCTGAATGGAGCCTTACAGGGGGGTGATCAATGACAGGGGGGTGATCACCCATATAGACTCCCTGATCACCCCCCTGTCATTGATCACCCCCCTGTAAGGCTCCATTCAGACGTCCATATGCGTTTTGCGGATCCGATCCATGTATCCGTGGATCCGTAAAAATCATACAGACGTCTGAATGGAGCCTTACAGGGGGGTGATCAATGACAGGGGGGTGATCACCCCATATAGACTCCCTGATCACCCCCCTGTCATTGATCATCCCCTGTAAGGCTCCATTCAGACATTTTTTTGGGTGAGAGAAATATCTTGGCAAAAGACAACATTTCCCATTTTTTTATACAAAGTTGGCATTTGACCAAGATATTTATCTCACCCAGCATGGGTATATGTAAAATGACACCCCAAAACACATTCCCCAACTTCTCCTGAGTACGGCGATACCAGATGTGTGACACTTTTTTGGAGCCTAGGTGGGGAAAGGGGCACACATTCCAAAGAGCACCTTTCGGATTTCACCGGTCGTTTTTTACAGATTTTGATTGCAAACTACTTCTCACGCATATGGGCCCCTAAAATGCCAGGGCAGTATAACTACCCCACAAGTGACCCCATTTTGGAAAGAAGACACCTCAGGGTATTCCGTGAGGGGCATGGCGAGTTCCTAGAATTTTTTATTTTTTGTCACAAGTTAGTGGAAGATGAGACTTTGTAAGAAAAAAATAAAATAAAAAATAAATCATCATTTTCCGCTAACTTGTGACAAAAAATAAAAAGTTCTATGAACTCACTATGCCCATCAGTGAATACATTAGGGTGTCTACTTTCCGAAATGTGGTCATTTGTGGGGTGTTTGTACTGTCTGGGCATTGTAGAACCTCAGGAAACATGACAGGTGCTCAGAAAGTCAGAGCTGTTTCAAAAAGCGGAAATTCACATTTTTGTACCATAGTTTGTAAACGCTATAACTTTTACCCAAACCATTTTTTTTTTTTACCCAAACCTTTTTTTTTTATCAAAGACATGTAGAACAATACATTTTGAAAGTAGTGTAGTGCAGAAGTGTAAAAAGTGGCCTGGTCATTAAGGGGGTTTTAGCTAGCGGGGTTGAAGTGGTTAAACAGGTCTGGGATCAGAGGAAGCGGATAAGGGTCACGAATTGTGATACTGTTCAGCTCCCTGAAATCCAGACATGGTCTTAAAGAACCATCTTTTTTCTTAACAAAGAAAAAACCAGCGGCGACAGGTGACTTCGAGGGTCGTATGTGTCCCTTTCTCAGACTCTCAGATATAAGCACGCATAGCGACCCTTTCAGGTTGGGAGAGATTGTATAAACAAGATTTAGGCAGCTTGGCGCCTGGGGTGAGATTAATAGGGCAATCGTACTCCCTGTGAGGGGGCAAGTCCTGAACACCACTCTCAGAAAACACATCCGAAAATTCAGAGAGAAAAGATGGTACAGTCTTAGTAGAAACCTCAGAAACAGATGTCGTGAGGCAATTCTCTCTGCAAAAGTCACTCCAACCATTTATTTGCCTCGCTTGCCAATCAATGGTGGGGTTATGTTTAGTGAGCCAGGGTAGCCCCAACACTAGAGGAGTAGGCAACCCGCTTAGGACGAAACATGACACATCCTCAACATGAGTATCACTCACAATCAAACGGATATTGTGAACTATGCCCTTTAACGATTTCTGAGAAAGTGGAACGGAATCAATAACAAAAACAGGTATATCCTTTCCCAAAGTGCATACCTGGAAAACATGAGTTATAGCAAATTGATTATCAATGAGATTGACAGCTGCTCCACTATCTACAAAAATCTCACAAAAAATGTTCTTGCTCTCTAGCGCCACCCTGGCAGGTAGGACAAAACGGGAACTACAAGCAAACGGAAAACCTTCAATTTCCGCATCAACCTTGCCAATAGTAACAGATGGAATGTTTTTAGAGGATTTTTTTATTTTTGTTTCTTTATTACTCTCAAAAAACTGCCTGAATCTCCTAGAGGGACAAACATTTGCCAAATGATTTATACCTCCACAACAGAAACAAACCTTCCTATGAGAGCTGAATCCTCTATTGTCAGAGGCAAGCAAACCCAGCTGCATGGGCCCCTGCTCAGAAGGATTTGAGAGCGACTGAGACCCCTGTGCACTAAATGAGACCGCCACACTGTCCTTGGACTGAGTATGACAGGAAGGAGTGATCTCTCCTCTCTCTCTAAGATGCCTGTCAATACGAACGGCCTGAGACATGGCAGTGTCCAAGGAGGTAGGTCTCTCATGAAAGGCAAATGCATCTTTCAATCCCTCTGAAAGACCATGGCAAAATTGACTTCGGAGTGCAGCATCATTCCAACCAGTATCAGCTGCCAATCTCCGTAATTCTGAACAGTATATCTCTGCAGACTGTTTACCCTGGCATAAAAGACGTAGTCTAGACTCAGCCAGAGCAATACGATCCGGATTATCATATATCTGACCCAGGGCTAAAAAAAAATTATCCACTAAACAGAGGGGCCGTGCCCCCACCGGCAGCGAAAAGGCCCAGGACTGAGCGTTATCCCTGAGCAGCGAGATGATGATCCCCACCCTCTGCTCCTCATCACCAGAGGAATGGGGAAGTAGGCGAAAATGGAGTTTGCAAGCCTCTCTAAAACGAACAAAATTCTCACTACCCCCGGAGAACGTATCCGGGAGCGAGATCTTAGGCTCAGAACAAACTCCATGAACGCAAGCTGAACCGGTCACCTGAAACTGAGAAACAGTTTTACGGAGATCTGCTACCTCCAATGAAAGACCCTGCATGTGTTCAGTCAAAAGTGAAACCGGATCCATGCTTGAGACGGTTTTGGCGGTTTATAATGTCACGGAAGGTGTACAGAAAACTAGAAGACACAAAATGAAGATCCGACTGACTGGATCCAAAACTAAGGAACCAAAGGGAGAGCCCTGCAACAGACCTGGCTCTCTCCCTAACTGCTCAGCCTATGCAAAAATCTCAATGGTAGATGATCGCATATCCTCGTTCCTCGACTGTATAACACCTGAACACCCTATAATAGTGAGGGGACACGACCACCGGCTCCTTACACTTGATACGGAGGGAGTCAGGGTCACCCCCGTATCCTAAGGGAATTAAGTAATGTCATAGCCAGACCCTTATTTCTGATATTTGCAGATTCTATATTGACAGGGAATGTCCCACAGGATTGGCGCATGGCAAATGTGGTGCCAATATTCAAAAAGGGTCCAAAAACAGAGCCTGGAAACTATAGGCCAGTAAGTTTAACATCTGTTGTGGGTAAACTGTTTGAAGGTTTTCTGAGAGATGCTATGTTAGAGCATCTTAACGGAAATAAGCAAATAACGCCATATCAGCATGGCTTCGTGAGGGATCGGTCATGTCAAGCAAATTTAATCAGTTTCTATGAGGAGGTAAGTTCTAGACTTGACAGCGGCGAATCAATGGATGTCGTGTATCTGGACTTCTCCAAAGCATTTGACACTGTACCACATAAAAGGTTAGTATATAAAACGAGAATGCTCGGACTGGGAGAAAACGTCTGTAAGTAACTGGCTCAATGATAGAAAACAGAGGGTGGTTATTAATGGTACTTACTCAGATTGGGTCACTGTCACTAGTGGGGTACCTCAGGGGTCAGTATTGGGCCCTATTCTCTTCAATATATTTATTAATGATCTTGTAGAAGGCTTGCATAGTAAAATATACATTTTCGAGGATGACACTAAACTGTGTAAAGTAATTAACACTGAAGAGGACAGTATACTACTACAGAGCGATCTGGATAGATTGGAGGATTGGGCAGATAAGTGGCAGATGAGGTTTAACACTGACAAATGTAAAGTTATGCACATGGGAAGGAATAATGCAAGTCACCCGTACTTATTAAATGGTAAAACACTTGGTAACACTGACATGGAAAAGGATCTAGGAATTTTAATAAACAGCAAACTAAGCTGCAAAAAACTGTGTCAGGCAGCTGCTGCCAAGGCCAATAAGATAATGGGTTGCATCAAAAGGGGCATAGATGCCCGTGATGAGAACATAGTCCTACCACTTTACAAATCATTAGTCAGACCACACATGGAGTACTGTGTACAGTTCTGTGCTCCAGTGAACAAAGCAGACATAGCAGAGCTGGAGAGGGTCCAGAGGAGGGCAACTAAAGTAATAACTGGAATGGGGCAACTACAGTACCCTGAAAGATTATCAAAATTAGGGTTATTCACTTTAGAAAAAAGACGACTGAGAGGAGATCTAATTAATATGTATAAATATATCAGGGGACAGTACAGAGATCTATCCCATCATCTATTCATTCCCAGGACTGTGACTGTGACAAGGGGACATCCTCTGCGTCTGGAGGAAAGAAGGTTTGTACACAAACATAGAAGAGGATTCTTTACGGTAAGAGCAGTGAGACTATGGAACTCTCTGCCTGAAGAGGTGGTGATGGTGAGTACAATAAAGGAATTCAAGAGGGGCCTGGATGTATTTCTGGAGTGTAATAATATTACAGGATATAGCTACTAGAGAGAGATCGTTGATCCAGGGATTTATTCTGATTGCCTGATTGGAGTCGGGAAGGAATTTTTATTCCCCTAAAGTGAGGAAAATTGGCTTCTACCTCACAGTTTTTTTTTGCCTTCCTCTGGATCAACTTGCAGGATGACAGGCCGAACTGGATGGACAAATGTCTTTTTTCGGCCTTATGTACTATGTTATGTACTATGTTACCTGGGATCCAGCAAACAGAAAAACACAAATGAATGAACAAAACTTATCTGTAGAAGACTCAGTAGTAGCATCCAGCATGCACACACTCCAGGAAGTTGTATAAACCGCAAAGTGATGCAGTATGGGAAGGGATTTAAAGGGATGCAATCAGTGCAACTACATGACAGCTGAGAGAGGCTAACAAGATGAGAAAACGAAAGCAAAACAAAAGGAACCTCAAGGAGGAAGTTCTGAAGAACGTCTGTCAGAGCTTCTCAGATGTCTGGTGGTGACACTGGGTGATGCAGCGGTTGTTGCGGCAGGCTGGCCCACCACGTCAGAGCCACAGTTCTCCCAGGCCACTTTATGGTGACGCTGCATATGTTGAAGCAGGGCCGTGGTGCCAACATTTGCACCCTGGCCATGCTTCACCTTCTGCCTACAGACTCTACAAATGGCCATGTTCACCTCCTCCAGCGGCTTAACAAAAAACTGCCACATTACCGAGTAGGTGATTTTACCCGCAACACTGCGCACTGACTGACTGCTACTACCACTGCCTCCTTGAACCCCTGCACCAGTGCTGAACTTTCTCCATTTATAGACAATTTGTCTTACGGTGGACTGATGAACAGCAAGGCTTTTGGAGATACTTTTATAACCATTTCCAGCTTTATGCAAGTCAGCAATTCTTAATCGTAGGTCTTCTGAGAGCTCTTTTGTGCGAGGCATCATTCACATCAGGCAATGCTTCTTGTGAAAAGCAAACCCAGAACTGGTGTGTGTTTTTTTTTAGGGCAGGGCAGCTGTAGCCAACACCTGCAATCTCATCTCATTTATTAGACTCCTGTTGGATGACACCTCACTCCAATTAGCTTTTGGAGATGTCATTAGTCTAGGGGTTCCTTTTCCACCTGCACTGTGAATGTTTACATAATGTGCTCAATAAAAACATGGTAACATTAAATTCTTTGTGTGTTATTAGTTCAATCAGACTGTGATTGTCTATTGTTGTGACTTAGATGAAGATCAGATCACATTTTATGACCAATTTGTGCAGAAATCCATATCATTCCAAAGGGTTCACATACTTTTTCTTGCAACTGTATGGCCTCATGCACACGACCGTTGTGTGCATCCTTGGCCGTTGTGCCGTTTTCAGTTTTTTTTTCGCGGACCCATTGACTTTGGCAGCCGCATCCGTGATCCGTGTTTCCTGGCCGTGAACAAAATATGACCTGTCCTATTTTTTTCACGGCCAACGGTTCATGGACCCATTCAAGTCAATGGGTCCGTGAAAAATCACGGATGCACACAAGATTGTCATCCGCGTCCGTGATCCATGTCCGTGATCCGTGTCCGTTTTTTCCTATCATTTCAATGGCAAACTTGACTTAGATTTTTTTTTTCATTTTTCATGTCCGTGGATCCTCCAAAAATCAAGGAAGACCCACGGACGGAAAAACGGTCATGGATCACGGACCTACGGACCCCGTTTTTGCAGACCTTAAAAAAAACGGTCGTGTGCATGAGGCCTATAACCGCACCGTTGAACGGAAAATATATTTTAATTTTGACACTATTACACGACAAAAAGGGCTTTATAACATGTAACTGCACCGCTGAACGGCAAATATATTTTTCTTTTGCCACTAATACACGCCACAAAAGGCTTTAGAACATATAACTGCACTGCTGAATGGCAAACATATTTTCTTTTGCCACTAATACACGACAAAAAGCGCTGTAATACATCCTGTATTGTAATGCATAGAGTGTCAGTGTAATACACTGACATCGTACCTATGAGATCCAGCCTGGAGGCCGGGTCTCACAGGCTTCCATTGCTGGCAGGCTCCGATACCTGTGTAAGGCATCGGGCCACATAGCAGCCATTAGGTCCCCGTCTACTCGCCGAGGGGACCTGAACGGGACATGGGAAGGAAACCGCCTCCCTTCGCAAACCCGATACATGCCAAGGTCAGCGTTAACTGTGACATACAAGGGGTTAATGTGCCGACATTGGTTTATTCACTGATGACGGCGTATACAGCAGGGGCTCGGCTGCGAGGAACAGCTAGGCTCCTGCTGCTGATCGAGTGGGCGCAGCTTCTGCACCTGCCCGATCAGAGCGCCATACATTTATGGCACTGGGCGGCAAGTCACATCCCACTGCGCCATACATGTGCAGCACTGGTCGGGAAGGGGCTAAACGTATTGTATCATAACAAAAGCATTGTACGGCAATAACGTCATTTTTATACCCATGTTATTGTAAGTATTGTTCAAAGATGTTTTTATCACAAACACTGCACACATCCCCTGAGGAAGCTAACGCGAAACGTGCGTCGGGTTTTTGGGACTCTGCCTGGTTAGTATACCTTATCATTCACCTTTTATCCTCTTGTTACCATATTGTGGCGCTGCACTTTGCACTTTAATGTTTTATGCTGTAGGCATTTGGTACAATCTGTGTGACGTAAGTCGTATACATGGTCGTATAATCACCTATTTCCTAGCATCCAGTAGGAGGATAGCAGTATTTTTCAATCTGTGCTTTGCAAGGTATTGGGTCCCCCTTATCCGCCATTGTTTATGTATACTTTTCTTGTATGTATTAATAAAGAATATATTTTCATACGATTTTTTGTTGTGCACATTGAATTGGTGAGGGCTATAGAATAGCATTGTGCATGGCACTTTAGTGTTATTTAGCTATTTTAATAGGTGCTGATTGTTCTATCAGTACTAGCAGACTCATAACAACATCACACTGTGTGTTTCATAGACATTTTAGTACAAAAATGTAATTGCTGAACCAGTGATATTACTATTATTATTATTTATTTTAAAGCACTATTAATTCCATGGTGCTGTACATCTAGCCGGGGTTACACAAATATAAAAATACAATAAACAAAAAACTATTAACAGATTGGTACAGAGCTGTAGAGGACCCTGTCCCCAAGAACTTACAATCTATATTAAACCCATAGTTCAAAAACCCTTTACCTGCAAACACTGCATTGTTATATCTGTTTTTGCAGATTCATTTCTGCCTTTGACCATGTGTTTCATAGACATTTTACTACAAAAATGTCATTGTTGAACTAGTGACATTAAAGTTGACATTAAAGCATAGTTCGAAGACTTTTTACCACAAACACTGCATTGTTATAAACATGTTAGTGGACGCAATACTACATCAGACAATGTTTCATAGACATTTTAGTACAAACATTTGATTGTTAAATCAGTTTAGGCTGGGTGCTGAATCTCACTTAAAGGCCTCATGCACACGACCGTTGTGTGCATCCGTGTCCGTTGTGCCGTTTTCCATGATTTTCTGCGGACCCATTGACTTTCAATAGGTCCGTTCAAAACTCGGAAAATGCACCGTTGTTCATGCGTCCGTGATCCGTGTTTCCTGTCCGTCCAAAAAATATGACCTGTCCTATTTTTTTGACGGACAACGGTTCACGGACCCATTCAAGTCAATGGGTCCGTAAAAAAACACGGATGCACACAAGATTGTTGATGGCAGCGAAGAGTTCCGATAGCGTCCTGGTTGCTATAAAGGGCTGAACATAGTTTGTTAAAGTGACGTCTATTAGATACCATACAACACCATTTCTACATTTAAATGGCTGTCCCTCCCTTTGCTCCAGCATACAGTACTCATGTATATAATCACATTTGTGCCCTTTTTTTTCCTGACACATGTCCTTGTATTTGAGCATCTTATAGTTGTCACCTTCACATATTGTTATTTTTTTTTAGGCCACAGGGCTTACATGACTAGTCTCCACCATCTTGTTCTTCTTCATTAGTATCCAGACACCTGCTGGACTGTACCATGTGCTGTTTATGGGATTATAAATCATATGAATGTACCATAAGATTACTTACACATCTTCAACTCTATAAATAAGTAATAAAACACGTGGACACAAATATTTTTTTGGGTGGAATAAATTAGGCCACGGCCGGCTTTATTAAAGATTAACTTAATCCAAAGTTAAACTGTATCAATATATACCAATAACTTCATAAACAATAATTAGACCAGCCATAAGCTCGGCCTAAGGCCTCATGCACACGACCGTTTTTTATTAAGGTCCGCAAAAACGGGGTCCGTAGGTCCGTGATCCGTGACCGTTTTTTCGTCCGTGGGTCTTCCTTGTTTTTTGGAGGATCCACAGACATGAAAAATGAAAAAAAAATGTAAGTCAAGTTTGCCATTGAAATGATAGGAAAAAACGGACACGGATCACGGACACGGATCACGGACACGGATGACAATCTTGTGTGCATTCGTGATTTTTCACGAACCCATTGACTTGAATGGGTCCGTGAACCGTTGGCCGTGAAAAAAATAGGACAGGTCCTATTTTTTTCACGGCCAGGAAGCACGGATCACGGATGCGGCTGCCAAACGGTGCATTTTCCGATTTTTCCACGGACCCATTGAAAGTCAATGGGTCCGTGAAAAAAAACGGAAAACGGCACAACGGCCACGGATGCACACAACGGTCGTGTGCATGAGGCCTAAACTTCAGACTTAACTCGTCCGCTCACCATTTCAGTGAGCGACTTTACACCCTCCTTCTAATAAAGCAGCCGTGACAATCAAAACAAACTTTCAACAGGGAAGGGCGGGCGGGGGCAGCACCTCCTCCAGATGCTGTTGAGATGACAGCCTAACACTGCCCGCTACCGCTACTATATAGCCCTAACTAGGGGGGGCCCTTGAAACTGTCCCACCAATGACCTAACTGTTGCTGGGCATCTCAGGCTACTCTGCCCAGCAACACTACCCCATAGGTCACTTAATGACCCAATGACTGACCTCTGCCCCAGACCCCCAGTAACCAACTATTCTTAGCTCACCTAAACACACTTTTAGGCGGGAAATTTTCCCGCCACAAACTAATAAAAGCTAATGGGATGATTATAATCCCATGCGGATCCCTCTATATAATTTCGGGATCCATACATGGGATTATAAATCATATGAATGTACCATAAGATTACTTACACATCTTCAACTCTATAAATAAGTAATAAAACACGTGGACACAAATATTTTTTTGGGTGGAATTAATTAGGCCACGGCCGGCTTTATTAAAGATTAACTTAATCCAAAATTAAACTGTATCAATATATACCAATAACTTCATAAACAATAATTAGACCAGCCATAAGCTCGGCCTAAACTTCAGACTTAACTCGTCCGCTCACTATTTCAGTGAGCGACTTTACACCCACCGGACCATGCCGGCTAACAAGGCGGCGTGGGCCCCACCCAACCCATAACTATCTCAATTATAGCTTGCATGTCCAAATTGAAAATGTCCAAACCAATCTCTGACAAATGAATCTTGTCCGAAAAATAAAGGCCAGGCAAACCACCTTCAAGGTCCACGTGTCGAAACGAAAACCCCCAAATTAATGGCATAAAACGAGCCATAATTCTATTCAAACGTATCCTAATCTTATCCAAATATTTAAAATTAGAACAGGATAACCAAAGTAAACGTGGAATCATTTCCGAAAAAACTAAACGTGCATCAGGGAACAATCGCCTTGCCCTTACCATCGTACGTTTCATACAGAAAGCCAACTCAATGGTGCCAAATTTGCCCACATCATTGGCCCCTGCATGAAAAATTATTATATCAGGGTATAAATCACACATTTCTAACAGTACATCCATTAAACCTTCCCAACGAAGACCCCTGACCCCATTCCAGTATATTCGAACCGTATCTGTGGACCAAGAGAGGTTGTCACCGTACGATCTTTTTACAGCTCTGCGATGGGCCCAGTATACGAAAGAATGGCCGATAATCCATACGGTGAGACCTGTAAAAACTATAATATAAAGAATCATTAGATCACAGAAACATCAGGACGAACATACAATTTAAAACGATTAGACGACCATCTTCCAATGCGTTTAATCACTGACGCACTCAAACCCGACCGAGCCGCCGCAGTGGCGGCTCCAATCCGGAAAGAATGCGACATAATCCGGGCACCATCTAAACCCAATTCCTTTAAACATTTCCTTAGCACGGACCTAAATTGATATTGTGTTAAAGGAGAAGTATTCGCATGCACAAAGAAAGCATTACCACCCCCTGGTCTGCGAAGCCAATACTGAGAAATCATACTCACCGGACAAATACCACCCGACCCAACTCTGTTCACTCGGATCCAGGTACCCTTACCTGATTGATCCATCTTTGACGTCGGAAGGAAAAACAAAACATAATTAACATGAACATGGACATGCTTCAAGGCCAATCCCAAACCTGCCTCACAATTTCTTGGAAACAACTCACTAATTCTAAAAGCACCAAAAAACATGCAACAAAACGCAGTGGAAAACAGCAACTCTTCAAAACTATCAAAACAAACTAAAGAAGTAGCTTGACATAATGATAATAACAGCGTGGGAGAAATAGGACATCTATTGTCAGGAGAACAATTACCACGTCTGAAACCCTTTAACATCTGCTTAATCAAGAAATAATCTAATAATCTAATAAAGAAGGAGAACCTAAAACCCGAAGAAAAAAGGAAACACCTGACAAAATCCTTAAAACAGTAGAGTAAGCCAGACCCTCCCTAAACAATGCCACACAAAATGCTAATGCAGCAACCTCACCACTACCATGAGAAGACCAACCTCTATCAGCTGTAAAACTGCACCACCTAAGCCATGAACGGCTATAATCCGACCATGTCGCCGGAGCCACAGAAGACTGTAAGTAAGACATATCTAGGACCAAATCAGATTCCACAGGTACGCAGGGCACGATTCCCCTTTCAGATCGGCCCCTTCCGTCAACTGCCGGAATGTCTGAAACTGAAAACGGGAAAGCGAATCAGCAATTGAATTATCTATCCCAGGGATATGGCGAGCTTTCAACCAAATATTTAATTTTAAACAGAAGCCCCAGATGACGTAACAATTTAACTACCAATGGACATTTTGATGATAAACAATTAACTGCAAATAAAACACCCTTATTGTCAGTATGCAAAATAATTCTCTTATTGGAAAAACAACTCCCCCATAAAACTAGCGAAACCACCACAGGAAACAGTTCTAACAAAACAATATTCTTAGTCACCCCATTCAAAATCCAAGCAGGATGCCATTCTGATGCACACCAATGTCCGTTCCAATATGCACCAAAACCGCAAGAACCAGCAGCATCCGTAAACAAATCCATAGAAGAAGCCAAAACAAAATCTTCCTGCCAATACGACCTGCCATTATATAGCTGAAAGAATTCCAACCAAATCATAAAATCTTCCTTAACCTCCCTAGATAGACTAACATGAAAACCAGGGTTCCTCACACCAGAAATCTTTGCAGACAATTGCCGACAAAACACCCGGCCCATTGGCATAATCCTACTGGCAAAAGCTAACATACCCAAAACCGACTGAATCTCTTTCACCTTAGCTGTACGCTTACTTAGCAATGAAGATAAAGCCATACAGATTTTTGACACTTTCTGTGGCGGAAGACAAAATTCGCCTTTCACAGAATCTATGACAATCCCAAAATATTCCAAACAATTAGTAGGGTACACCGTCTTATCCTCAGCTAACGGAACACCAAACTCAGAACAAACTGCAAAAAAGGATTCCAAACTTTCTAAGCATGCTGAAGAATCCGCTGGACCAATGAACAGGAAATCGTCCAAATAGTGCATCACTGCACCCCGCATACACCTGACTGCTACTACCCATTCAATAAACGAGGAAAAAACTTCAAAATAGAAACAGGACAAAGAACAACCCATTGGAATACATTTATCAAAATAAAATAAACCCTGAAAATGAAAACCAAGTGAGTTAAAACAAGAAGGATGTACAGGTAGCAGGCGAAAGGCGGACTGAACGTCCGCCTTTTCCATCAAAGCACCTTTACCAAAACTACGTATCAGGTCAATTGCTGAATCAAATGTGGCATACTTGACCGAACACAATGCTTTATCAATTTCATCATTCAAGGATGCACCATAAGGAAAGGATAAATGATGAATTAAACGAAAAGCATTGGGTTCTTTCTTTGGAACAACTCCCAATGGAGAAAGACGAAAATTAGCGGAGAGGAAAAAGGACCAGCGATCCTGCCTAACTCCAGTTCCTTTGCCAATTTATCCCTCACAACCACAGGAAATTGATCAACCGAAGACAAATTATTAACCCATTCACAACCAATGCCAGAAAACGATGGCAACTGAAAACCCAAAGCAAAACCGTCAAGTAGCAGCTCCGCCATCTTGCAATTTGGGTAACGCTCTAACCAGGGACGCATGGTCACCAGCTTTACTGGCGTCCATGCTTTTTGCAATAAACTCTTTTGTGGATGGCATGGTAGGCATGTTAGCTCTTTTATAACAGCGAACCATCGGGTGACTGCCCCCGCAAAAGGCACATTCATGGCGATATTTACATGACGCAGGCCACCTACACTGTGCTTCATTAAACGCAAAGCAGGTGCCCTTTTTTAACAATTGAGACTGCGGCGCAGCAGAGGCTGGCTGCTGTTTAGGAGCAGAATAAGATGAACGCTGTGGCAACAATAAATTAAGCCACAGCCCAACATCCTTTGTGCCCCACCGCATGCTAGGATATACGGACAGCCTCTGTCTGAAATTTTCATCATACACAAACCAATCTATCCCTCCAAAATTCTTATACGCCTCTAAAACATTATCTAAATGTTGGAAAAGCCCTGAACATTTTGCAGGGAATTTCTCACCCATCACGCTGCAAAAGATACAATATGCCTGCAACCAATTATTAAAAGTACGAGGGATCGGGCGCCTCCTATCTTCTTCAGACTTATCCTCCCTTTTATCTAATTTAGCAACAAAATCTTTTGAAGCAGGCAACAGCGACAAAATGTCCACAAATTCATTTCTCCATATCTTTTCTTTAACCGACATGGAGAGATGAAAGCCTAAAGGCGAAATATCCCATGGTAACATTTCTTTATAACATGACTCCGACACTCCTCCACGTTTAGCCACCGCTGTAGGAGGGAGAGAGTCATCACTATCATAATCCCCTCCCGTCCCCCGACCGCTAAAACGCCAAGCATCAGAAAAATCGCCTGCCGTACCAGCCGGTTCAGGAGCAGGGGGGGGAAGAGGAGCAAAACTCTGTAAAGAAGAAAGTACAGAAGACAAGGATGCAATAACGGTGCCCAGATCCCTGGGGAACTCACCACCCGCTGGAGTAGCACTCCGGACACCAGAAGAAGATGCGGATGCCTCTTGTCTCTGTGTCACGCTTTCCAAGCACACACTGTCCCGCTGCTCAACACCGGAGCGGAGCGGCAGAGACTGGTGCTGCACAGGCTGTGGCTCAATTCTGCGTCGTCTACGTCCATGTTGCCGCGAAGGATGTACAGGGGGCTCAAGCGATGCTCTTCTCACAGCAGGACCTTCCTGGGAACCAAAATGCTGCAGGGCAGAAGCGGAACCAAAAAGCTGCTCCAAGTTTCCTGGGGACGCAGATTCAGGACGGACTTCAGCCTGTGATGTCATCCCCAAGCGGCCACTTCCGGTTTCTTCCACAGCAGCACTCCGCCTCTCCGATCTTCTCCTCTCCGGAACAGACCTACAGGGGGAAGGAGAGAAACGGGTGCGCTGCCTCTTCTCTCTTCTTGAAGAGCGCAGTGCAGGCACCACAGGGAGACCTTCAGATAAGTCAGCCGCAGACACCGCCGGGAATGGGACATCGCCAGGATCGCACACTACTGCCGGAACAGCCACCGATGAAGACCAGTCAGCTAAGCAGGATTCCAGCCAGGACGCCGTCTCTCCATCTCCCGCACGCCTCCGCAGCTCAGCCACGAACTCCTCCATCAGGTATGCAGACAGGCAGCACCTCCTCCAGATGCTGTTGAGATGACAGCCTAACACTGCCCGCTACCGCTACTATATAGCCCTAACTAGGGGGGGCCCTTGAAACTGTCCCACCAATGACCTAACTGTTGCTGGGCATCTCAGGCTACTCTGCCCAGCAACACTACCCCATAGGTCACTTAATGACCCAATGACTGACTTCTGCCCCAGACCCCCAGTAACCAACTATTCTTAGCTCACCTAAACACACTTTTAGGCGGGAAATTTTCCCGCCACAAACTAATAAAAGCTAATGGGATGATTATAATCCCATGCGGATCCCTCTATATAATTTCGGGATCCATACATTCTGTCCATTTTGGATGTTAAATTGTTTTACCCTTTTTTTTTCTTTTCAAACAAATGTCATTTTCAGATTTGTTTTTAGGTCATTTTTAATTTGGTGCACAATTTGTTTTTATGTCATTTTTGGACAGTGAAACAAACTAAAACTCGGTGGGCCAGTTGCCGGGACCAATTCCAGCGTGAGGTGTCCAGTAAAGGCCGGAGTGGAGAGGATACTTCCAGGAAGAGGCCCTACATCTACACTGCCCAGTTGCAGTTTTTAAAGCCGGTTATGGACTTGAGGCCGTAAGTATATTTTGGTTTGTAGTTCCATTTCACATTTAGCTGAAACTTTCGTTTGTATATGGCTCACCCAAAGTGTACACTAAAGTAATGGGTTAATTTGTGTTGTACTATTGGAGGGGCCCCCCCAGAGCGTATAGCTTGGGGGGCACATGGTGGCAGGGGCACTGGAGTAATTTTATTAAAGAATTCAAGGTTTTTGGGTTAAAAGGATGTTTTTTTGGTGTTTCTCTCTCTCCCCCCCCCCCCTCCCCTGTTTCTTTTACTTCAAATTCTAGGTCTCCTGACAGGAATCCAGTTTGGGCTGGTTCCCTTAGTGATCTGCCTGGATACGGGATGCTGGGAACAGCTGTCGGGATTGGCCAGCTGTTTCTGAAGCGGGAAATGCTGAACAGCTGATTGGCAGCTGTCAGATTTGAGCGGGAATCAGTGTGGATAAATTGACAGCGCACAGGTGCCCAGCTGTCAGTTCAAGTGGAGCAACCTGAAAGGAGCAGCGCCTGTCAAGACCGAAGATGGAGGACTTACTTCGTAGCCTGATCCTGAGAGCGGAGTCGGCGGGAGGAGAGGAATGGCTGAGGAGCTGCCTCTCGCAGCCCATACCTGGCGGCGGTGAAGCGGCGGCGGATCCGGAGGAGAATGAGGAGTGGGAGCCGGTAGAAGAGGAAGAAGCCGTCCTGCAAGTGGCCAGTGGGGAAGCGGAGGTGTTGGCGCCGCGCAGCAAAAGAGCAAAAAAGCATGCGCGCGCCGGCACCCCGCCCCCTGAAGACGTCATCGCTGCCGGATCATCACCAGGCGCCGGGCCGCAAGCGGCGTCCGCCGCTGATGACATCACGGCCCGGCGACGTCATCAAAGAGCGTCAGCCGGCAAAGCTCATAGTAATAGCCGGCGGCGCTCCACCGCAGTGAAGAATATTCGTAGCGCTGAGCGGCCCCATGCAGCAGCGCTGGATGAAAGCGACGACGTGGGACATGCTGGCACATCCGTGCAGCAGCCATTCACTGTGTCCGGCCAGTATCCTGGGAAGATCCATATGAAGGTTCCTCAGTCCGGTTCTGGGCAGGAGGTCCATCCCAGTGGTGAGCATGAGAACATTAATGCCATACTTAACAATGATAAGTTTCTTTCAGGTCTTAATTCTTTGTTCACTGATTTCTTGAAAAGTAAGGTTAATACTGCAGCTGCTGGTGTGTGGGCACCCCCACCGGCGCTGCAGTCAAAGAATTTTGGAGCGAGGTTCAGGGGTTTCAGAACTCTGTATAAAAGAGGTTCTCCCCTGTGAAGTATCTCCTCTGGGTTTCCATTTGTCTAATGGGATCAAAGAGAAGATATGGAGTTTTGAATTTGTTGATTTATTATCGTTGTTACCTTCTAATAGGGAACATAACGTAGAGAAGAAGGATGAAAAAAGTGAGGATGTAAGAAAGCGCCTGCAGCCAAGATCTTTTAACAATTGGTTGCAGGCGTTTTGTATTTATGCTGCGGTGCTGGGAGAAAGGCATCCTGAGAAATGCTCGGGTCTTTTCCAGCACCTTGATATCATACTGGAAGCATACAAGAACTTTGGTGGTATTGCATGGTTTCAGTATGATGAGACTTTCAGGCAGAAGCTGGCAATCCATCCGTCTCTAAAATTTGGAGTAAAAGACATAGGCCTATGGATAAATTTGATGTTGCCACAGAGGTCTGTGCAGCAAAGGCAGACTCCTGCAAATCAACCTCTTAGGAAGGGAGTTTGTTTCGCTTTTAATGAATCCACTTGCAAGTGGCTTGCCAGCTGTCGCTATAAGCATGAATGCTCCCTTTGCGGGGGCAATCATCCTTTAATACGATGTTTTAAAAAGAATCAGCCTTCCTTTCTTGCCTCCAGGGAGCAATTATCAAAAAGCATGGACGCCAGTGAAGTTAATAGAGCTGGTTCCGTGGCTAAGCAAGTACCCAGACAGGGAGAAAGCTAGTTTGTTGTTTAACGGTTTTTTATCCGGTTTTGATGTTCCACAGTTTAGAGGTTCTGGTTGTAATTTTGTTGATAATTTGAAGTCTGTTAATGTTTTTCCTGTTGTAGTTAGAGATAAGATTAATAAAGAATTAGAGTACGGTAGGTTAGCGGGTCCATTTAAGCACCCTCCTTTTAAGAATTTCAGGTTATCCCCTCTGGGTGTAGTCCCAAAGAAGAATCCAGGGGAATTTAGGTTGATACATCACCTATCGTATCCCAAGGATTCTTCTTTGAATGATGAAATCGCCAAGGAAGAGGCGGCAGTTTCGTATGCCTCATTTGATGAGGCGGTAGATTTATTAAGGAGATACGGGCATAGAGCGTTGTTAGCTAAAGCTGATGTTAAAGCTGCATTTAGATTGCTCCCTGTAAAACCGTCCGGTTTTAATTCACTTGGTTTTAGTTTTGAGGGAGAATTTTTCTTTGATAAATGCTTACCTATGGGTTTTTCTAAATCATGTATTTACTTTGAAGCATTTTCTTCCTTTTTACATTGGGTGGTCCAAGAGTCGTTTCCAGGTGGCGGTATTTTGCACTATTTAGATGACTTTTTGTTTGTAGGTCCTGCTGAGTCTGAGTGCTGTGAGCAGTTATTACAGGGGTTCTTAAGAATATGTTCAAAATTTGGTATCCCAATTGCTCAAGAAAAAACAATATTCCCGTGCTGTTGTTTAGAATTTTTGGGTATTGAATTGGACAGCGTTAGGATGGAATTTCGTTTGCCTGAAAAGAAGTTGCTTGATCTTAGTTTGTTTATCTTAAGGTTATTGTCAAAAAATAAATGTACATTAAGGGAGCTGCAGTCTCTGTTGGGCTCCTTAAACTTCGCTTGCAGGATCATTCCTATGGGGAGGGTATTTTCTAAGCGGTTGTATTTTGCCACAAGAGGTTTAAAGTCCCCCAAGGCTCATATTAGAATATCTAGACCTTTAAAAGATGATTTATCATTGTGGTTGGAATTTTTGAAGAAATTTAATGGTAAGGTTTGTTTTCAGGAAGAGTTTATGGATTCGGATTCGTTACAGTTGTTCACAGATGCAGCAGGTAGTGTGGGTTTTGGGGCATTTTGGAATAATAAGTGGAGCGCTGGGGCATGGCCGGAGTCTTGGATTGTAAATAAGTTGGTAGCAAATTTAGTTTTATTAGAGTTATTTCCGGTAGTTGTAGCTATTGTTATTTGGGGTTCATACTTTAGTAATAGACGGATTCTTTTGTTCACAGACAACCAAGGGGTTGTGTTTGCAGTAAATACGTTGTCTTCAAAGTGTGAAAAGACTGTTCGTTTATTGAGACATCTAGTATTGTGTTGCATGAAATTTAACATTTGGTTGAAGGCTAGATACATTCCAGGTAAAAAGAATGACATTGCAGATGCATTATCTCGATTTCAGTGGAAAAGATTCCGGGAGCTCGCGCCAGAAGCAGACTTGGAGGGTGTCCCGTGCCCGGAGCATCTGTGGGATCTAGTTATGATCTAATATTCAAAAGTCTCAAAAAGTCTCTGGCACCTAGAACATGGGATGATTATTCATCCGCATGGAATAGGTGGCTTTCCTTTAATAAGGGTATAGGTGGGTCTGCAATAATTAACACGGATGATGGAGGTTTAGCCTTCATTTCATCTATGTTAGAGAATGATTGCTCCTTTTCGCATTTGTCAAAGACAGTGGCGGGGGTGTCATTTTTCCAAAAGTTGTATGGTCAGCCATGCTTGTCGAATTCTTTTATTATTAAACAGGTCTTGAAGGGTGTAAAGAGGAGCAATCCAAAGAAGGATAAGCGTTGTCCAGTATCGCTAAGCCTGCTATTGAAATTAGTGGAGGTGCTGGATAGTGTTACCAAAAATTTATTTGAAGCGTCTCTATTTAAAACTGCGTTTATTTTAGCCTTCTTTGGAGCCTTTAGGATAGGGGAGTTGGTGGCTGACTCAAGAAAAGCGGATCCGAGTCTGCTCCATTCGGATGTGTATTTGAATCAAGGGACAGTTAAAATTAGAATTAAGAAATCAAAAACCGATCAGTTGGGTCGGGGGCATTTAATCACTTTAAGCAAGTGGTTCAATTCCCCGCTTTGTCCAGTTGACGCAGTGTCTTCATGGCTAGGAATGCGGCCAAAAATTAATGGGGCCTTCTTAATCCATGAAGATCACAGTCCATTGACTAAATTTCAATTCAATTCCATCTTTAAGAAATGCTTGAAGGCTCTCAAAATGGATCATTTGCAGTTGTCGTCGCATTCATTCCGTATTGGTGCTGCCACTGAGGCCGCAAATCTTGGGCTTGAAGATGCAATTATAAAAAGAATTGGTAGATGGGCTTCAAATAGGTTTAGATCATATGTTAGACCGCAGCTTTTATCATTTTAAATAATGTTTTGTTTTGCAGGTTCCCGTACGGTTATTTGGGTAGTAGGACACTCATTTATTTATTGGGCTCGGAAGAGAGCTTTGAAGAGGCAATACACTGAAAATCTATCGTTTAATGTTAAACAGTGTTTAGTTCTTTGGTTTGGTGTACGGGGTTTGCAATGGAATGACTTGCTTACTGTAATGCAGAAGTTATGCTCAATGTGGCCTTTACCCGACGTCATTGTTTGTCATTTAGGCGGCAATGACGTTGGAAAAATTAAGACCTTAGACCTAATATCAAGAATGAGGCAGGATTTAGCCTTAATAAAAGGTATATTTCCTGAGTCAGTCTTGGTTTTTTCAGAAATAATCCAAAGGTTGGCTTGGGCAGGTGCAGAGCACAGAAAATTAGAAAAGATAAGGAAGAGGGTTAATAGAGCAATGTCTAAGTTCATGCCATCAATTGGGGGGCAAAGCTACCGTCACATTGATTTGGAAGGTTTTGTCCCAGGGCTTTTCAGATCGGATAATGTGCATCTATCAGATATCGGTCTGGACATATTTAATCTGGGGCTGCAGAATATTATTGAGGTTGGCCTGTGTTGCTTGTTTGGGGGGGGGGGCCATGCCTGTTAGGCATTGGCTTGTGGGGTGATCGGTCACCCAGCTCGTGCTGGGTGGACTTAATGGTCCATAAAGAGTTAATGAGTTTTTAAGTATTTATTCAAATTATTTATATTTTATGGTTGGTTTATTTTTTGGTATTGATTGATTCAATATTTGGTTTATTTGGTATGATAAATTGGTAAAACCCCAAATAAAGCAACACGGCCTATTTATTCCAAACTGATTTGTCTCATGTTCATTTATTTATTTGGTAAAAGTTATAGGTTCAGTAAAATGTGTCCTCTGCCACCCATGAAGACATATAGTTTTCTGTAGGGCTGCCATGTACAAATTGACTCCATCCAGTTTTTTTTAAACTTAAACGCCAAGCATGCCTGAATAGCTGTAAGTTAACCAGTCCTGCTTGGAGTTGTCGTTGTGCATCAGATGGTGGGCAACAGTTTGTACATGCCTGGTGTTGGTTGTGTCCATCATTTATGTGGAGGAGTCACACCAGTCAATCCCGCTGATGAGCTGTATGATGAGACACCACGTGTAGTGCGCACATAGCACCTCCCCTCTCTGTTTTGTTCCTGCTGCACCAATTTTTGGCCGGTCCAGGAACATAGATGTTTTCAATCTGATAATGTTCTTCGCAGCGACAAGCCACGTGCGCACTGCACGCATTATCTCATCATACAGATGTTCTGCATTATTGTCGCCTGTTGGTCATACAACAATAAATTCTTTGGAACATATCCTCGGGATAGGTCAGTTCTTCCTAAAAATGTGCACATGTCTCCCGTTTTTATGGGAGTCCAGATTAGTGTATAATTTTTGCCTTTAGAGGGTGCTGTAATATTTTCCACATAGATACCTATTTGTTTTTTTATGACGTTTAGGAATTTGATACCCATTAGGTATTGCCCATGTCATTTATATTGGCTTTATTGTATTGCACCAGCCACAACATTGATTCCTTGGATTGCTCCTCTAAAAGGACAACTACAGAATCCTATGATAATGGTTTAAAATGATGTTCCATCAAGGCTTGACCAGCCGTCTCCAAACGACTACTCTCAGCATGTTCAATTGTGGCCTAGTACATGTTAATTGTTAGCCGTAAAAGAAGTTCAACAAGTTAAACATTACATCGTGTATGTTGGTATGGTTGAAGCAGGCCACATACTGTTGAGATGGCGTGAATATCCGCACTGGTTTGGGCCCTTGAGTATTCCTCTTCTGACGCTGGACAGCTCCAACCGGCAAACAATGTTTTTCCATTACATTACCATTAGCCCTTTACAAGTTTTGGCCCATCGTGGCATTTAAATAGGAATTTCATTAGGAATTGCACTATTCACATAGATGCTTGTGTTCATTGTGTAAACTCATAATTTTGGTGTATGGAGCCACTCTGTATATATATTGTATATACACGGCTGGTTACACCTAATATCAATGATGTAATTCTGAAATGTTGAAATTAAATTGTCTAATTGTGGGTTTTTTTTACTTTCAAAAACAGTACTGTGGACAGTCTGGAATCCTCTGACGATTCGGAATCGTCAGGAAGTGAAACTCCGGCAATTTTTTCGCCAGAAACAAGTCCACACCGACGCCGGCAGAGGAATCTTCACAGGCCCAGGCCCCACAACCACTGTCCAGTCCACCCCGGGTAATACAGCCGCAGCCAAGACAACGCCGCCAAGTCCCTCCCTCCACCTCTGGGCAAGAGAGTCGTGAGGTTATTGACGCACGCGTCATTGATTTTCTTGCCCAGAGGCGGAGTGATGGAGTAGAGGAAAAGATGCTCAGGGGATTAGGGCCCCTAATGAAGAAAATTCCAGAAAGTGAGCAAAATGAATGAGTGGCTTCCATTGCGGTCGTCATGAAAATGTTTGCGCTGCCAAATCATGGGGACATTCTTGGGAAATTAAACTCCTGGAAGAATGAGATTGAAAATGCCGGCCAGCCTCAAAGACCTGGACACTTTCCAATTCCAAGTCAACCAACCCATGCGCCTTCTTTTGCCCCACACCCCCAGTACGGCCCACCCCATGGCCAAATACAAGGTGTGGCTCAGCCCATTTACCCGGGCAGTTTGCAAACTGTCCCACCACAGCAGGCCCAGGGAAGGCCACGGTCCTCCTTTGCTGCGGGGTCATTTACACAGGACCTTCTTGATCTGTGATTTGTGTGTTATCTAATTGTTTTTATGTATTTAAATTGTTTGGTGTTTCATGGGCAAAGCATTGTCCTACCTTACCGTTTGTTCGGCAAAATATTTTGCTAAAAAATCTTTTTTGCACCAAAAATGTGTCTGTTTTTTATTTGCTACATACCACAATTCATTTACCTTTTATAATTGTCTTCTAAGCAAAAAAGCACACGCACAGTATCTCCCAAAGCAACACTTTATTATGATGCACCACACCTTTAATTTTCAGTACTTTGAGGATGAGGTATTAGAACATTTTATGGACAATAGACTAGAAATATAAAGATGTTCGAGTCTATTTACATTTAGACAAAAGCATCATTTATATTTATTTTTTAACAGAATAAAATATGTGATGTCCACAAAATCTCAGCCCGCAAGCCCACGTCAAGGGTCCTCATTATCTTGTGAGTCCCTACACTCAACTACCACAATAATTTAAAGTAATCTATCTACAAAATAAAAAAAAACTAAAGAGCCCAGAAGATTTCAAAAACTGCCACGAATAGCGTCCCTCTGCCATGGCAAGGACCCCTCTGGGCTGTGAAAGTAGTCTGCATAGAGTTCCCGAACTGCAATGCCTGCAGTCCCTGGTCGTCTATGCAGGGTCCTTTCCAAACCCAAATCTGAAGACGTTGGAAGATCTTCCAAGTCTACAGAAGAGGAAGCCTCGTGAATCCTGGTGAAGTTGTGCAGAACAACACAAGCTTTAATCACCAGGGTAGCATTCTCCGGATCCATCTGTATGGATGACAAAAACACCCTCCACTTGCTAGAGAGTATCCCGAAAGTGCACTCCACATACCGACGGGCACGAGTCAACCGGTAGTTGAAGATACGCCTCCTGACATCCAAACCACGCTTTGGAAAGGGCCGCATAACATGTGGAGTCAATGCAAAACCTTCATCCGCCACGATGACAAATGGAGCTGGCGGACCTGCATATCCGGGCAGTCTTCTGGACTCGGGCAGGGCAAGCTGGTTGGCATGAAGCCGCTCACCCATTCTAGAAGCACTAAAGATGCGAGCATCCGCAGTGCTTCCATAGGCCCCGATATCAACCATTATAAACCGGTAATGACTGTCAGCAACAGCCATCAGCACTACCGAAAAATATTGTTTATAATTGAAGTACCGGCTCCCTGAGTGTGGCGGCTTCTTCACACGGATGTGCTTGCCATCCATTGCCCCAATGTAGTTTGGGAACTGCGCTGAATTTTGGAAGCCCTCAGCGATCCGAAGCCAATCGTCCACCTTGGGCTGCGGCATCACCGTCTCTCGGAGTTGCTGCCACAAGACATGGCAAGTGTGTCGTACAATTCTCGAGATCGTCGAGGTTCCTAAAAGAAACTCAAAATGCAGGGATGCAAAAGAGTTCCCAGTGGCAAGGAATCTGTTGAGAAAAAAAAAAGCAATTGTAAGGGAACAACAGATTCAGGATTCTTGTATAATGTTGTATACACTACATGATTGTAAACACCCTATGTCTAGTGGTGTGTAACCTATGGGACAGGTGCCAGAGGCGGCACTCAAGGCCCTCTCAGTGTGCGCCCACACCCATTGTAAAGTCGAGGGTTAACAAATATACACCCTAGACTTTACAGAGCATTCATCAGCAGAAGGCACACTATGAAAACGACAGGCAGCATGGAATTTAAACATGCATTGGCTTCAAAATGCTTTAAAACAAAAAGGCACAACTATATTGTACTACAGTATTCCTGCAAAATTGACTTGTGGGTATTTGGCATTAAAATGGACGGATGTGGGTTGATCAGTCGCAACTCTGTCTGAAAACGGTTCGCCATCACTGCACCATGTCCATGGTTGAATAAACTTAATAAAATAAAAAACGGGAATACAAACCATACTAAAACAGCAATTGGGGTGGGGTCAGTACTACCACAACTATTTAACATAAACTGTGTTTAGACCCTTTGAAAAATGCAGATAGTCCTGTGCAAGCTTAAAAATATGAGAGCAATAGGCATAACGTTAGATGGAAATCTCAGGGGTTGGCAGCAGCACAATCCGACAAAATAGTGAACAGACTGGGATATAGACTTCTAATAGGGGGGTACACGCCGATAGAGATCCTGACAGAGTGACCCAATTCTTTCACACACTCCAAAAAACAACCGCAGACACCTGTAATTGAGGAAAATTCCCCCCAAAAAACACTCAGACAGGCAGGTTACAGCCTGCTGTAACATGGCTGACTGACTAAAAACAACATTTTAAACAAACTACAGGCGACTGCAGAGGAATCATGGAGTGTCTGGAGCCCGTTAGCTGAACACACGTTTCAAACAAGCCAAAAAATAAAAATAAAATGGATTCATATGTTGCAGGTATTCAAGGGGTAAAACAGAAAGCAACACAACCAAAAAAAAAAAAAGGCAAAACTAAGGTTACTTCAGCAAACAGTAGCACATGTCTCACAGCAGCCATTTTCTAGCACATGTTCCTCCTGACACAAGCAGTGCACATTACTGGTGAAACTTTACAAGTACTATACTGCTTACCTCAACGTGACGATGAGCCTTTCCTCAGGAGTAATGCTGCGCCTCATATTGGTGTCCATAAAGGTAAGGACAGTACGTAGAGACGACAGCAAGCGATCAAATGTACCCACTGACATCCGACAGAAGGAATAGAACTTCTCTGGATGCAGCCGCAGATCTTGGTATAGGGTATGGAAGTGTCCTTTCCGGTAAGCGTTGTGAAACAATCGGATGGACCCAAAATCGTCGCCTTCTACTCGGTTCCTCATTCAACAAAGGAGTGCGCTGTCCCCAACGCCGTGAAACCAGCCAATGCAGTAAGACCTCTTCCTCTGAATCCGACATGGTGATACAGCAAAGAGAAGCAGCCAAAATAACCTCTGTACTCTGGAAAGACTACAGAAAATGGCCACAAATGCATACTCAGGTGCCCTTCATTTATAGCAGTATCCTGGGTGGAGATATTAAAATGACATTTTTTTAACCATTCCAGGATTTCTGACGGGCCGCAAAAAAAACGGAAACACGGACACACGGAAGCACAACGGAAGCAAAAACGGCCACGGATCACGGAACAACGGAACCACGTTTTGCGGGACGTTAAAAAATACTGTCGTGTGCATGAGGCCTAAGTGAAACAAATAAGCAAGTACTTCATACTGATACATGACAAGCACCCCAAAACAGCTGTCAACAGATGGATATCTGGCCTGGCTATATTACCTTGTCAAATCCCAATCTTGACTCATAAGGAGCCACTTCCAATAGGTGGCACTAGTGAGATGGTTCTCTTTCTTGGGATATTCAGGACCCTGCCTAGGGTGCTTTCAAGGCATTGCACTGAACCTGCCAGAATCGTACTAATGAGTAGCAAGCACTCTAAAACAGCTGTCTACAGATGGATATCTGGCCTGACTATATTCCCTTGTCAAATACAGTACCAAGGCTTCTTGGAAAGTCGGATTCTGACTCCTAGGGAGCCTCTTCTAAAAGATAACACTAGCAAGATTGTTCTCTTTCTTGGAAGATACCTCATTGCATATAGTTGAACCAGTGATATTAAATGCATAGCTCAAACATTTCACTACAAACACTACATTATTATATTTGTGTTATAGGATGTATTCCTGCATAAATCTACTTTCACACTCGCGTTTTGGCTTTCCGTTTGTGAGATCCGTTCAGGGCTCTCACAAGCGGTCCAAAATGAATCAGTTTAATTCTAATGCATCCTGACTGGAAAAGGATCCACTCAGAATGCATCAGTTTGCATCAGTTCAGTCTCCATTCCGCTTTGGAGAAGGACACCAAATGGCTGCTTGCAGCGTTCTGGTGTCCGTCTGATGAAACTGAGCCAAATGGATCCGTCCTGGCACACAATGTAAGTCAATGGGGATGGATCCGTTTTCACTGACACAATCTGGCACAATAGAAAACTGATCTGTTCAAGATGGATCCGTCTTGGCTATGTTAAAGATAATACAAACTGATCCGTTCTGACGGATCCGCACAAAACACGAGTGTGAAAGTAGCCTAAGACTGTGTGTTTCATAGACATTTTACTACACAAATGTCATTGTTGAACCAGTGATATTAAATGCATAGTTAAAAGACATTTCATTACAAACACAGCATTATTCCCAAAGTAAATTGTTAATACCAGTGTGCAGTGTGTTTATAGAAGGGGGATGGGCATTTCATTGTGCCTCTGTCTTTAAATGACAGAAAACACACTTGCAATTTTGCTAGTACCATTTAATAATCTGTGGACCAAACCCAGTGACTTATCATTTATAGGCCTCAAAATAAAATGTCTGAAAATAGAAGAGTGCAAAACAAAAGACCCATGCCTAATCCTTCACAGTCAGAATGTGGGTAGGAGTAGCAGCCATCCAGCTAGCAGTAGTAGGCCAAAGTTCTCTCTGGCTTTTGAAATGTGCAATGTTATTTTGAGGACAAAGAGAATGAGATTGTGGACTGGATTCCTCCACTCAGTCACAGCGGGATAATGTGGAGGACTGACACTGTGCCTTGGAGCCAGGGGTCACAACATTTCTCCTGCTCCTCTTCCTTGCAACACCAGAGAAGCCTTTCAGTTGCATCTGTCTTCAATGGTAGTGCGATCCAGCTTATGGACTAACATCATTCTAGATCCCCATAGGGCATTATACTTGGACTTGGATTGCCCACCTGGGATCAAGTCCACATTCTGCACAAGCGGTCATCACACTGCTTGTTTGCGCCATGTAGGCTTTTATGCCCAATTGGGCACATTTGTATTATTGTATTATCTTATGGATGTACAGTTTTATGCTTATTTTATATATTAGATTTACATTAAATGTGATCATTGTCACTTTACATTGGTGGTCCCAGATAATTGAGTGCCCCCCTATTGTTTTACATTTTGCACTTTTTTTCTCTGGATTCGGGTGGATCCGTGGAGTGAGCATTTTGTCTTTTGGGAGTGTTTGGGGTGAGCCGCTGTTCTTTCATCTGTCTTCAATGCCCCTACCTAGTGGGGCACCTTCTTTTTTCCTAAGAAAAGGCAACAAAACTCCACGACACGCTATAGATACTCAAGAGAGTCTCCCTGTTGACTTGTCTGAGAACAGTCAGTGGCTGGACTGCCATGAGGAGTAGGTTCAGTGGGAGGTGGGGACCCGATGTATAGCTGTGTTGGTGACGGTGGTAGTTGTGGCACCTGACACCATAGTAGCGATAGAGGCAATGGTAGCAACAGTGGCACTCGGGGCAAATGTAGCCCATAATTACATATAACAGTCAGATAAAACTGGCATGGAGGGTGAGCATGGCAATGATTGTATGTTGGACAGGACCTGAGGGCTGGATAAAGGTGGCAGAGGAAGAAGGTGGTTTGAAGTGGCAGCAATCAAGAGCAAAGGCAACGTATGGCCAGAACCTTCTAAAAAAAACTGCATCTATTATTGTCAGTTTGGAAACTGGTGATGCTGCCGGTGCTGTGGACACAGGCTCAAAATTTGCAAGATGTAAGACAAGCTTGGCTGCTACTAGCTCTCTGCAGGTATTTCTACTTTGGCACTTTTTCTCCATAGTGCCAGAAGAAAAAGGCATTGCCATGTGCAAGATCTGCAGGATAAAAATAAGTCACGGGCGCCACGTTCAACACAAATATAGGCACCACACCTCTATTGAACCAAATTAAGTAGCATTACCAGTTACTGTGGGAAAATAGTGGCCACCAGCTAGTGCAAAAAGATTGTCCTCTTTCACCTGATCTAACTTTGCAGCAGCCAGGCTGCATCCATGTACAATATAGTGTCATTGTCACTCCTTTAAATTCTCACTGTTCGGCAAGGTGCACTCCACGGTGGACACCAGGAGCAGCTATTACAGGCAGAGATAGTATATGTATTTCATGACCCACTGGGTCAATGTTTTGCGAGGCAGCACTTCAGTAAGAAGGCCAGACCCTCTTGACACTTTCATAGTTGTGTTGGTCTGGTTCCCACACCAGGCGCTTATCCGACTCATCCACATCCTCCTCCCTTCCCAACACCAGCAGAGCAAAGAGTTTCTCCCACTCCCACTCCCTCCTATAATATGCAGTCCTGATCAAAAGTTTAAGACCACTTGAGGAATGGCAAAAAATCATATTTAGCATGGCTGAATCTTAACAAGGTTCCAAGTAGAGCTTCAACATGCAACAAGAAGAAATGGGAGTGAGACAAAACATTTATTGAGCATTCAATTTAATGAAAACAACGAATAAACTGAAACAGGCTGTTTTTCAGCTGATCAAAAGTTTAGGACCACACCTCCCAAAAAAAACTAAACCCCCCCCCCCCCAAAACAGAAATCCAACTTCCAAACATGAACTCAGTAATGAGTAGCTCCGCCGTTATTGTTTATCACTTCAAAAATTCGTTTCGGCATGCTTGATGCAAGCTTTTCCATGAGGTGAGTGGGAACATTTCTCCAAGTGGTGAAGACGGCCGCACGAAGGCCATCTACTGTCTGGAACTGTTGTCCATTTTTGTAAACTTTCCTTGCCATCCATCCCCAAAGGTTCTCAATTGGATTTAGATCAGGGGAACATGCAGGATGGGCCAAAAGAGTGATGTTATTCTCCTGGAAGAAGTCCCTTGTCCTGCGGGCATTGTGTACTGCAGCGTTGTTCTGTTGAAAAACCCAGTCGTTACCACATAGACGAGGGCCCTTAGTCATGAGGATTGCTCTCTGCAACATCTGGACATAGCCAGCGGCCGTTTGACGCCCCTGCACTTCCTGAAGCTCCATTGTTCCACTGAAGGAAAAAGCACCCCAGACCATTAAGGCACCCCCTCCACTGTGGTGCGTAGAAAACATCTCAGGTGGGATCTGCTTGTCATGCCAGTAATGTTGAAAACCATCAGGACCATCAAGGTTCAACTTTTTCTCATCAGAAAATAAAACTTTCTTCCACCTTTGAATGTCCCATGTTTGGTGCTCTCTTGCAAAGTTCAAACGAGCAGTTCTGTGGCGTTCAAGGAGACGAGGTCTTTGAAGACGTTTTTTGTTTTTGAAGCCCTTCAGTCTCAGGTGCCGTCTGATGGTTATGGGGCTGCAGTCAACACCAGTAAGGGCCTTAAGTTGGGTCGAGGATCGTCCAGTGTCTTGACGGACAGCCAATTGGATCCTCCGGCTCAGTGCTGTTGAAATTTTTTTGGTCTTCCACTTGACTTTTTTGTTCCATAACCCTCAGGATCATTTAAGAATTTAAGAAATTCCAAATGACTGTCTTACTGCGTCCCACCTCAGCAGCGATGGCGCGCTGTGAGAGACCCTGCTTATGCAGTTCAACAACCCGAGTTTTTTTGCCTTTGCCATCACAACGTGTGACTACCTGACAGAAAATGACAATGAATCCACATCTTTGCACAGATTTGGCCTTTTAAAGGCATGTGGTCCTAAACTTTTGATCAGCTGAAAAACAGCCTGTTTCAGTTTATTCATTGTTTTCATTTCTTCTTGTTGCATGTTGAAGCTCTACTTGGAACCTTGTTACGATCCAGCCATGCTAAATATGATTTTTTGCCATTTTTCAAGTGGTCTTAAACTTTTGATCAGGACTGTATGTTCGATCCAGCAGCCTGTACTTACGATCATAGCAGGCTGGAGGCAAGAGGCTGGGCGGCCGGGCAGGCACTGGCAGCGTAACTTCCTACGTCACGTGCCTGCGCCGCCTGCTTTATTCATAAAGTGGGCGGAGCAGGCATGTGACGTAGGAAGTTATGCTACCAGTGCCCTCCAGCCTGCTATGATCGTAATTAAAGGCTGCTGGATCAAACATATTTATAGTTAAACATTGCCTGCAGTTACAGTAGATACCATTAGTACAGTGAGCGGGGTCCGGTGCAATAGAATACAGTGACTGCACCGGGCCCCGCTGCCATTACAAAACTAAAGGCCGGCCCCCAGCCCCTCCTCCCCCCTCTCGCTGATACACACGCCGACCATGCTGTGCAGCTTGTGGTAGGCAGTGTATCAGTGTAAAAATGGCAGCATTCGCCCCATAAGACGCACTGCCATTTTCCTCCCACTTATAGGGCGAAAAATACAGTAATCATATATTCTGCCTGTGAATAAAGTAGAAATATGTATATTAGCTTTCTGAGCACATCTCAAAGTAGTAAAGCTATAGTACATAGAGTATATGATATGTAGGAGACAGTTCTGCCCTCAGTATGCTGATGTCCTCAGTTTGCAGCTGTTTAGCATACAGATAAAGGAAAGGTATAGGTTTAATCAGCATGATGAGCCCTGCCAGGCAGTATGTCTGGTTTAATAGGGTTGATCATGCTGACAGAGCCTCTTTAAGGTGAAAACTGTCTCTTTACTGAAGGTATTAAGTAATATGTTAATTTATCCTAAGTATCATTATGAATTTAGTGCTACCATTTGTTTGCTATTTTACTATTTCCCGACATAGAGCATACATGTCTGGTCTTTAAAGATGGTACCCACTCAGGAGCTGAAAGGGCACCATACCTGGCGGCTGCCTACTGTTGTACACCAGAGACAGGGTAAGAAAAAAGAGGGTTAGTCACCGGGCCTTCAGAATGATGGTCCAGGGATAACTTCGCAGGGCGCCAAAGGTGGGGCAGAATAAGTGTAATTCGATTACACCTGAATATTGGAAAAAATATATAAGTCAATTGACAATAGTGGAACAGAGAAGGGCAGGCTGTCAATGGTCTCAATCCACCCTGATGCCCTCAAGGTGGGTGATTGGAAAGAATACAGTGGGGTTGCGCGGAGACGCTAAAAAGGACCACAGAGAGGCGCCAGAATCCCTAGTGTCTAGGATTGTGATGGTATATAACCCAAAGGTAGAGGCTTATGCTGTTAGGTGTACATAAGTGGGGTTGCAATACTTACACACTCACCAGATATTATTGTTCTTAGGGTTAGTTAATATATGGTAGGCAAATAATAAAAGCAATGGTAGGCAAATATAAAATCAAGGTATAAAATCAAAATTTTAGTGACTCACTTCACCCAGGAGGGTAATGTGGGATAAAGCTCAAGACACCCACATCACACCTCCTGCGCCTGGATCGCCAGTAGAGTCTCAGAAACGAACAATGATCACTCAGGAGTCCTTGTTCTTTTTTTTTAATCCTTTATTCCAAAGCCAGGGTGGGGGAGTGAGCAGCTCGAATGCGTTTCGGGGCCTCTTAATGGGTCCGCCTGATGAAGAGCGTCGAGCTGCTCACTCCCCCATCTGGTGGAAGGGTCCGTGATCAGCAATAATGCCGATCATAGACTTTTAACCCCTCAGATGCCATGGTCAGTTACGCGTTTGCTGGAGATGTTCAGTTACTATTGCTGCCTTGGGGCTTCTGATGGCTCCAAGGCCTACCATAGCAAAGTTCTTACCAAGCCCTGCCTGTAGTCGTGCTTGATAAGAACATAATGATTGACACATGGAGTGCAGTGGTACACCACTGTAGTCTGAGAGAGAAGTGATTATAAATAAATATAAATTTTTTTTAAAAAAAAATAATTAATAAACAATAAAAAATAAAGATCATTACTGTTGCTCTCACCCTGGTGGATGAAAACCTTGCACGGACTCCTGGAGTGGAAACCTAGAAGTTAAGAAATAATGTCCAGCAATGGAAATCTTCTAAAACTTGAATTTATTAGCATCCATTAAAATGAGTGTTGCTACATCCCAAAATGGCTGTACTATTAAAATATAAACATATTCATCCCATATGGTGAATAGAATAACAGAAAAGATCAAAATTGTTGTTTCATATCCCAAATTTATTTTATAAAAAGTGATCAAAAAGTCATACACACCCTAGAATGGCATCAATAAAAACGACAGATCCCCCTGCAAAAAATGAGTCTGCAGATCTAAATATAAAATAGCTATGGCTGTTAGAATATGGCAATGCAAAGGAAAAATACATTCTTTTCTTAGATTTTTATATGTAAAATAAAAAATAAGTATTAAACACTAGTATGAAAAACTAAACAAAATAGGGTATCACTGTAATTGTAGTGAGCCACAGAATTAAGTTAACACGTAAATTTTTCCACATAGAGAACGCCGTCAAAATGAAATAGTTCCAGTCCATTTGAAATGTTCCCCACCACACTTTATGCAATATTAAAGAGTCAATCCAGACACAAAATAATAATGAATCCTTTGGCTAAAGTCATGGACCTGTACATGCTCCCAAAGTTTCATTCACCTGAATGGTGACATGGTGACAGTGCAAAGAACCCTGCTGTTCTCTGCTAGGTTGCAGCTAGAGGCTGTGCTGCCATAACAGAGTAGTGCTGTCCTGAGTCACGTCATAGTCAGTATAAGATATATACACAGACCACCTGTAGGTCATAATGGGGCTTGGATAAATGTAACATGTAAAATTACTTCAGGTTTACACAGTGGCGTACATAGAGAAGTAAGGGCCCCATAGCAAGGATCAAACCAGGCCCTCCACAAAGGACAGAAGAGTTTTCCACTGCTTCATTTGCTAAAAGTTGTTCCTTCAGAGGGTAGAGTCCTGATCAAGTTTTCACCTCCAGTAGAAGAGAAGAAAATCCCAACTAAGACTGGGCCACCTCTTGGCATGGGCCCCATAGCAGTCGCATGGTCTGCCACTATGGTAGTTATGCCCCTGGGTTTACGTCTCTCAAGCTAAATGATGCATTATTTCTAACTCTAGTTTCACATGTATCTATGTATGTAAAATACACTTTTCAGGGATGTTGATGTAAAACAGATGTAAAATTATTGCATTATTTGACAGTAAGGTGTGTACACTGATACCTAATACTTGGAGGGTGATGCCATGATAATAAGCCGTTAATTCCATACTTTACATTTGATGAGATCACACTCTTGCCCAGTATTGTACAGTGCTTTGTCTTCTGTAAATTGCTTATATTTGGAATCCTTTTCACAATGTCTGCCTATCGAACAAACTTACTGTAATAGGTTATACCATCTATCTGTGAACGCCTTGTGTTCATCACTTTCCTAACAGTTTCTTTTACTTCTTTGTTCCGTAGGCAATAAATCAAAGGGTTGAGTAAAGGAGTTACTACTGTGTTGAAAACAGCCATGACCTTGTTGACATTCATTGAGTAGGACACACTGGGACGAACATAAATAAATATGACTGTGCCATAGAGAATAGTGACCACTGAGAAATGGGAGGCACATGTGGAGAAGGCTTTTTTCCTACCCTTACTGGATGGTATTTTAAATATAGTAGAAAGGATGAACACGTAAGATACAATAGTCAACAGCAATGAGGTAAGAATGATGCTACAAGCGAAAAGAAAGACAATAATTTCCTCTAGAAAGGTATCTTCACATGAAAGCTTGAGAACAGGTGGAAGGTCACAGAAGAAGTGGTTGATGACAGCAGGTTGGCAAAATGTCAAGCGGGATATAAGAAGTACTAGAAAAAACACAGACACAAAGGCAACGGACCAGCAAGCTGCAGTAGCCTGTAGACATACTTGACCATTCATGATGGACTGATAACGCAGTGGGTTACAAATAGCCAAGTAACGATCAATGGCCATCACTCCAAGCAGGAAAAACTCTGTGGAACCCAAAGAGAAATAAAAATAAATTTGTGAGAGACAGCCAGATAATGAAATGCTTTTCCAGCCAGCCAAATTACTTAAGAGCTTTGGAGCGATGGATGATGTATACCAGATCTCTAGGAAAGAGAGCTGGCTAAGAAGAAAATACATAGGAGTATGAAGTCTGTTGTCTACACGAACCAAACTAATGATTGCAACATTAGCAGTGATAGTCAATAGGTAGATGGCAAAGAAAACCACAAAAAGAAAGAACTGGAGCTCTACAGAGATAGTAAACCCAATCAAGAAAAAGTGTGTCACACTGCTCTGATTTTCCATTATCTTCACCCTGAGAACACAATGGAGTAAGGAGTAGTAAGAATATAAGTGCAATTTGCAGACTGTATTACTTCACCAGTGGAAGCAATGTATCGTTGCCACTATAATACTATATTAGTGACTTTTTCTATTCGGGTAACATTGGTGATTTCTAATCTCCTAATGCCAAGTAAATGACTGAAAGACCATAGTCTCCTAGCTGACCCCACACCCTACCACTGAAATATTACGATGGATAACTTTCATATGGCTTGGAGCTCATCTTTGACCTGCAAGTCGTTTCTTTGTGGCTGCCAAAAGAGGGACAGTCATGGTTAGGGTCAGACTTGCCCACCAGAGTTCCAGAGGACCTTCTGATTGGCCCAGGTTCTGATACCATAATGGGCCAAAAAGATCCAGGAGAAAAAAAACCCATAAGGCTTCCTCTGGGGCCAATCACCTGCTGTTAAAGGGTTTCTGTCACCAGAATTAACTCTATTCAACTAGCTGACATTAGCGATGTGCTAATGTCAGCTGAACCTAACTAGCCTATTCCTACTTATATCTATGCTCCCGTTACTGCAGAAATATAACTTCACCTCCAACTGCCGGTCCTGTTCGCTGGGGAAATCTTGCACCATGCAGTATTCGACACAGGGGCAGTGAGGAAGCCGGCAGCCGGCGAGCGCCCTTCACTCACTGCGCCTGCGCCGAATACTGAACAGGACAGCGCAGGCGCGAGATTTACACGGCAGTAGGAGACCTGCATGTGTTCTTACAAAACACATGCAGCCCTAATTGGACAATGTCAGTATGTGTAAGGACCAACTACTTTGAAAAGGGAAGTTGTCAACACATCAATACATTTCCAGGATGAATGACAGAGAAACAGCAATGCAGAGATAGATAGATAGATAGATAGATACAGTCATGTGAAAAAATTAGGACACCCTTTGAAAGCATGTGGTTTTTTGTAACATTTTTAATAAAAGGTTATTTCATCTCCGTTTCAACAATACAGAGAGATTAAAGTAATCCGACTAAACAAAGAAAACTGAAGAAAAGTCTTTTCAAGATCTTCTGTAAATGTCATTCTACAAAAATGCCTATTCTAACTGAGGAAAAAGATAGGACACCCTTGCCCCTAATAGCGAGTGTTACCTCCTTTGGCTGAAATAACTGCAGTGAGACGGTTCTTGTAGCCATCTACCAGTCTTCGACATCGGTCTGAGGAAATTTTACCCCACTCCTCAATGCAGAACTTTTTCAGCTGTGAGATGTTTGAGGGGTTTCTTGCACGTACAGCCCTTTTCAAGTCACCCCACAGCATCTCAATGGGATTCAAATCTGGACTTTGACTTGGCCATTCCAGGACTCTCCATTTCTTCTTTTTCAGCCAATCTTTGGTTGATTTACTAGTATGTTTTGGGTCATTGTCATGTTGCATGGTCCAGTTCCGCTTCAGCTTTAATTTTCTAACTGATGGTCTCACATGTTCTTCAAGCACCTTCTGATACACAGTAGAATTCATCGTGGATTCTATGATGGTGAGCTGACCAGGTCCTGCTGCAGCAAAGCAGCCCCAAACCATGACACTTCCACCTCCATGCTTCACAGTTGGTATGAGGTTCTTTTCTTGGAATGCTGTGTTTGGTTTACGCCAAACATGTCCTCTGCTGTTGTGTCCAAATAATTCAATTTTGGACTCATCTGTCCAAAGAACATTATTCCAGAAGTCCTGGTCTTTGTCAACTTTATCTCTGGCAAATGTCAGTCTGGCCTCGATGTTTCTCTTGGAAAGCAAAGGTTTCCTCCTTGCACACCTCCCATGCAAGTTAAACTTGTACAGTCTCTTTCTGATTGTAGAGGCATGTACTTCTACATCAACAGTAGCCAGAGCCTGCTGTAGTTCTCGAGATGACACTTTAGGGTTTTTGGAGACCTCTTTTAGCATCTTGCGGTCTGCTCTTGGGGTGAACTTGCTGGGGCGACCAGTCCTGGGCATGTTGGCAGTTGTTTTGAAAGCCCTCCACTTGTAGACTATCTTCCGGACAGTGGAATGGCTGATTTCAAAATCTTTTGAGATCTTTTTAAATCCCTTCCCAGACTCATAGGCTGCTACAATCTTTTTTCTGAAGTCCTCTGACAGCTCTTTTGCTCTCACCATGGTGCTCACTCTCACTTCAACAGTCAGGAGCACACCAAACTAAATGTCTGAGGTTTAAATAGGGCAAGCCTCATTCAACATGCAGAGTAACGATCTACTAATTATGTGCACCTGGTGTGATATACCTGTGTGAGATCTGAGCCAATTTAAGAGGGAATACATGTGAGGGTGTCCTATCTTTTTCCTCAGTTAGAATAGGCATTTTTGTAGAATGACATTTACAGAAGATCTTGAAAAGACTTTTCTTCAGTTTTCTTTGTTTAGTTGGATTACTTTAATCTCTCTGTATTGTTGAAACGGAGATGAAATAACCTTTTATTAAAAATGTTACAAAAAAACCACATGCTTTCAAAGGGTGTCCTAATTTTTTCACATGACTGTAGATAGATAGATAGATAGATAGATAGATTTAAGGGAAAATCATCTTAAGGCTGAAAAGAACAAAAGCACACATGGGCATTACATAAAAAAGACAAAGGAAACAAAAGAAAGAAGGAAAGAAAGAAAAGAAGAAAAGAAAACGTTCAAATGTACCTTAAAATAGCACTACATAGATCCATTAGACCACTCAATGCTGCAATGCAACACAGAGATACTAAGTGGAGAGAGAGAGATACTAAGTGGAGAGAGAGAGATACTAAGTGGAGAGAGAGAGATACTAAGTGGAGAGGCAGATACTAAGTGGAGAGAGAGAGAGATACTAAGTGGAGAGGCAGATACTAAGTGGAGAGAGAGAGATACTAAGTGGAGAGGCAGATACTAAGTGGAGAGAGAGAGAGATACTAAGTGGAGAGGCAGATACTAAGTGGAGAGAGAGATACTAAGTGGAGAGGCAGATACTAAGTGGAGAGAGAGAGATACTAAGTGGAGAGGCAGATACTAAGTGGAGAGAGAGAGATACTAAGTGGAGAGGCAGATACTAAGTGGAGAGAGAGAGATACTAAGTGGAGAAGGAGAGAGAGATACTAAGTGGAGGAGAGAGATACTAAGTGGAGAGGCAGATACTAAGTGGAGAGAGAGAGATACTAAGTGGAGAGGCAGATACTAAGTGGAGAGGCAGATACTAAGTGGAGAGAGAGAGATACTAAGTGGAGAGGCAGATACTAAGTGGAGAGAGAGAGGATACTAAGTGGAGAGGCAGATACTAAGTGGAGAGAGAGAGATACTAAGTGGAGAGGCAGATACTAAGTGGAGAGAGAGAGATACTAAGTGGAGAGAGAGAGATACTAAGTGGAGAGAGAGAGATACTAAGTGGAGAGGCAGATACTAAGTGGAGAGAGAGAGATACTAAGTGGAGAGGCAGATACTAAGTGGAGAAAGAGAGATACTAAGTGGAGAGGCAGATACTAAGTGGAGAGAGAGAGAGATACTAAGTGGAGAGAGAGAGATACTAAGTGGAGAGAGAGAGATACTAAGTGGAGAGAGAGAGATACTAAGTGGAGAGGCAGATACTAAGTGGAGAGAGAGAGATACTAAGTGGAGAGAGAGAGATACTAAGTGGAGAGGCAGATACTAAGTGGAGAGAGAGAGAGAGAGAGATACTAAGTGGAGAGGCAGATACTAAGTGGAGAGAGAGAGATACTAAGTGGAGAGGCAGATACTAAGTGGAGAGAGAGAGAGATACTAAGTGGAGAGGCAGATACTAAGTGGAGAGAGAGAGATACTAAGTGGAGAGGCAGATACTAAGTGGAGAGAGAGAGATACTAAGTGGAGAGGCAGATACTAAGTGGAGAGAGAGAGATACTAAGTGGAGAGAGAGAGATACTAAGTGGAGAGAGAGAGAGATACTAAGTGGAGAGGCAGATACTAAGTGGAGAGAGAGAGATACTAAGTGGAGAGAGAGAGATACTAAGTGGAGAGGCAGATACTAAGTGGAGAGAGAGAGATACTAAGTGGAGAGGCAGATACTAAGTGGAGAGAGAGAGATACTAAGTGGAGAGGCAGATACTAAGTGGAGAGAGAGAGATACTAAGTGGAGAGGCAGATACTAAGTGGAGAGAGAGAGATACTAAGTGGAGAGGCAGATGATGCTTGAAATAGTGGTGTCTGTATAACTGTTCAGTGAGGTTGTCCCCATTTGTCTTTACTTTACTCTCCAATCATGTGAGAAATGAAGTTGGCGTCAGCGCTTTCTAGGCTGCTTTAACATGTAGGTTTTCGCTGACACTTTTCTGCACTTTTTTAGTGGTGTTTTTGCAGTACAAACAGTACTTCCAGTTTTTTGCTAAAGGACTTTAAGAAAAATTTTATGCAGGGCACACAGGCTCTTTTTTTGCTACGGGGGTTTTTGTTCATTTGGGGGCTTTTTTGTCTTTCTGCCTTCTTTTAAAAAACACAGCATGCTGTATCACTAATGTTTTTTTCAGTTTCACTATAGGGGCGAAAAAAACTGCCAAAAATGCAGCTCCCAGCGCCAGATAGAAAAAAAAATCACAAAAAATAAGTCTAGAAAAACTGCAACAAAAATGGCAGGTGACTCCGGTGTTTTGTTTTAGAAAAATACCAGTGCAAAATGTATGTGTTAGGACATTGTGTTAGCCTTGGTGCCTCAGGGATCCCAAAGCCTAAAGGTTGAGGGCCTATTACAGACCTGGCATTGGGACATCGAAGCGAAGTGGATGAGCTTCTAAGAATCTCATTCACATGCTGTGAAAAAAAAAATCTACAGCTAAATTGACCTGTGGTGCGGATTTCAGTTCCACAGCATATTAGTTCAATGGATTGCCACCACAAATTTCAACTAATGCAGCAAATCTGCAACTGAAATTCCGTTCTGTGTGACCAAACCCTAAGGCTGCGGCCACACAGTCAGGTTTCTCTATGCAGTGAATTCAAGAGGAGTCATACCTGTCCTTTATACTGTACTTTCTATCCTTTTTATGATCCACTCCTGATTTTGGCTTCCAAAACTGCATGCAAAACCTGTCAGTTTGTACCCTCACAAAATCTCAAAGAAAGGGGAAGATGGGAACACGTCGAGTGCAGGGAAATATTGTTTTCTGTTGTTAGATTCTGCATTTTCATGTGAAAAACTGTTTTAATACGGTCAGGGCTGAGATGAGCACTAACTATTGTTATGATATATGAATTATTAAATAAATTAACAATTGTCAAAGCAGACTCTCCAGATATATGAGTGCCATATCACAAGCTGCTACTATTTAATCATTTTTTGGTGTTTGGCGCTAACACCTTCTAGATATTGAGCACCATTCCATCTTACCTGTAGGTAGAGCCACCTCATTTAACTACTGTTCAGGGCTGAGATGAGGCCTATGAGTCCTTCTTCCCCCACCCATACACAGTGATTTATAGCTCTTCCTGTATAAGTACTCAATCACTTTGTATGAGTGGCAATTGTAGTACTACAAGGTTTAAAAACTCTTTTTACACGAATTAAAGCACAGACATCTATATACCCCAAGTTCAGCATTGTCCCTAGAGTGTTTGCTCCTAGTGGTGTCACTTTAGAGTTTAGGTAAAGGGTCTTAAAAAAGAATAGATACTAGAGATTAATGAAGTTTAAAGGCAATAGGGAGATTTATGAAAAACTGTCTAAAAGAAAAATTGTCTTTGTAGATCACTGCAACCAATCAGAGCACAGCTTTCAAGAGCAGTATAAGAAATGAAAGATGCACCATGATTGGTTGCTATAGCCAACCAAGACAATTTTTCTTTTAGACAGTTGTCATAATGTACATCATAACTATAGTGATTTGTAAGAAGCCGATAACCATTACTGACTGGGGGCCTAGTCCTCTTTCACAGATGTAACAGTGATGTTTCACAGCTAGCAACCCTATGTTACACAAAAATTATCTGGAGATCCTACTTCATTTAAATGATACATAGTATTATATACCTTAGATACATATACTACCGATATCTATGGCATATAATGCTATATGACAAAATAAAAATGAAAGCTGTAAAACAACAAATGAATTATTTGCTAAATAATAATATCCAGAAGCTGTCTGAATCCGTTATCCAGTTAAAGCATATAAATTGCAATGCATTTACAAATGTATCATTTTAGAGCAGATCATTTTAGCTATTATACTTTAAAAATGTTCTTGTCAAATGCTCTTTGGCTTTGTCGTTATCATTTATTTTATCAAGAAGGTAAGAAAACGGAGGGCATCTCCTCCCACTGTAAAAAAAAAATGACAGACGTGAACCGTACAGCTCTTCCATTCTCACCTTTGTATAACTCAAAAACTAAATTAGCCGCTTGTCACATAATAGAAATGAGCCACATAATGGGTGTATCCTCCCCCAATTCTGTATGGTCGGAGACACATGTGCGCGAATAAAAGGCAGATATATAGGACAATTAAAGCTCCTGGGAAGCGTTACAGAACATCTGGGAACGCTCTATAGTACTTCTGGGATTAGCGCTAGATAAAATAATAAATAAATATATTACAGATTAGCTAGATGATGGATATATATTTTTTTCCATTTTTGCATGTATTATTATATAGGTCCATATTTGTTAAAGGGGTTATCTCATCATGGACAATGGGGGCGTATTGCTAGGTTATGCCCCCATTGTTTTAAAGGTGCGGGTCCCACCGCTGGGACCTGCACCTATATCAAGAACAGAGCCCCACAAGTGAAGGTGGGCGCACTGCGCATGTGTAAGGGTGTAAGTATGACTCACCAATGTTATTTAAAGGGGTTCTGCACTTTCATTTAACTGATGATCTATCCTCTGGATAGATCATCAGCTTCTGATCGGCGGGGGTCCGACACCCGGGACCCCCGCCGATCAGCTGTATGAGAAGGCAGCGGCGCTCCAGCAGCGCCGCGGCCTTCTCACTGTTTACCGCCGGGCCGCCCGCCCACTGACGTCACGACTTGTATCAACTAGAGTGGGCGCGGCTAAGCTCTGTTCACTTGAATGGAGCTTAGCCGCGCCCACTCTAGTTGATACAAGTCGTGACGTCAGTGGGCGGGCGGCCCGGCGGTAAACAGTGAGAAGGCCGCGGCGCTGCTGGAGCTCCGCTGCCTTCTCATACAGCTGATCGGCGGGGGTCCCGGGTGTCGGACCCCCGCCGATCAGAAGCTGATGATCTATCCAGAGGATAGATCATCAGTTAAATGAAGGTGCAGAACCCCTTTAATGTAAAGTGTATTATGCCTACAATGTCTCTCTTCTACCAGTAGATGGCTAAAAAGTATATACAATGTTTTCAATGCAGTTCTTCAATATAGAGAAGTTTATATACAAACCGGATTCCCAAAAAGTTGGGACACTAAACAAATTGTGAATAAAAACTGAATGCAATGATGTGGAGGTGCCAACTTCTAATATTTTATTTGTAATAGAATGTAGATGACAGATCAAACGTTTAATCCGAGTAAATGTATCATTTTAAAGGAAAAATACATTGATTCAAATTTTCACGGTGTCAACAAATCCCCAAAAAGTTGGGACAAGTAGCAATAAGAGGCTGGAAAAAGTAAATTTGAGCATAATGAAGAGCTGGAAGACCAATTAACACTAATTAGGTCAATTGGCAACATGATTGGGTATAGTGTCTCTCAGAAGCCAAGATGGGTAGAGGATCACCAATTCCCACAATGTTGCGCAGAAAGATAGTGGAGCAATATCAGAAAGGTGTTACCCAGCGAAAAATTGCAAAGACTTTGCATCTATCTTTATCAACTGTGCATAACATCATCCGCAGATTTAGAGAATCTGGAACAATCTCTGTGCGTAAAGGTCAAGGCCGTAAAACCATACTGGATGCCCGTGATCTCCGGGCCCTTAAACGACACTGCACCACAAACAGGAATGCTACTGTAAAGGAAATCACAGAATGGGCTCAGGAATACTTCCAGAAACCATTGTCAGTGAACGCAATCCACCGTGCCATCCGCCGTTGCCAGCTGAAACTCTACAGTGCAAAGAAGAAGCCATTTCTAAGCAAGATCCACAAGCTCAGGCGTTTTTCACTGGGCCAGGGATCATTTAAAATGGAGTGTGGCAAAATGGAAAACTGTTCTGTGGTCAGACGAGTCACGATTCGAAGTTCTTTTTGGAAATCTGGGACGCCATGTCATCCGGACCAAAGAGGACAAGGACAACCCAAGTTGTTATCAACGCTCAGTTCAGAAGCCTGCATCTCTGATGGTATGGGGTTGCATGAGTGCGTGTGGCATGGGCAGCTTGCATGTCTGGAAAGGCACCATCAATGCAGAAAAATATATTCAGGTTCTAGAACAACATATGCTCCCATCCAGACGTCATCTCTTTCAGGGAAGACCCTGCATTTTTCAACAAGATAATGCCAGACCACATTCTGCATCAATCACAACATCATGGCTGCGTAGGAGAAGGATCCGGGTACTGAAATGGCCAGTCTGCAGTCCAGATCTTTCACCTATAGAGAACATTTGGCGCATCATAAAGAGGAAGGGGCAACAAAGAAGGCCCAAGACGATTGAACAGTTAGAGGCCTGTATTATACAAGAATGGGAGAGCATTCCTATTTCTAAACTTGAGAAACTGGTCTCCTCGGTCCCCAGACGTCTGTTCAGTGTTGTAAGAAGAAGGGGAGATGCCACACAGTGGTGAAAATGGCCTTGTCCCAACTATTTGGGGATTTGCTGACACCATGAAATTCTGATTCAACATATTTTTCCCTTAAAATGGTACATTTTCTCAGTTTAAACTTTTGTTCCGTGATTTATGTTCTATTCTGAATAAAATATTAGAAGTTGGGACCTCCACATCATTGCATTCAGTTTTTATTCACGATTTGTATAGTGTCCCAACTTTTTTGGAATCCGGTTTGTATGTTTTACCGTTCAAAGTTCAAATGATGCTAATTTAGGGGTAGGCTAGGACCCTCAGGAGGGTGACAGGGAACTGTAAATGTAGGTTTGAGGCTGCACTTAGGATATCACTTGCTGCATCACAGTCTCCCTGGGTAGGGGAGGAGGTTTAAGCTCGAAGTGACCAGACTGAGGCTGCCTGGTGAATGCTGAGGATGTCAGGAGAGAACCTCTGTGGAGCCTGGAAAAGGATTTACAGCTCACAGTGGAGTCTGGCATCAGCACCAAAGGGATATTCGCAGCGTTAACTCCGGTAACCATGCCACTGTGCGGTCCAGTTCAGGAGTGGACCAGTGGAACAGGGAAAGAACGCCAAGAGTCCAGTTAGGTATCCAAAGAACTGTAAGTGCGGCTTCGCCACGTCCCATCACATCACATTGTTCTAGTGACACTTTTGCATATATATGAAAGCTGCAGGATACAGACCTCACCTTCTGTGGATTGCAAATAGTATTGCGCAATACTTAGGGTGCACCCCAACGTTAAAGTTTGCTCAGGAACATATAGGTGCAGCCAGGCTGCTTTATGGACATTGGGGAAAATTACTCAAGTACTGGGTTAGTGTTAGGCAGTATTATCCTTACTGTGTGCTTATGCTCTGTTACTATTCTGTTTATGTATGCTCAGTTGCTCGTTCACTATAACTGTTCAGTATGCGCAAGTATTGTAAAAGAACCGCTGTCTGTATGGCATCGTGTACCCTCTGAATCTGTGGGCCCCGCCCCCGGTCTTCTTTCGCATGCGCAGCCACCCTCCTTTCATTTTCTATGGGGCCAGCGAAATGAATGAATGGAGTGGGGGCCACGCATGCGGTATGCTCCCATTCATTTCTATGGGGATCGGGCTTGGTGGTGGCCGGACCAGGATCCTCCAGCCACCACCTTGCGGGGCTCAGTTTTTTATATAGGTTCGGGTCCCAGCGACCAGGACTAAAGGGGCACTATAACAGTATGGGGAGAGCTAGGGCAGCAGAATTACTGTACGTCCATTTTAGTGTGTTACTGCCAATGAATGTTCCATCATATCTAGTTGATGGAATGGGCACAGGAGTTGTACTAACACCATCTGCAGTGGGTACTGGCTGCAATATATAGTCAGTATATCATTGTAATGGCAGGGATCAAATATTCTCCCAGTTTGATCTTTTACCTCCTATAGTCAATATCATCCACAGCATCAAGATGGTTAGTCAGAGGAAAGAGTCCTTTCAAAAATTTGCTATAGGTGTAAGGAGCAGTTAAAGGATAACTGTCGTATTTATTTATTTTTTTGAGTATTGGATTGTGGTGATTAATATCGCCTTGGTGGCCCTATTTCAACTTTTCACTGTGTATTAAATGACCCCTTAATTTCAAATTTTTGTTCCCTGTACTGCCTATTTTTACCTGTGCTTAAAATGGGGTTGCTAGGCATGGTCCGTCTATCTGTGGAAGGACGGAGGACGCAGAAGCACGCAGCATGTAAGGTCACATTACTGACAGCCAGGGACTGTAAGTAAATGATTAAAGCCAGGTCCTCCCCAGCACCTGATAACAGTGCCTGGGCTGTGTGCACTTCTCCCTGTCCCTGCGCTTGGCAGACGCTCCCTCACTTAGCAGAGCTGGAGGATGCAGAGTTGGAGCAGCGCAGACCAGGGAAGGGAGATCTGCCATCTGCTCAGTGTATAAATGAAAGCAACATGTGGTAAGAGGACCCCTTTGTGCTGCAGGTGCAGTATGGTGCTAAATAAATGACAGGTGGAGGAACATACATTCTTAAATACAATAGGGAAATGTATTAAGGCTGGCTTTTATCATTCTGGCACATCTCTGGGAACACCATGCATCAGAAAATGAAAACTATGCCAGATTTTAGGAGTAATTGCAGTAGCCAGGTTTGGGTTGGCTCCAACTTGGGTGCCCCGGACACCTTTGGGGTGTCATCATGTGCTCTCCAGAAGGGATGGTAAGGCATTGTGCACCCCAATGGAAAATAAGTTCCCCCATCTCTCTCTCAGAAGGCTAGGACCCCGCCCAAAGGGCTGGTGGCCCAGGGTCTGTGACTCTTTTGTCCAGATGGCCCTCTGATCAAAGGGTTGCTGACACAGGGTATGTGGCAGAGTATCCTCATCTCAGCATCTTCTTCTGGTCACTAATGCAGTCCTGACAGAGTCTTTCCTACTATGATCCCTATTTTCAGACAAGTAGAGGCTCTGACTGTTCCACTTACATTCAGTTTCTAACTGAACTAGAACCTTCTAGTTGGAGGGGTGAAGTGGAGAAGCACAGCCTAATGATTCTTTCACACTAACGTTATGCATTCCGGAAGGCTGTTCCGGCAAAGAAAAGCCTGCTGAAGTTCTCTGGATAAGGCATGGCCCCATTAACTATAATTGACTGCAATCATTGGTTTGTCCAGCCAAATCAGGGCAAAATTGCCAGTTAGCTAGTGCATATCCACTGGACTCCATTATAGTCAATATGGCCGTCTGGCATTTCGGTAACATCAGACAATGACAGATCCAGAGAGCTCCGGTAGGCTGTTCTATGTTGGAACAGCCTACCAAAACTCATGTCACGGTGGGAAGTATGGGAAACTCCCCACCGTACAATATGGTGGGTATATGGGAAGACAACTAGGCCTGGATGTCGGGATAAGGGAGCAGGACACCTCCTAATGCTTCCCTAACCCTCGCCCTGGATTCTACTCGTATGAGCAGACCTGAATGGTAGGACGGCTCATACCCAGGAACCTAGGACCCTGAGTCGCCCTGATAATCCCTTATGATAGGGAAAGGGCTGAGACGACCTGTTCATCCTAGACACAGATGAACAACTCGCACTTACCTCCTGCGGCAACAACAAAGAACGGACCCCATGCAAAGCTGCAAAGCTGCAAAGCTGCACGCCGGGACACCTTGATGCTCCCATCCGGATGTACAACAGACAGGGGAAATGTCTAGCAACCATGCTGGATTACAACACCAAATATACCAGACATGGAACACCAAACTAGACAATACAACACAGCATTACATAAACCCACACCAAACAAAGAGACATGTAAGGAAGGGTACAGAACAAGGGGAACAAAGGTGACATCGATGTCCAACTAGGTGGCCCTCAAACTGGACAGATGACATATCCAGGACAGGAGCAACTCCAGCACACACCACGGCTGGAGGACAACTTACTCCAGCCTGGAAGCCACAGGCAATATGAACACATGGTGGCCACACCCAGCCAGGTAGTTAACCCCTCCAGCACCAGAGCACCAGACAGGAAAGGACCCAGGAGGATGGAGGAAGCACCAACATGCTGCAACAACACGTTGCCCATGGCAACAAGCATGCACAGCTAACGTGTCACGCCGAACAACATCGCCCGTGACACAGCCGTGATAACTCATAATGCTAGTGTAAAACTAGCCAAACAAAAAACATTGCTACAATTTCAGTCTGTCATAGACTTGTATAGAGTTTCAATACTAATCTATGGGAATGACTAAGCAGTTTTTTCAGACATAAGTTTTCAGACTAAGATTGAGTGAACCAGTTTGTAACAAACTGGGTTTTCTATGAATTTCAATTTTCAGGTTTGCTTCGGACGAATCCAGTAAAGCGGTGCTCATCGCCATTTTTCTGCAAGTGTAAGGGGGGGGAATCATGAGAGAGGAAGAAGACGGTTGTTCATATGACCCTAAGAGGAAGTGGGGTGGAGGGCTTGCCCTGATTGGCACACAGGCTGAAAGAGAGCCTGGATGAGGCAATCAGTATCAATGAAGCTCTAGCGTCTAGGCCAGGCAGGAGTGTTAACATTGTAACTGTTTGTGCTGAGATTCTTTACTCCACCCCTCCCACTAGAAGGTTCTAATTTAGGTAGAAATGGTATATAAGGAGAGAAGTCAGAGCCCCTAGTGTTCTGAAGTTAGGGACTAGGGATGAGCGAACCCGAACTGTATAGTTCGGGTTCGTACCGAATTTTGGGGTGTCCGTGACACGGACCCGAACCCGGACATTTTCGTAAAAGTCCGGGTTCGGGTTCGGTGTTCGTCGCTTTTTTGGCGCTTTTTGAAAGGCTGCAAAGCAGCCAATCAACAAGCGTCATACTACTTGTCCCAAGAGGCCGTCACAGCCATGCCTACTATTGGCATGGCTGTGATTGGCCAGAGCACCATGTGACCCAGCCTCTATTTAAGCTGGAGTCACATAGCGCCGCCCGTCACTCTGCTCTGATTAGCGTAGGGAGAGGTTGCGGCTGCGACAGTAGGGCGAGATTAGGCAGATTAACTCCTCCAAAGGACTTGATTAATTGATCGATCTGCAGCTGTGGATCATTGAGCTGCTGATACTCAATTGCTCACTGTTTTTAGTCTGCCCAGACCGTTTGTCAGTCACTTTTTTCTGGGGTGATCGGCGGCCATTTTGTGTCTTATGGTGTGCCAGCACAAGCTACGACCAAGTGCATTTAACCCTTAATGGTGTGGTTGTTTTTTGGCTAATTCCTACATCAGGGTGAAGCTGTCACACCAAGTGCATTTAACCAACAATAGTCTGGTTATTTTTTGGCCATATACTACATCAGGGGCAAGCTGCGCCTGTCACCAAGTGCATTTAACCCTCAATGGTGTGGTTGTTTTTTGGCTAAATCCTACATCAGGGTGAAGCTGTCACACCAAGTGCATTTAACCAGCAATAGTCTGTTTATTTTTTGGCCATATACTACATCAGGGGCAAGCTGCGCCTGTCACCAAGTGCATTTAACCCTCAGTAGTGTGGTTGGTCAAGCTGTCACACCAAGTGCATTTAACCAGCAATAGTGTGGTAATTTTTTGGCCATATCCCAGTCTAATTCTGTCAGTAAACGTATACCTGTCACCCAGCGCCTAAGTACAAGGCCTCAAATTTATATCCAGCTATATCTGTCGTTACTGGTGCAGCTGGTCAAGTTATTTAGTGTCCGTCAAAACACATTGTTTGTTCTGGGTTGAAATACAATTCCCAATATAGCAATTTACTAATTTAGAGGTTTCTGCTGTATCAGAGCTATTTAAAATCTATCCCTAAAAGGGTATATCAGATTCAAGGTGCACATAGGGTCATTCTGAATAACTTCACACACACGCTACTGTGCATTTCCAAGTCTAATTCTGTCCATAAAACGTATACCTGTCACCCAGCACCTAAATACTAGGCCTCAAATTTATATCCTGCTAAAACTGTCGTTACTGCTGTACTGTTGTGGCTGGGCAAGTTATTTAGTGTCCGTCAAAACACATTGTTTGTTCTGGGTTGAAATACAATTCCCAATTTAGCAATTTCCTAATGTAGTGGTTTCTGCTGTATCAGAGCTATTTAAAATCTATCCCTAAAAGGGTATATCAGATTCAAGGTGCACATAGGGTCATTCTGAATAACTTCACATACACGCTACTGTGCATTTCCAAGTCTAATTCTGTCAGTAAAACCTATACCTGTCACCCAGCGCCTAAGTACAAGGCCTCAAATTTATATCCAGCTATATCTGTCGTTACTGCTGTACTGTGTGGCTGGGCAAGTTATTTAGTGTCCGTCAAAACACATTGTTTGTTCTGGGTTGAAATACAATTCCCAATTTAGCAATTTCCTAATTTAGTGGTTTCTGCTGTATCAGAGCTATTTAAATCTATCCCTAAAAGGGTATATCAGATTCAAGGTGCACATAGGGTCATTCTGAATAACTTCACACACACAGCTACTGTGCATTTCCAAGTCTAATTCTGTCAGTAAACGTATACCTGTCACCCAGCGCCTAAGTACAAGGCCTCAAATTTATATCCAGCTATATCTGTCGTTACTGCTGTACTTGGCTGGTCAAGTTATTTAGTGTCCGTCAAAACACATTGTTTGTTCTGGGTTGAAATACAATTCCCAATTTAGCAATTTCCTAATTTAGTGGTTTCTGCTGTATCAGAGCTATTTAAAATCTATCCCTAAAAGGGTATATCAGATTCAAGGTGCACATAGGGTCATTCTGAATAACTTCACACACACGCTACTGTGCATTTCCAAGTCTAATTCTGTCAGTAAAACGTATAACTGTCACCCAGCGCCTAAGTACAAGGCCTCAAATTTATATCCAGCTATATCTGTCGTTACTGGTGCAGCTGGTCAAGTTATTTAGTGTCCGTCAAAACGCATTGTTTGTTCTGGGTTGAAATACAATTCCCAATTTAGCAATTTCCTAATTTAGTGGTTTCTGCTGTATCAGAGCTATTTAAAATCTATCCCTAAAAGGGTATATCAGATTCAAGGTGCACATAGGGTCATTCTGAATAACTTCACACACACGCTACTGTGCATTTCCAAGTCTAATTCTGTCCGTAAAACGTATACCTGTCACCCAGCGCCTAAGTACAAGGCCTCAAATTTATATCCAGCTATATCTGTCGTTACTGGTGCAGCTGGTCAAGTTATTTAGTGTCCGTCAAAACACATTGTTTGTTCTGGGTTGAAATACAATTCCCAATTTAGCAATTTCCTAATTTAGTGGTTTCTGCTGTATCAGAGCTATTTAAAATCTATCCCTAAAAGGGTATATCAGATTCAAGGTGCACATAGGGTCATTCTGAATAACTTCACACACACGCTACTGTGCATTTCCAAGTCTAATTCTGTCCGTAAAACGTATACCTGTCACCCAGCGCCTAAGTACAAGGCCTCAAATTTATATCCAGCTATATCTGTCGTTACTGGTGCAGCTGGTCAAGTTATTTAGTGTCCGTCAAAACACATTGTTTGTTCTGGGTTGAAATACAATTCCCAATTTAGCAATTTCCTAATTTAGTGGTTTCTGCTGTATCAGAGCTATTTAAAATCTATCCCTAAAAGGGTATATCAGATTCAAGGTGCACATAGGGTCATTCTGAATAACTTCACACACACGCTACTGTGCATTTCCAAGTCTAATTCTGTCCGTAAAACGTATACCTGTCACCCAGCGCCTAAGTACAAGGCCTCAAATTTATATCCAGCTATATCTGTCGTTACTGGTGCAGCTGGTCAAGTTATTTAGTGTCCGTCAAAACACATTGTTTGTTCTGGGTTGAAATACAATTCCCAATTTAGCAATTTCCTAATTTAGTGGTTTCTGCTGTATCAGAGCTATTTAAAATATATCCCTAAAAGGGTATATCAGATTCAAGGTGCACATAGGGTCATTCTGAATAACTTCACACACACGCTACTGTGCATTTCCAAGTCTAATTCTGTCCGTAAAACGTATACCTGTCACCCAGCGCCTAAATACTAGGCCTCAAATTTATATCCTGCTAAATCTGTCGTTACTGGTGCAGCTGGTCAAGTTATTTAGTGTCCGTCAAAACACATTGTTTGTTCTGGGTTGAAATACAATTCCCAATTTAGCAATTTACTAATTTAGTGGTTTCTGCTGTATCAGAGCTATTTAAAATCTATCCCTAAAAGGGTATATCAGATTCAAGGTGCACATAGGGTGATTCTGAATAACTTCACACACACGCTACTGTGCATTTCCAAGTCTAATTCTGTCCGTAAAACGTATACCTGTCACCCAGCGCCTAAGTACAAGGCCTCAAATTTATATCCTGCTAAATCTGTCGTTACTGCTGTACTGTTGTGGCTGGGCAAGTTATTTAGTGTCCGTCAAAACACATTGTTTGTTCTGGGTTGAAATACAATTCCCAATTTAGCAATTTCCTAATTTAGTGGTTTCTGCTGTATCAGGCCTACTTTAAATGTATCCCTAAAAGGGTATATAATATTCAAGGTGCACATAGGGTCATTCTGAATAACTTCACACACACGCTACTGTGCATTTCGAAGTCTAATTCTGTCAGTAAATCTATACCTGTCACCCAGCGCCTAAGTACTAGGCCTCAAATTTATATCCATGCTAAATCTGTCGTTACTGCTGTACTGTTGTGGCTGGTCAAGTTATTTAGTGTCCGTCAAAGCACATTGTTTGTTCTGGGTTGAAATACAATTCCCAATTTAGCAATTTCCTAATTTAGTGGTTTCTGCTGTATCAGAGCTATTTAAATCTATCCCTAAAAGGGTATATCAGATTCAAGGTGCACATAGGGTCATTCTGAATAACTTCACACACACGCTACTGTGCATTTCCAAGTCTAATTCTGTCAGTAAACCTATACCTGTCACCCAGCGCCTAAGTACTAGGCCTCAAATTTATATCCAGCTAATATCTGTCGTTACTGGTGGCACTGGTCAAGTTATTTAGTGTCCGTCAAAGCACATTGTTTGTTCTGGGTTGAAATACAATTCCCAATTTAGCAATTTCCTAATTTAGTGGTTTCTGCTGTATCAGAGCTATTTAAATCTATCCCTAAAAGGGTATATCAGATTCAAGGTGCACATAGGGTCATTCTGAATAACTTCACACACACGCTACTGTGCATTTCCAAGTCTAATTCTGTCCGTAAAACGTATACCTGTCACCCAGCGCCTAAGTACAAGGCCTCAAATTTATATCCAGCTATATCTGTCGTTACTGGTGCAGCTGGTCAAGTTATTTAGTGTCCGTCAAAACACATTGTTTGTTCTGGGTTGAAATACAATTCCCAATTTAGCAATTTCCTAATTTAGTGGTTTCTGCTGTATCAGAGCTATTTAAATATATCCCTAAAAGGGTATATCAGATTCAAGGTGCACATAGGGTCATTCTGAATAACTTCACACACACGCTACTGTGCATTTCCAAGTCTAATTCTGTCCGTAAAACGTATACCTGTCACCCAGCGCCTAAGTACAAGGCCTCAAATTTATATCCAGCTATATCTGTCGTTACTGGTGCAGCTGGTCAAGTTATTTAGTGTCCGTCAAAGCACATTGTTTGTTCTGGGTTGAAATACAATTCCCAATTTAGCAATTTCCTAATTTAGTGGTTTCTGCTGTATCAGAGCTATTTAAATCTATCCCTAAAAGGGTATATCAGATTCAAGGTGCACATAGGGTCATTCTGAATAACTTCACACACACGCTACTGTGCATTTCCAAGTCTAATTCTGTCAGTAAACCTATACCTGTCACCCAGCGCCTAAATACTAGGCCTCAAATTTATATCCAGCTAAATCTGTCGTTACTGTGTGGCTGGTCAAGTTATTTAGTGTCCGTCAAAGCACATTTTTTGTTCTGGGTTGAAATACAATTCCCAATTTAGCAATTTCCTAATTTAGTGGTTTCTGCTGTATCAGAGCTATTTAAATCTATCCCTAAAAGGGTATATCAGATTCAAGGTGCACATAGGGTCATTCTGAATAACTTCACACACACGCTACTGTGCATTTCCAAGTCTAATTCTGTCAGTAAACCTATACCTGTCACCCAGCGCCTAAGTACAAGGCCTCAAATTTATATCCAGCTATATCTGTCGTTACTGGTGCAGCTGGTCAAGTTATTTAGTGTCCGTCAAAACACATTGTTTGTTCTGGGTTGAAATACAATTCCCAATTTAGCAATTTCCTAATTTAGTGGTTTCTGCTGTATCAGAGCTATTTAAATATATCCCTAAAAGGGTATATCAGATTCAAGGTGCACATAGGGTCATTCTGAATAACTTCACACACACGCTACTGTGCATTTCCAAGTCTAATTCTGTCTGTAAAACGTATACCTGTCACCCAGCGCCTAAGTACAAGGCCTCAAATTTATATCCAGCTATATCTGTCGTTACTGGTGCAGCTGGTCAAGTTATTTAGTGTCCGTCAAAGCACATTGTTTGTTCTGGGTTGAAATACAATTCCCAATTTAGCAATTTCCTAATTTAGTGGTTTCTGCTGTATCAGAGCTATTTAAATATATCCCTAAAAGGGTATATCAGATTCAAGGTGCACATAGGGTCATTCTGAATAACTTCACACACACGCTACTGTGCATTTCCAAGTCTAATTCTGTCCGTAAACGTATACCTGTCACCCAGCGCCTAAGTACAAGGCCTCAAATTTATATCCAGCTATATCTGTCGTTACTGGTGCAGCTGGTCAAGTTATTTAGTGTCCGTCAAAACACATTGTTTGTTCTGGGTTGAAATACAATTCCCAATTTAGCAATTTCCTAATTTAGTGGTTTCTGCTGTATCAGAGCTATTTAAATCTATCCCTAAAAGGGTATATCAGATTCAAGGTGCACATAGGGTCATTCTGAATAACTTCACACACACGCTACTGTGCATTTCCAAGTCTAATTCTGTCAGTAAACTATACCTGTCACCCAGCGCCTAAGTACAAGGCCTCAAATTTATATCCTGCTAAATCTGTCGTTACTGCTGTACTGTTGTGGCTGGGCAAGTTATTTAGTGTCCGTCAAAACACATTGTTTGTTCTGGGTTGAAATACAATTCCCAATTTAGCAATTTCCTAATTTAGTGGTTTCTGCTGTATCAGGCCTACTTTAAATGTATCCCTAAAAGGGTATATAATATTCAAGGTGCACATAGGGTCATTCTGAATAACTTCACACACACGCTACTGTGCATTTCGAAGTCTAATTCTGTCAGTAAATCTATATCTGTCACCCAGCGCCTAAGTACAAGGCCTCAAATTTATATCCTGCTAAATCTGTCGTTACTGCTGTACTGTTGTGGCTGGGCAAGTTATTTAGTGTCCGTCAAAACACATTGTTTGTTCTGGGTTGAAATACAATTCCCAATTTAGCAATTTCCTAATTTAGTGGTTTCTGCTGTATCAGAGCTATTTAAAATCTATCCCTAAAAGGGTATATAATATTCAAGGTGCACATAGGGTCATTCTGAATAACTTCACACACACGCTACTGTGCATTTCGAAGTCTAATTCTGTCAGTAAATCTATACCTGTCACCCAGCGCCTAAGTACAAGGCCTCAAATTTATATCCTGCTAAATCTGTCGTTACTGCTGTACTGTTGTGGCTGGGCAAGTTATTTAGTGTCCGTCAAAACACATTGTTTGTTCTGGGTTGAAATACAATTCCCAATTTAGCAATTTCCTAATTTAGTGGTTTCTGCTGTATCAGAGCTATTTAAAATCTATCCCTAAAAGGGTATATCAGATTCAAGGTGCACATAGGGTCATTCTGAATAACTTCACACACACGCTACTGTGCATTTCCAAGTCTAATTCTGTCAGTAAACCTATACCTGTCACCCAGCGCCTAAATAATAGGCCTCAAATTTATAGTCAGCTAAATCTGTGGTTACTGCTGTGCCTGTATTAGTGTAATACGGTACCTAAATAGATAGCCAGATAGTGTTAGTTGTCTTTAAAAAAAGGCCTGAATTTGAATTCAATACATTGGGTCAAATAATATTTTTGTTGTTGTGGTGAACGATAACAATAAGGAAAACATCTAGTAAAGGACGCGGACGCGGACATGGTCGTGGTGGTGTTAGTGGACCCTCTGGTGCTGGGAGAGGACGTGGCCGTTCTGCCACAGCCACACGTCCTAGTGTACCAACTACCTCAGGTCCCAGTAGCCGCCATAATTTACAGCGATATTTGGTGGGGCCCAATGCTGTTCTAAGGATGGTAAGGCCTGAGCAGGTACAGGCATTAGTCAATTGGGTGGCAGACAGTGGATCCAGCACGTTCACAGTATCTCCCACCCAGTCTTCTGCAGAAAGCGCACAGATGGCGCCTGAAAACCAAGCCCATCAGTCTGTCACATCACCCCCATGCATACCAGGGAAACTGTCTGAGCCTCAAGTTATGCAGCAGTCTCTTATGCTGTTTGAAGACTCCGCTGGCAGGGTTTCCCAAGGGCATCCACCCAGCCCTTCCCCAGCGGTGGAAGACATAGAATGCACTGACGCACAACCACTTATGTTTCCTGATGATGAGGACATGGGAATACCATCTCAGCATGTCTCTGATGATGACGAAACACAGGTGCCAACTGCTGCGTCTTTCTGCAGTGTGCAGACTGAACAGGAGGTCAGGGATCAAGACTGGGTGGAAGACGATGCAGGGGACGATGAGGTCCTAGACCCCACATGGAATGAAGGTCGTGCCACTGACTTTCACAGTTCGGAGGAAGAGGCAGTGGTGAGACCGAGCCAACAGCGTAGCAAAAGAGGGAGCAGTGGGCAAAAGCAGAACACCCGCCGCCAAGAGACTCCGCCTGCTACTGACCGCCGCCATCTGGGACCGAGCACCCCAAAGGCAGCTTCAAGGAGTTCCCTGGCATGGCACTTCTTCAAACAATGTGCTGTCGACAAGACCCGAGTGGTTTGCACGCTATGCCATCAGAGCCTGAAGCGAGGCATTAACGTTCTGAACCTTAGCACAACCTGCATGACCAGGCACCTGCATGCAAAGCATGAACTGCAGTGGAGTAAACACCTTAAAACCAAGGAAGTCACTCAGGCTCCCCCTGCTACCTCTTCTGCTGCTGCCGCCTCGGCCTCTTCTGCTGCTGCCGCCTCGGCCTCTTCCTCCGCCTCTGGAGGAACGTTGGCACCTGCCGCCCAGCAAACAGGGGATGTACCACCAACACCACCACCACCTCCGTCACCAAGCATCTCAACCATGTCACACGGCAGCGTTCAGCTCTCCATCTCACAAACATTTGAAAATAAGCGTAAATTCCCACCTAGCCACCCTCGATCCCTGGCCCTGAATGCCAGCATTTCTAAACTACTGGCCTATGAAATGCTGTCATTTAGGCTGGTGGACACAGACAGCTTCAAACAGCTCATGTCGCTTGCTGTCCCACAGTATGTTGTTCCCAGCCGGCACTACTTCTCCAAGAGAGCCGTGCCTTCCCTGCACAACCAAGTATCCGATAAAATCAAGTGTGCACTGCGCAACGCCATCTGTGGCAAGGTCCACCTAACCACAGATACGTGGACCAGTAAGCACGGCCAGGGACGCTATATCTCCCTAACTGCACACTGGGTAAATGTAGTGGCAGCTGGGCCCAAGGCGGAGAGCTGTTTGGCGCACGTCCTTCCGCCGCCAAGGATCACAGGGCAACATTCTTTGCCTCCTGTTGCCACCTCCTCCTACTCGGCTTCCTCCTCCTCTTCTTCCACCTGCTCATCCAGTCAGCCACACACCTTCACCACCATCTTCAGCACAGCCCGGGGTAAATGTCAGCAGGCCATTCTGAAACTCATATGTTTGGGGGACAGGCCCCACACCGCACAGGAGTTGTGGCGGGGTATAGAACAACAGACCGACGAGTGGTTGCTGCCGGTGAGCCTCAAGCCCGGCCTGGTGGTGTGCGATAATGGGCGAAATCTCAGTTGCAGCTCTGGGACTAGCCGGTTTGACGCACATCCCTTGCTTGGCGCATGTACTGAATTTGGTGGTGCAGAAGTTCATTCACAACTACCCCGACATGTCAGAGCTGCTGCATAAAGTGCGGGCCGTCTGTTCGCACTTCCGGCGTTCACATCCTGCTGCTGCTCGCCTGTCTGCGCTACAGCGTAACTTCGGCCTTCCCGCTCACTTTGCACATGCTGGACAGACTGTGTGAGCAGCAGCAGGCCATAGTGGAGTTTCAGCTGCAGCACGCACGGGTCAGTCGCACTACGGAACAGCACCACTTCACCACCAATGACTGGGCCTCCATGCGAGACCTGTGTGCCCTGTTGCGCTGTTTCGAGTACTCCACCAACATGGCCAGTGGCGATGACGCCGTTATCAGCGTTACAATACCACTTCTATGTCTCCTTGAGAAAACACTTAGGGCGATGATGGAAGAGGAGGTGGCCCAGGAGGAGGAGGAGGAAGAGGGGTCATTTTTAGCACTTTCAGGCCAGTCTCTTCGAAGTGACTCAGAGGGAGGTTTTTGGCAACAGCAGAGGCCAGGTACAAATGTGGCCAGCCAGGGCCCACTACTGGAGGACGAGGAGGACGAGGATGAGGAGGAGGTGGAGGAGGATGAGGATGAAGCATGGTCACAGCGGGGTGGCACCCAACGCAGCTCGGGCCAATCACTGGTGCGTGGCTGGGGGGAAAGGCAGGACGATGACGATACGCCTCCCACAGAGGATAGCTTGTCCTTACCCCTGGGCAGCCTGGCACACATGAGCGACTACATGCTGCAGTGCCTGCGCAACGACAGCAGAGTTGCCCACATTTTAACGTGTGCGGACTACTGGGTTGCCACCCTGCTGGATCCACGGTACAAAGACAATGTGCCCACCTTACTTCCTGCACTGGAGCGTGATAGGAAGATGCGCGAGTACAAGCGCACGTTGGTAGACACGCTACTGAGAGCATTCCCAAATGTCACAGGGGAACAAGTGGAAGCCCAAGGCCAAGGCAGAGGAGGAGCAAGAGGTCGCCAAGGCAGCTGTGTCACGGCCAGCTCCTCTGAGGGCAGGGTTAGCATGGCAGAGATGTGGAAAAGTTTTGTCAACACGCCACAGCTAACTGCACCACCACCTGATACGCAACGTGTTAGCAGGAGGCAACATTTCACTAACATGGTGGAACAGTACATGTGCACACCCCTCCACGTACTGACTGATGGTTCGGCCCCATTCAACTTCTGGGTCTCTAAATTGTCCACGTGGCCAGAGCTAGCCTTTTATGCCTTGGAGGTGCTGGCCTGCCCGGCGGCCAGCGTTTTGTCTGAACGTGTATTCAGCACGGCAGGGGGCGTCATTACAGACAAACGCAGCCGCCTGTCTACAGCCAATGTGGACAAGCTGACGTTCATAAAAATGAACCAGGCATGGATCCCACAGGACCTGTCCATCCCTTGTGCAGAGTAGACATTAACTACCTCCCCTTAACCATATATTATTGTACTCCAGGGCACTTCCTCATTCAATCCTATTTTTATTTTCATTTTACCATTATATTGCGAGGCTACCCAAAGTTGAATAAACCTCTCCTCTGCCTGGGTGCTGGGCCTAAATATATGCCAATGGACTGTTGCAGTGGTGGCTGACATGAAGCCTGATTCTCTGCTATGACATGCAGACTGAGGCTACTTTCACACTAGCTTTCTGCTGTCCGCTCGTGAGCTCCGTTTGAAGGAGCTCACGAGCGGAGCAGAACGCTTCCGTCCAGCCCTGATGCAGTCTGAATGGATGCGGATCCGCTCAGACTGCATCAGTCTGGCGGCGTTCAGCCTCCGCTCCGCTCGCCTCCGCACGGCCAGGCGGACAGCTGAACGCTGCTTGCAGCGTTCAGCTGTCCGCCTGGCCGTGCGGAGGCGTGCGGATCCGTCCAGACTTACAATGTAAGTCAATGGGAACGGATCTGCTTGAAGATGACACCATATGGCTCAATCTTCAAGCGGATCCGTCCCCCATTGACTTTACATTGAAAGTCTGAACGGATCCGCTCAGGCTACTTTCGCACTTAGAAATTTTTCTAAGTTATTAATGCAGACGGATCCGTACTGAACGGAGCCTCCATCTGCGTTAATATGATCGGATCCGTTCAGAACGGATCCGATCAAACGCAAGTGTGAAAGTAGCCAGATTCTCTGCTGACATAAAGACAGATTCTCTGTTACGGGACCTCTCTCCTCTGCCTGGGTGCTGGGCCTAAATATATGACAATGGACTGTTGCACTGGTGGCTGACGTGAAGCCTGATTCTCTGCTATGACATGCAGACAGATTCTCTGCTGACATGAAGACAGATTCTCTGTTACGGGACCTCTCTCCTCTGCCTGGGTGCTGGGCCTAAATATATGACAATGGACTGTTGCAGTGGTGGCTGACGTGAAGCCTGATTCTCTGCTATGACATGCAGACTGATTCTCTGCTGACATGAAGCCAGATTCTCTGTTACGGGACCTCTCTCCTCTGCCTGGGTGCTAGGCCTAAATATATGACAATGGACTGTTGCAGTGGTGGCTGACGTGAAGCCTGATTCTCTGCTATGACATGCAGACTGATTCTCTGCTGACATGAAGCCAGATCCTCTGTTACGGGACCTCTCTCCTCTGCCTGGGTGCTGGGCCTAAATACATGCCAATGGACTGTTGCAGTGGTGGCTGACATGAAGCCTGATTCTCTGCTATGACATGCAGACTGATTCTCTGCTGACATGAAGCCAGATCCTCTGTTACGGGACCTCTCTCCTCTGCCTGGGTGCTGGGCCTAAATATATGCCAATGGACTGTTGCAGTGGTGGCTGACGTGAAGCCTGATTCTCTGCTATGACATGCAGACTGATTCTCTGCTGACATGAAGCCAGATCCTCTGTTACGGGACCTCTCTCCTCTGCCTGGGTGCTGGGCCTAAATATATGCCAATGGACTGTTCCAGTGGTGGGTGACGTGAAGCCTGATTCTCTGCTACGGGACCTCTCTCCTCTGCCTGGGTGCTGGGCCTAAATATCTGACAATGGACTGTTGCAGTGGTGGCTGACGTGAAGCCTGATTTTCTGCTATGACATGCAGACTGATTCTCTGCTGACATGAAGCCAGATTCTCTGTTACGGGACCTCTCTCCTCTGCCTGGGTGCTGGGCCTAAATATATGCCAATGGACTGTTGCAGTGGTGGCTGACATGAAGCCTGATTCTCTGCTATGACATGCAGACTGATTCTCTGCTGACATGAAGACAGATTCTCTTTTACGGGACCTCTCTCCTCTGCCTGGGTGCTGGGCCTAAATATATGACAATGGACTGTTGCAGTGGTGGCTGACGTGAAGCCTGATTCTCTGCTATGACATGCAGACTGATTCTCTGCTGACATGAAGCCAGATTCTCTGTTACGGGACCTCTCTCCTCTGCCTGGGTGCCGGGGCCTAAATATCTGAGAATGGACTGTTCCAGTGGTGGGTGACGTGAAGCCAGATTCTCTGCTATGGGACCTCTCTCCAATTGATATTGGTTAATATTTATTTATTTTATTTTAATTCATTTCCCTATCCACATTTGTTTGCATGGGATTTACCTACATGTTGCTGCCTTTTGCAGCCCTCTAGCCCTTTCCTGGGCTGTTTTACAGCCTTTTTAGTGCCGAAAAGTTCGGGTCCCCATTGACTTCAATGGGGTTCGGGTTCGGGACGAAGTTCGGATCGGGTTCGGATCCCGAACCCGAACATTTCCGGGAAGTTCGGCCGAACTTCTCGAACCCGAACATCCAGGTGTCCGCTCAACTCTATTAGGGACCAGTGCTTGCAAGGGAGACTCGTGCCAGTCTGCATGAGTAACCGGAAGAAGATGCTGAGATGGATACGCTGAGCCACAGACCATGAGTCACCAGTCCTGTGACCAAGGAGCAACCCAGACTACTGAGCTACAGAACGTGGTCATCCAACCTTTGACCAGGGTACCAGCCTTCTGAGAGAGTGGGACAGCTAGCTAGGGCCTTTCCTCAGCATCAAACCCTTCTTCTGCCAGGGAAGAGACTGGAGAAGCTAGCCCTATGCCTCATCTGTATTGTTGTGCACCTGAATTCCTACAGTAAAGAAGCACTCTGGTTTACTGCAGACCCGGATTCTCTGGACTTATTTCCCATTGGGGTGCACCAAGCCTTACCATCCCTTCCAGAGAGCAGCAACATGTGGTGACACCTCAACGGTGTCTGGGGGACCCAGCGTTGGGGCCACCCCAAACCCGGCCACTGCACCTTCTATGTTGGGCTGTGAATGAGGGTGCATGGGTGTAGCAGTCTTAGGGACAGTGTACAGTCACAAACAAACTTCTATCCCAGTATCATAGAGAGTAAGGGAAAGAGTAGAAAGAATAATTGTGTAGAATAGGAGATTTGAGCAGGGAAAACGTTCAGGGAGTGAGTAGCTGTGGCTGACACAGGCAATTCCTTCTAGCTGCAGTTACTGCCTTATACTACAGCTACAGCAGAACCTCAAAAGCAGCCACTTACAAAAACATATTTTTTTTTCTTCTCTCATTTGAACAAAAATCCAGCAGTTTTTTTCCAAACCTGAAGTTTCTATATAGGCGTATTGCCAGTACAGCAATAAGCTGCCATTCTGTTGCAGACTATATTTTTTATTTCAGTATGCCATATCCATCTATGTTAAACATGTTGCATTATAGCAAAAACATTTTACAGCAATAATGGCATGTGCTGCTGCTGAGCAATTGTTTTTATACTTTTTCAGTGCATGATATCTGTGTTGTAAAATGCTCTGAATCGTAGCAAAAGCAATAACATAATTTTTCTATCAGTGAAATTAAACGCAAATTACACCAAACACAGAAATCAAACCGCCTTCACTGCATGGTTCAAGTGTTGTTGTGTGTGGGGGGATAATTGCAATACAAGTGTGCAATGCGTGTTTTACAATCCAGAGAGTAATGCATTAAATTATGCACACATTATGCTTTACATGCCCCGCAATCCGATGGTGCACAATTCAAAGGTGTACAAGCAATTTACACCTAGCTAAGTTGCTGGCGTTGCTGCCACTACCATAGTAGAGTCTACTGTCTTTATGGAGCTGATCGTATGTGCACAGCCTCACTAGAAGATGCCTAGCCGGCATTATAGTTCTCAAAAAGCCATTAGTGCCTTGCACTGTCACAATAATGTGGGCTACTCTTTCCTATTGTCACTGTGCAGGTTCCAGGTGCATGCCACGGTGGACACCTGGAAAAGCTGTTATGGCCAGGGGCAATACATGTCTTTCACAGCTCACTAAGGCCTCATGGACACGGCCGTTCTTTTGGTCCGCATCCGAGCCACAGTTTTGGCGGCTCGGATGCGGACCCATTCACTTCAATGGGGCTGCAAAAGATGCGGACAGCACTTTGCGGTTCCGTGGTGCTTTGCTGACAAGAATAGGCTGTTATATTAAAGGCTGCCCGTGCCATTCCGAAAATTGCGGCACACACACGGACGTCATCCGTGTTTTGTGGATGCACGGTTTGCAGACCGCAAAACACACAACGGTCGTGTGCATGTAGCTTAAGTCAATGTTTTTTGCGGCGAGGCAGCACCCCAGCAACAAGGTCAGGTCCTTTTGACGCCATCACGCTTGTGTAGGCCTAGCTCCCACACCGGGGACTTATCCGCCTCCTCCATCCCCAATAGAAGCTCGGAAAGCATCACTTTCACTCCTTTTCCATCTTATTATGGGTCAAGCATCGTGATGCAGTGCTGGAGCTGATTTGCCTGGGTGAGAGTAGCTATACAGCCGATCACATTCTAAAGTGCATCAAGCAGCATTCATCGCGCTGGCTGCCTTCCCGCCAATTCCAGATGGGCAAGGTGGTCAGCAACACTGCCCAGAACATCATGACCTAGCGCCTTGTGGGGGAAATAACACATGCTTCCTGCATGGCGCACATAATAAACCTAGTCATTTTAACTGGCAGTGGGAGTGGACCCACTGTACTAACTAACCAGTTTGACTTTGGGCTAAACCTAAGGGCATTATCCTGGCAGTTCCCTGTTATTAACCCTTTGTTTTATGTACAGGGATCTGGTCTTTGCCGCAGGGAACCAGCCAAGCCGCTACCTCTTTCAGTAGTCCAGGTGTAGTTGGCTGCTGACCCACCTGGGACAGAGACACAAGTGTTAAGCACCAAGGACTCAAGCAAAAGGTGTAGTGTGAACACAGTCAAAAGTCAGGGCAGGCTGAGTACTTGGGTATTCCAACTATCATTCCAAGGTCAGGACAAGCAGAGTATGTGCGTAGTTCAGGTCACAATTTCAAGGTTGAGGTAGGCAGCAAGGTGCAGAAACGGTAGACAGGCAAGGTTCGGTACACGGGTATTTAGACAACAATTACCTTCACTGGTTACAAGAGACTAGACAACCTTAAAGCTCATGCAAGGAGGTGGATCTACAGCCCAGCTTAGTAGGAAGGTTGATCAGCTCCTTAACCACCTCAGCCCCCCTAGCTGAAACACCCTTAATGACCAGGCCACTTTTTACACTTCTGCACTACACTACTTTCACCGTTTATTGCTCGGTCATGCAACTTACCAACCAAATGAATTTTACCTCCTTTTCTTCTCACTAATAGAGCTTTCATTTGGTGGTATTTCATTGCTGCTGACATTTTTACTTTTTTTGTTATTAATCGAAATTTAAAGATTTTTGCAAAAAATGACATTTTTCACTTTCAGTTGTAAAATTTGGAAAAAAAAAACGACATCCATATATAAATTTTTCGCTAAATTTATTGTTCTACATGTCTTTGATTAAAAAAAAATGTTTAGGCAAAAAAAAAAAATGGTTTGGGTAAAAGTTATAGCGTTTACAAACTATGGTACAAAAATGTGAATTTCCGCTTTTTGAAGCAGCTCTGACTTTCTGAGCACCTGTCATGTTTCCTGAGGTTCTACAATGCCCAGACAGTAGAAAAACTCCACAAATGACCCCATTTTGGAAAGAAGACACCCCAAGGTATTCCGTGAGGGGCATGGCGAGTTCCTAGAATTTTTTATTTTTTGTCACAAGTTAGTGGAATATGAGACTTTGTAAGAAAAATTTAAATAAATAAAAAAATCATCATTTTCCGCTAACTTGTGACAAAAAATACATAATTCTAGGAACTCGCCATGCCCCTCACGAAATACCTTGGGGTGTCTTCTTTCCAAAATGGGGTCACTTGTGGGGTCGTTATACTGCCCTGGCATTCTAGGGGCCCTAATGTGTGGTAAGTAGTTTGAAATCAAAAGGTGTAAAAAATGACCTGTGAAATCCTAAAGGTGCTCTTTGGAATGTGTGCCCCTTTGCCTACCTAGGCGGCAAAAAGGTGTCACACATGTGGTATCGCCATACTCAGGAGAAGTTGGGGAATGTGTTTTGGGGTGTCATTTTGCATATACCCATGCTGGGTGAGAGAAATATCTTGGCAAAAGACAACTTTTCCCATTTTTTTTATACAAAGTTGGCACTTGACCAAGATATTTCTCTCACCCAGCATGGGTATATGTAAAATGACACCCCAAAACACATTCCCCAACTTCTCCTGAGTACGGCGATACCACATGTGTGACATTTTTTTGCAGCCTAGATGCGCAAAGCGGCCCAAATTCCTTTTAGGAGGGCATTTTTAGACATTTGGATCCCAGACTTCTTCTCACGCTTTAGGGCCCCTAAAAAGCCAGGGCAGTATAAATACCCCACATGTGACCCCATTTTGGAAAGAAGACACCCCAAGGTATTCAATGAGGGGCATGGCGAGTTCATAGAATTATTTTTTTTTGGCACAAGTTAGCGGAAATTGTTTTTTTTTTTGTTTTTTCTCACAAAGTCTCCCTTTCCTGCTAACTTGGGACAAAAATTTCAATCTTTCATGGACTCAATATGCCCCTCACGGAATACCTTGGGGTGTCTTCTTTCCGAAATGGGGTCACATGTGGGGTATTTATACTGCCCTGGGATTTTAGGGGCCCTAAAGCGTGAGAAGAAGTCTGGAATATAAATGTCTAAAAAATGTTACGCATTTGGATTCCGTGAGGGGTATGGTGAGTTCATGTAAGATTTTACTTTTTGACACAAGTTAGTGGAATATGAGACTTTGTAAGAAAAAAAATATTATAATAATTTCCGCTAACTTGGGCCAAAAAAATGTCTGAATGGAGCCTTACAGGGGGGTGATCAATGACAGGGGGTGATCAGGGAGTCTATATGGGGTGATCACCCCCCCTGTCATTGATCACCCCCCTGTAAAGCTCCATTCAGACGTCCGTATGTGTTTTGCGGATCCGATCCATGTATCCGTGGATCCGTAAAAATCATACAGACGTCTGAATGGAGCCTTACAGGGGGGTGATCAATGACAGGGGGTGATCAGGCAGTCTATATGGGGTGATCACCCCCCTGTCATTGATCACCCCCCTGTAAGGCTCCATTATGACGTCTGTATGTGTTTTGCGGATCCGATCCATGTATCCGTGGATCCGTAAAAATCATACGGACGTCTGAATGGAGCCTTACAGGGGGGTGATCAATGACAGGGGGGTGATCAGGGAGTCTATATGGGTGATCACCCCCCTGTAAGGCTCCATTCAGACATCCGTATGTGTTTTGCGGATCCGATCCATGTATCCGTGGATCCGTAAAAATCATACGGACGTCTGAATGGAGCCTTACAGGGGGGGTGATCAATGACAGGGGGGGTGATCAATGACAGGGGGGTGATCAGGGAGTCTATATGGGTGATCACCCCCCTGAAATTGATCACCCCCCCTGTAAGGCTCCATTCAGACGTCCATATGTGTTTTGCGGATCCGATCCATGTATCCGTGGATCCGTAAAAATCATACGGACGTCTGAATGGAGCCTTACAGGGGGGTGATCAATGACAGGGGGGTGATCAGGGAGTCTATATGGGGTGATCATGGGTTCATAAGGGGTTGATAAGTGACAGGGGGGGTGTAGTGTAGTGTAGTGGTGTTTGGTGGTACTTTACTGAGCTACCTGTGTCCTCTGGTGGTCGATCCAAGCAAAAGGGACCACCAGAGGACCAGGTAGCAGGTATATTAGACGCTGTTATCAAAACAGCGTCTAATATACCTGTTAGGGGTTAAAAAAATCACATCTCCAGCCTGCCAGCGAACGCTTGCCGCTGCCAGCACTCGCTTACCTTCCGTTCCTGTGAACGCGTGCGCCTGCGTGCGCGCGTTCACAGGAAATATCACCTCTCGCGAGATGATGCACGGATGCGTCCAGGAGGAATGAATCGACCACCTCCCGGACGCATCCGTGCGTTCAGTGGTCGGGAGGCAGTTAAAGCCTGGGCTGAGAGCACTGATGGAGCAGTTTTTTTTTTCATATGCTGTGCAAGGCTGATGTAAATCATCAAATATATGTACCTCCTGAAAATACAGGTTCAATCTTACTGGGTTTGTGGCCTTTCTCCAGTACATACCATGTTCCCTGACCCCCTTGGACTTCTGGGCAAGCAGACTGGAACAGTGGCCTAGAACTGGCCCAGATTGCACTTTCCGTACTGTCTTACACTGCCTCTAGTGTCATCTCAAGGAGTGTTTTCAGTGCAGCCATTCCAAACAGACAAACTTGTCCTCCGCCAGTGTACAAAACATTACTTTTGGCCAAATAAATGAGCCATGGATCCATAAGGACTTTCATATACCTCTGGCTGATGAATAGATCTCCGATTGCTGATGGTGGCTATTAATCGCTGGCCCATCATGCCACTGCTGCTGCCTGCCATGATCTTCTGTACTGTATGGCTGCAGCTGCTACTCTTTCTACTGACACTACCATTACACCTATGCAGCTTCCACCACTACTACTATTACTACCTCTAAACAGCCACACACAAATCTACTGCTGTGTCTGTTCTATGCTCTGTTGCCACTGCTACTGCTGCTATTGCTGCCACATGCCACTTTTACCCCCTACATGCCTTAGACCTTACCCTTTCCACAACCACACTGTACTGCTGCTGCCCCCCCAAAAAAGGAATAATTTTTCAAATCTTTTTCATAATAAGCCACTGTTTCTTCCAACACTATAATTTGTTTGTATAAATACAAGAAGGTATCTATCTCTGTTAAGGCATAATTTTTGGATGCTTGTAAAGAACAAGACATTTTTTTACTTTAACATTTGTGTGTATGTACCGGGGCAGGCATCTTTTGGACACTTGTTCCTAATTCAATGGAAAGCAGAGGCAGTGGAGATGATGGGAGTGAAGTTCTCATTCTGATGCTCCCTGGACCGTGCGGTGATGGGAGGGACACAACTTTTCCCCTCAGGGCACACTCTGGTTCTGTGGCCTTCTGCCTCATAGTAGTGGAGGTGCCTTGGATGTTATTGGGTTTTGGGGGTGCAAGGTAGAGGTTCCTTGAATGGGTCATGAGAGACAATGATGGGACAGGTTGTAGTGCAACAGAAGGACTGTAGTTTACTGCAGCGGTTCAGTAGATAGTTCACTTAAGAACTGAATATATTAAGTGCAGTTGTCACAGTTGACATATACAGTTTTACCAGGATGTGTATGTGGGACAGTGATCTCAATAGATATTCCCTATAAATCACTTTTTATATAGTCTGCACAATCTTCCCATATTGACCAAGGGGTGCAACTCGTCTCTGTTACTCTCTCCAAATAGGTGTCTCCACATTATGGTCAGTACAATACAGTCTATCAACAGATAACAATCTGCTCCTTTAGCAAGGTGAAGAACTTGAAGCTGATTATTCCCATCAACATGCAGTGAAGTCCAGATCAGGCAGGTTTGTGTTATCTTCACTGACTCCTGTATTAGCAGTCAACCTTCTGTAGAATAGGGAGAGTCCAACAAGACCTCATTGTGTCATATACCAAACTTCTGTCAAATTCAAGCACTTTCAATTCCTGTAGAATCAATGTTTTTACACATACAGAAAATCAGACAAGACATTAATTTGAAGAAGTTCACTCCTCTCTAGATGACCTAATATATGAATGTAGCAGAACCATGACGGTCATTTAGCACAAGTTATGTTACTTCCAGTTGTGGTAACATTTATCAAAAAACTATTCACTAAGAAATCAATTAGGATAAGTCTCCATATAGTAGACTTTTGTGCTGTGGATTGCACAGAAAATCCTGCAAAATGGTGGCAAACCTGCAAGTAATGTTATCTGCAGGTATTGCAGCAGATTTGCATCAGCAAAAAATAGTACCCTATCAGAACTAAATACCACAGTGCAGCATAATGTACAGCCCCAGCAGTGAAAAAATAGAAGCTGCCCTCTGTGGTGGCCAGCGCCAGCCCTCAGCTCCTCCTCTAGTTGTCGCTCATTAAGTTATGGAGGAGGGGCGATACGGACCACAGTGCAGAGCCAGTCCTACTGTCAGCATGCTCCTGGTCATTCAGGAAAATAGAGCACTACATGCCTCTTACATCCAGTAACATTCTTATTCCTAGTCGTCTTCATTCAGTCAAGAAGCCATGACGACTTCTTTCAGCCACGTCTTATCTCTGCAGAATTTGTTACACGGACATCTATTAGACTCTCTCCATAAGGTGATAAAGTATCACTGATGGCCACCCTTGGTAAATAATAAATTGAGGGTCATGGAAAAAAGAGGTTGAGTGAATGTGGTTCTGTAACACTTACAGCACCAACCAAATTGAGATTTCCCAGCATTTCACTAATATTTTGTCTTACTTAAAGGCAATGGAACACATAAGGTCATGATCAATATGTAGCACAATTGAGTGTATTTTGAAGTATCTCAGTTTAGAGCTCAGATAGCCTTAAGTTCAATTTACATGATGAATAGTTGTGTGTAAGAGCATGACTTCAGCGGAAATAGTATAGAATTGATATTTTGGAAATGCTTTATGTAAATGTAAAATTTGAAATTGTTTTCTTTAAAAATATAATTTTCACAGCTCTTCTTAGGGCTTGCTTTATTTCTTCATTTTTAAGGCCGTAGATGAGAGGGTTCAAGGTAGGAGTTATGACACTGTAAAACAATGACACCACCTTATCTACTTGGGTCGGAGTACTCTGATCAGATCGGACATACATAAAGATGATGGATCCATAAAACAACAAGACAACTGTGATGTGAGAGCCACAAGTAGAGAGCGTTCTCATCCGTCCTCTTGGTGAAGGAATTTTGGCAATAACAGATATTACAAGTCCATAAGATGTGCTGATGAAAACAAAATTCCCTAAAATGACAAAGCAAGCTAACAGGAAGAAGACTGTTTCAATCATGCTTATGCCATCATCTCTACAAATGTGGTGGATCAATGGGGAAAAGTCACAGTAGAAGTGATCAATTATACTCGAACCACAAAAAAAAGACATTGAAAGGAATATGAGTGGCATCAGTGGAGCCAAGAAACCACCTGTCCAGGATCCTAAAACTAAGAATACACATGTCCTATGTGTCATAATACTATTGTATCTCAAGGGATTGCAAATGGCCATATACCGGTCATATGCCATGGAGGAAAGTAGGAAGTTTTCAGTTGAGCCAAATACAAAAAGGAAATAAAACTGGATGACACAAAACTGGATAGGAATAATTTTATCATTAGAGAGTAAATCTGTAAGCAATCTGGGCATAGTGACTGATGTATAGCAAATCTCTAAAAAAGAGAATATGCAGATGAAAAAGTACATTGGACCATGGAGTTTCTGATCCCAGTAACCAACTCCTATTATAAGAAGATTGCAAACTATGGACATCAGATAGACTGTTAAAAATGCAAGGAAGAGAAATGATTGAATATCTTTTAAGGCTGGAAATCCTAAAAGGATAAAGTTTGAAAGGACACTCTGGTTCCCCAATTCCATATCTGGAAGAGAAATTTGTGACATTACCATGACATCATGGAATAAAAACCTATTTCATTTTGTATGTGCTATGGAATAAAGTTATATAACATACAGTAAAAGCCTCTCTAAATCCATTACCCCAGATTCTCTGGTTTGTATGGACCCTAAATCATTGTGGCATACAATGAAGGGAACACATGGTGGCATGGTTCCGTTCATTGTATTATATGTCAATAAAGTTATCTTACCTGGTAATAGGTGTCATCCACGAAGATCAACAGCAATTCAGATAGGTTATCTTGATCTTCACCATTATTGGATGGCAGCCTAACGGTAAAGGCAGGTGGACTCCTATAAAAGATTAGAAATAACGGTAAGTGCGCATTCTCGTCGCTGAAAACAAGCAGTAAAGACCTGCCACACCTAGTCTCCATGGAAGAACTAATTTATAAAGCTGAGGCTAAGAGCATGAAACTTTCTCCTATTCCAAGGAAACCGGCCTTCAAGAAGAAACATCAATCTTCTCCAACTCACACGCCATCAACAGCTACTGCGCCGTTACATAAAGGTGAGATCTTAACTGCTCAAAGTTTAAAAAATCTCAATGCTATAAATACTAATAGCATTAAATTTTTCTAATGAGAAAGTTTATATTTTTAATGAATTTGTTTAAATCATGTCATTTAAAGAAAAACTGGATAATATTTCTAATATTTGTGTATTACCAAATAAGAATATTACTGACAAACCTGATAAATTGAATGCACAAAATTTTACTTCCCCTACATTTCCTTGATCTGTATGTCCTGATCAAACCCCCTTAAATGAGACATGTTTTAAAGAAGCAATGGTGTGTCATATTTCACCATTGGGTTACCACTTATCTACTGCAAAACAGAAAAAATTTGAAGAGAGAATTTTTGGATTTATATTCTCTTCTTCCTTCTAATAGGGAAATCACCAAATCTGGTAAAAAATGATAAAAAAAAACGATGAAGATGCAAAATCTGCAAAATCTAAATCAAATTTTAATTGGATCCAAGCTTTTTCCATTTACTCTGCAGTTCTGGGAGAAAAACACCCTGAACTGTGCAGTAAACTTTTTATCATATGGATTCTGTCTTGGAAGCTTACAGAAACTTCGGGGGAATTGCATGGAACACTTCTGATGAAATGTTTAGTCAAAAACTATCTGTTTACCCACACCTCCATTGGGGCACAAAAGATGTAGGGTTATGACTTAATCTTATGTTGCCAAATAAATCTCATCTTTTTCGTACCAACACATAAACATTCCCCAAAAAAGGCATCTGCTTTTCTTTTAACGAAAACCAGTGCAAATGGGGATTTAGTTGTAAATACCAGTCCGAATGTACATTCTGTAATGTATCACATCCTATTTTCAAATGTTTAAAAAAAATGGGATCCACCAGTAATGCCAACTATAAAGATTCTCACGGAAAAGGCTCCGACACCGGTAAAAATATGAGAATTAATCCCATGGCTAATCTCCTATCCAAACAAAATGATAGCTAATATGTTAAAAATTGGTTTCACCGAAAGTTTTTTTGTTCCAAGTTTTAAAGGTTCAGATTGCAATAAAGTTGATAATTTTAAATCTGTAAATTTAAGGCAGAGTAGCAGGCCCTTTTTCTGCTCCACCTTTTATCAATTTTCGTTTGTCCCCAATTGGTTTGGTACCCAAAAATGAAACAAATTCTTATCGTTTAATTCACCATTTGTCGTATCCAAAAAAAAAAAAAACTGTAAATTACGAGGTTAATAAAAATTTTGCTTCTGTTTCTTATGCTTCATTTGATTCTGCACTTAAGATTTTAAATGTTATGGGTCAAAATACACTACTTGCCAAGACTGACATAAAATCCGGCTATTGCCTATACATCCATTGGGATTTAATTCACTAGGATTTCAATTTCTAGATTCATATAATTTTGACAAGGCTCTGCCCATGGGATTCACACTTTCTTGTTTTTACTGCAAAGCTTTTTCTACATTTTTTAAACTGGATTCTTTATCAGCCACCGTCAAAAGGAGAAGCCATTCATTATTTAGATGAGTTCCTATTTTTTTGGTAAAAAAAGATTCAGATGATTGCATGCTCCTTCTTAATAAATTCTTTCATATGTCAAAAGTATTTAATATTCCATTGGCTATAGAAAAAACGGTTCTCCCCAACACTCGCATAACATTTTTGGGTATAGATATTGATACCAAGAACATGGAATTTAGCATTCCATCTAAAAAAAAATATTAAACACTAAATTCGCCATAAAAAAGCTACTTTATAAAAAGAAAACTACGCAAAAAAAACGGCAATCTTTATTAAGCTTGTTAATTTTCATTTCAAGTATGATTCCAATGGGCAGAGTATTCTGAAAATGATTATATATGGCAACAAAAGGTTTAACATCTCCTCTCTCACACATTCGTAATAATAAAAATGTAAAAGATGATCTCAGAATGTGGTTAAATTTCCTAAATAATTTTAATGGTCACACGGTATGGCAACAGGACTTTATTGATTCCGATGCATTAAAATTATTTTCTTATGCAGCTGGATCAATTGGTTACGGGGTTATTTTTCAAAATAATTGGTCAGCAGATTCTTGGCCTAAAAAAATGGTTTAATGAAGGGTTAACTAGAAATTCTGTATTTAATCGAACTTTCCAGTTCTTGTAGCTCTTGAAATAGTCAAAACTCAATTGTTGAACAAAAGAATATTAATACATTCTGACAAAGGAGTAATATTGGCTTTAAATTGTTTGTCTTCAAAAACAGATTCAGTCATTAAATTACTTGGACAAATAGTTTTATCCAGTTTAGTTAACAATATTTGGATCAAAGCCAAATATGTTCAAGGTAAAAATAAATTATTAGCTGACTCTTTGTCTCGATAGAACATGAAGACCATAATATAAATGCATTACAATTAGAGTTGAGCGAACACCTGGATGTTCGGGTTCGAGAAGTTCGGCCGAACATCCCGGAAATGTTCGGGTTCGGGATCCGAACCCGATCCGAACTTCGTCCCGAACCCGAACCCCATTGAAGTCAATGGGGACCCGAACTTTTCGGCACTAAAACGGCTGTAAAACAGCCCAGGAAAGGGCTAGAGGGCTGCAAAAGGCAGCAACATGTAGGTAAATCCCCTGCAAACAAATGTGGATAGGGAAATTAATTAAAATAAAAATTAAATAAATAAAAATTAACCAAAATCAATTGGAGAGAGGTTCCATAGCAGAGAATCTGGCTTCCCGTCACCCACCACTGGAACAGTCCATTCTCAGATATTTAGGCCCCGGCACCCAGGCAGAGGAGAGAGGTCCCGTAACAGACAATCTGGCTTCATGTCAGCAGAGAATCAGTCTTCATGTCATAGCAGAGAATCAGGCTTCACGTCACCCACCACTGTAAGAGTCCATTTTCATAAATTTAGGCCCAGCACCCAGGCAGAGGAGAGAGGTCCCGTAACAGAGGATCTGGCTTCATGTCAGCAGAGAATCAGTCTGCATGTCATAGCAGAGAATCAGGCTTCACGTCAGCCACCACTGCAACAGTCCATTGTCATAAATTTAGGCCCAGCACCCAGGCAGAGGAGAGAGGTCCCGTAACAGAGGATCTGGCTTCATGTCAGCAGAGAATCAGTCTGCATGTCATAGCAGAGAATCAGGCTTCAAGTCAGCCACCACTGCAACAGTCCATTGTCATAAATTTAGGCCCAGCACCCAGGCAGAGGAGAGAGGTCCCGTAACAGACAATCTGGCTTCATGTCAGCAGAGAATCAGTCTGCATGTCATAGCAGAGAATCAGGCTTCACGTCAGCCACCACTGCAACAGTCCATTGTCATAAATTTAGGCCCAGCACCCAGGCAGAGGAGAGAGGTCCCGTAACAGACAATCTGGCTTCATGTCAGCAGAGAATCAGTCTGCATGTCATAGCAGAGAATGAGGCTTCACGTCACCCACCACTGCAACAGTCCATTGGCATATATTTAGGCCTAGCACACAGGCAGAGCAGAGAGGTCCCGTAACAGACAATCTGGCTTCATGACAGCAGAGAATCAGTCTGCATGTCATAGCAGAGAATGAGGCTTCACGTCACCCACCACTGCAACAGTCCATTGGCATATATTTAGGCCTAGCACACAGGCAGAGCAGAGAGGTCCCGTAACAGAGGATCTGGCTTCATGTCAGCAGAGAATCAGTCTGCATGTCATAGCAGAGAATCAGGCTTCACGTCAGCCACCACTGCAACAGTCCATTGTCATAAATTTAGGCCCAGCACCCAGGCAGAGGAGAGAGGTCCCGTAACAGACAATCTGGCTTCATGTCAGCAGAGAATCAGTCTGCATGTCATAGCAGAGAATGAGGCTTCACGTCACCCACCACTGCAACAGTCCATTGGCATATATTTAGGCCTAGCACACAGGCAGAGCAGAGAGGTCCCGTAACAGACGATCTGGCTTCATGTCAGCAGAGAATCAGTCTGCATGTCATAGCAGAGAATGAGGCTTCACGTCAGCCACCACTGCAACAGTCCATTGGCATATATTTAGGCCTAGCACACAGGCAGAGGAGAGAGGTCCCGTAACAGACAATCTGGCTTCATGTCAGCAGAGAATCAGTCTGCATGTCATAGCAGAGAATGAGGCTTCACGTCACCCACCACTGCAACAGTCCATTGGCATATATTTAGGCCTAGCACACAGGCAGAGCAGAGAGGTCCCGTAACAGACGATCTGGCTTCATGTCAGCAGAGAATCAGTCTGCATGTCATAGCAGAGAATGAGGCTTCACGTCACCCACCACTGCAACAGTCCATTGGCATATATTTAGGCCTAGCACACAGGCAGAGCAGAGAGGTCCCGTAACAGACGATCTGGCTTCATGTCAGCAGAGAATCAGTCTGCATGTCATAGCAGAGAATGAGGCTTCACGTCACCCACCACTGCAACAGTCCATTGGCATATATTTAGGCCTAGCACACAGGCAGAGCAGAGAGGTCCCGTAACAGACAATCTGGCTTCATGTCAGCAGAGAATCAGTCTGCATGTCATAGCAGAGAATCAGGCTTCACGTCAGCCACCACTGCAACAGTCCATTGTCATAAATTTAGGCCCAGCACCCAGGCAGAGGAGAGAGGTCCCGTAACAGACAATCTGGCTTCATGTCAGCAGAGAATTAGTCTGCATGTCATAGCAGAGAATCAGGCTTCATGTCAGCCACCACTGCAACAGTCCATTGGCATATATTTAGGCCTAGCACACAGGCAGAGGAGAGGTTCATTCAACTTTGGGTAGCCTCGCAATATAATGGTAAAATGAAAATAAAAATAGGATTGAATGAGGAAGTGCCCTGGAGTCCAATAATATATGGTTATGGGGAGGTAGTTAATGTCTAATCTGGACAAGGGACGGACAGGTCCTGTGGGATCCATGCCTGGTTCATTTTTATGAACGTCAGCTTGTCCACATTGGCTGTAGACAGGCGGCTGCGTTTGTCTGTAATGACGCCCCCTGCCGTGCTGAATACACGTTCAGACAAAACGCTGGCTGCCGGGCAGGCCAGCACCTCCAAGGCATAAAAGGCTAGCTCTGGCCACGTGGACAATTTAGAGACCCAGAAGTTGAATGGGGCCGAACCATCAGTCAGTACGTGGAGGGGTGTGCACACGTACTGTTCCACCATGTTAGTGAAATGTTGCCTCCTGCTAACACGTTGCGTATCAGGTGGTGGTGCAGTTAGCTGTGGCGTGTTGACAAAAGTTTTCCACATCTCTGCCATGCTAACCCTGCCCTCAGAGGAGCTGGCCGTGACACAGCTGCCTTGGCGACCTCTTGCTCCTCCTCTGCCTTGGCCTTGGGCTTCCACTTGTTCCCCTGTGACATTTGGGAATGCTCTCAGTAGCGCGTCTACCAACGTGCGCTTGTACTCGCGCATCTTCCTATCACGCTCCAGTGCAGGAAGTAAGGTGGGCACATTGTCTTTGTAGCGTGGATCCAGCAGGGTGGCAACCCAGTAGTCCGCACAGGTTAAAATGTGGGCAACTCTGCTGTCGTTGCGCAGGCACTGCAGCATGTAGTCGCTCATGTGTGCCAGGCTGCCCAGGGGTAAGGACAAGCTGTCCTCTGTGGGAGGCGTATCGTCATCGTCCTGCCTTTCCCCCCAGCCACGCACCAGTGATGGACCCGAGCTGCGTTGGGTGCCACCCCGCTGTGACCATGCTTCATCCTCATCCTCCTCCACCTCCTCCTCATCCTCGTCCTCCTCGTCCTCCAGTAGTGGGCCCTGGCTGGCCACATTTGTACCTGGCCTCTGCTGTTGCCAAAAACCTCCCTCTGAGTCACTTCGAAGAGACTGGCCTGAAAGTGCTAAAAATGACCCCTCTTCCTCCTCCTCCTCCTCCTCCTCCTGGGCCACCTCCTCTTCCATCATCGCCCTAAGTGTTTTCTCAAGGAGACATAGAAGTGGTATTGTAACGCTGATAACGGTGTCATCGCCACTGGCCATGTTGGTGGAGTACTCGAAACAGCGCAACAGGGCACACAGGTCTCGCATGGAGGCCCAGTCATTGGTGGTGAAGTGGTGCTGTTCTGTAGTGCGACTGACCCGTGCGTGCTGCAGCTGAAACTCCACTATGGCCTGCTGCTGCTCGCACAGTCTGTCCAGCATGTGCAAGGTGGAGTTCCACCTGGTGGGCACGTCGCATATGAGGCGGTGAGCGGGAAGGCCGAAGTTACGCTGTAGCGCAGACAGGCGAGCAGCGGCAGGATGTGAACGCCGGAAGCGCGAACAGACGGCCCGCACTTTATGCAGCAGCTCTGACATGTCGGGGTAGTTGTGAATGAACTTCTGCACCACCAAATTCAGCACATGCGCCAAGCAAGGGATGTGCGTCAAATTGGCTAGTCCCAGAGCTGCAACGAGATTTCGCCCATTATCACACACCACCAGGCCGGGCTTGAGGCTCACCGGCAGCAACCACTCGTCGGTCTGTTGTTCAATACCCCGCCACAACTCCTGTGCGGTGTGGGGCCTGTCCCCCAAACATATGAGTTTCAGAATGGCCTGCTGACGTTTACCCCGGGCTGTGCTGAAGTTGGTGGTGAAGGTGTGTGGCTGACTGGATGAGCAGGTGGAAGAAGAGGAGGAGGAAGCCGAGAAGGAGGAGGTGGCAACAGGAGGCAAAGAATGTTGCCCTGCGATCCTTCGCGGCGGAAGGACGTGCGCCAAACAGCTCTCCGCCTGGGGCCCAGCCGCCACTACATTTACCCAGTGTGCAGTTAGGGAGATATAGCGTCCCTGGCCGTGCTTACTGGTCCACGTATCTGTGGTTAGGTGGACCTTGCTACAGATGGCGTTGCGCAGTGCACACTTGATTTTATCGGATACTTGGTTGTGCAGGGAAGGCACGGCTCTCTTGGAGAAGTAGTGCCGGCTGGGAACAACATACTGTGGGACAGCAAGCGACATGAGCTGTTTGAAGCTGTCTGTGTCCACCAGCCTAAATGACAGCATTTCATAGGCCAGTAGTTTAGAAATGCTGGCATTCAGGGCCAGGGATCGAGGGTGGCTAGGTGGGAATTTACGCTTTCTATCAAATGTTTGTGAGATGGAGAGCTGAACGCTGGCGTGTGACATGGTTGAGACGCTTGGTGACGGAGGTGGTGGTGGTGGTGGTGGTGGTACATCCCCTGTTTGCTGGGCGGCAGGTGCCAACGTTCCTCCAGAGGCGGAGGAAGAGGCCGAGGCGGCAGCAGCAGAATAGGCCGAGGCGGCAGCAGCAGAAGAGGTAGCAGGGGGAGCCTGAGTGACTTCCTTGGTTTTAAGGTGTTTACTCCACTGCAGTTCATGCTTTGCATGCAGGTGCCTGGTCATGCAGGTTGTGCTCAGGTTCAGAACGTTAATGCCTCGCTTCAGGCTCTGATGGCACAGCGTGCAAACCACTCGGGTCTTGTCGTCAGCACATTGTTTGAAGAAGTGCCATGCCAGGGAACTCCTTGAAGCTGCCTTTGGGGTGCTCGGTCCCAGATGGCGGCGGTCAGTAGCAGGCGGAGTCTCTTGGCGGCGGGTGTTCTGCTTTTGCCCACTGCTCCCTCTTTTGCTACGCTGTTGGCTCGGTCTCACCACTGCCTCTTCCTCCGAACTGTGAAAGTCAGTGGCACGACCTTCATTCCATGTGGGGTCTAGGACCTCATCGTCCCCTGCATCGTCTTCCACCCAGTCTTGATCCCTGACCTCCTGTTCAGTCTGCACACTGCAGAAAGACGCAGCAGTTGGCACCTGTGTTTCGTCATCATCAGAGACATGCTGAGGTGGTATTCCCATGTCCTCATCATCAGGAAACATAAGTGGTTGTGCGTCAGTGCATTCTATGTCTTTCACCGCTGGGGAAGGGCTAGGTGGATGCCCTTGGGAAACCCTGCCAGCGGAGTCTTCAAACAGCATAAGAGACTGCTGCATAACTTGAGGCTGAGACAGTTTCCCTGGTATGCATGGGGGTGATGTGACAGACTGATGGGGTTGGTTTTCAGGCGCCATCTGTGCGCTTTCTGCAGAAGACTGGGTGGGAGATAATGTGAACGTGCTGGATCCACTGTCGGCCACCCAATTGACTAATGCCTGTACCTGCTCAGGCCTTACCATCCTTAGAACGTCATTGGGCCCCACCATATATCGCTGTAAATTCTGGCGGCTACTGGGACCTGAGGTAGTTGGTACACTAGGACGTGTGGATGTGGCAGAACGGCCACGTCCTCTCCCAGCACCAGAGGGTCCACTAACACCACCACGACCATGTCCACGTCCGCGTCCCTTACTAGATGTTTTTCTCATTGTTATGATTCACCACAACAACAAATATATTATTTGGCCCAATGTATTGTATTCAAATTCAGCGGGATATAAATTTGAGGCCTAGTATTTAGGCGCTGGGTGACCGGTATGGATTTAGTGACAGAATTAGACTTGGAAATGCACAGAAGCGTGTGTGTGTGAAGTTATTCTGAATGACCCAATGTGCACCTTGAATATTATATACCCTTTTAGGGATAGATTTCAAATAGCTCTGATATAGCAGAAACCACTAAATTATGAAATTGCTAAATTGGGAATTGTATTTCAACCCAGAACAAAAAATGTGCTTTGACGGACACTAAATAACTTTCCCAGCCACAACAGGACAGCGTTAACGAGAGATTTAGCAGGATATAAATTTGAGGCCTAGTATTTAGGCGCTGGGTGACAGGTATGGGTTTAGTGACAGAATTAGACTTAGAAATACACAGTAGCGGGTGTGTGTGAAGTTATTCTGAATGACCCAATGTGCACCTTGAATATTATATACCCTTTTAGGGATAGATTTCAAATAGCTCTGATATAGCAGAAACCACTAAATTATGAAATTGCTAAATTGGGAATTGTATTTCAACCCAGAACAAAAAATGTGCTTTGACGGACACTAAATAACTTTCCCAGCCACAACAGGACAGCGTTAACGAGAGATTTAGCAGGATATAAATTTGAGGCCTAGTATTTAGGCGCTGGGTGACAGGTATGGGTTTAGTGACAGAATTAGACTTGGAAATACACAGTAGCGGGTGTGTGTGAAGTTATTCTGAATGACCCAATGTGCACCTTGAATATTATATACCCTTTTAGGGATAGATTTCAAATAGCTCTGATATAGCAGAAACCACTAAATTATGAAATTGCTAAATTGGGAATTGTATTTCAACCCAGAACAAAAAATGTGCTTTGACGGACACTAAATAACTTTCCCAGCCACAACAGGACAGCGTTAACGAGAGATTTAGCAGGATATAAATTTGAGGCCTAGTATTTAGGCGCTGGGTGACAGGTATGGGTTTAGTGACAGAATTAGACTTGGAAATACACAGTAGCGGGTGTGTGTGAAGTTATTCTGAATGACCCAATGTGCACCTTGAATATTATATACCCTTTTAGGGATAGATTTCAAATAGCTCTGATATAGCAGAAACCACTAAATTATGAAATTGTTAAATTGGGAATTGTATTTAAACCCAGAACAAAAAAATGTGCTTTGACGGACACTAAATAACTTTCCCAGCCACAACAGGACAGCGTTAACGAGAGATTTAGCAGGATATAAATTTGAGGCCTAGTATTTAGGCGCTGGGTGACAGGTATGGGTTTAGTGACAGAATTAGACTTGGAAATACACAGTAGCGGGTGTGTGTGAAGTTATTCTGAATGACCCAATGTGCACCTTGAATATTATATACCCTTTTAGGGATAGATTTCAAATAGCTCTGATATAGCAGAAACCACTAAATTATGAAATTGTTAAATTGGGAATTGTATTTCAACCCAGAACAAAAAATGTGCTTTGACGGACACTAAATAACTTTCCCAGCCACAACAGGACAGCGTTAACGAGAGATTTAGCAGGATATAAATTTGAGGCCTAGTATTTAGGCGCTGGGTGACAGGTATGGGTTTAGTGACAGAATTAGACTTAGAAATACACAGTAGCGGGTGTGTGTGAAGTTATTCTGAATGACCCAATGTGCACCTTGAATATTATATACCCTTTTAGGGATAGATTTCAAATAGCTCTGATATAGCAGAAACCACTAAATTATGAAATTGCTAAATTGGGAATTGTATTTCAACCCAGAACAAAAAATGTGCTTTGACGGACACTAAATAACTTTCCCAGCCACAACAGGACAGCGTTAACGAGAGATTTAGCAGGATATAAATTTGAGGCCTAGTATTTAGGCGCTGGGTGACAGGTATGGGTTTAGTGACAGAATTAGACTTGGAAATACACAGTAGCGGGTGTGTGTGAAGTTATTCTGAATGACCTAATGTGCACCTTGAATATTATATACCCTTTTAGGGATAGATTTCAAATAGCTCTGATATAGCAGAAACCACTAAATTATGAAATTGTTAAATTGGGAATTGTATTTAAACCCAGAACAAAAAATGTGCTTTGACGGACACTAAATAACTTTCCCAGCCACAACAGGACAGCGTTAACGAGAGATTTAGCAGGATATAAATTTGAGGCCTAGTATTTAGGCGCTGGGTGACAGGTATGGGTTTAGTGACAGAATTAGACTTAGAAATACACAGTAGCGGGTGTGTGTGAAGTTATTCTGAATGACCCAATGTGCACCTTGAATATTATATACCCTTTTAGGGATAGATTTCAAATAGCTCTGATATAGCAGAAACCACTAAATTATGAAATTGCTAAATTGGGAATTGTATTTCAACCCAGAACAAAAAATGTGCTTTGACGGACACTAAATAACTTTCCCAGCCACAACAGGACAGCGTTAACGAGAGATTTAGCAGGATATAAATTTGAGGCCTAGTATTTAGGCGCTGGGTGACAGGTATGGGTTTAGTGACAGAATTAGACTTGGAAATACACAGTAGCGGGTGTGTGTGAAGTTATTCTGAATGACCCAATGTGCACCTTGAATATTATATACCCTTTTAGGGATAGATTTCAAATAGCTCTGATATAGCAGGAACCACTAAATTATGAAATTGCTAAATTGGGAATTGTACTTCAACCCAGAACAAAAAATGTGCTTTGACGGACACTAAATAACTTTCCCAGCCACAACAGGACAGCGGTAACGAGAGATTTAGCGGGATATAAATTTGAGGCCTAGTATTTAGGCGCTGGGTGACCGGTATGGATTTAGTGACAGAATTAGACTGGGATATGGCCAAAAAATAACCACACTATTGCTGGTTAAATGCACTTGGTGACGGGCGCAGCTTGCCCCTGATTTAGTATATGGCCAAAAAATGAACAGACTATTGCTGGTTAAATGCACTTGGTGTCACAGCTTGACGCACCACACTACTGAGGGTTAAATGCACTTGGTGACGGGCGCAGCTTGCCCCTGATGTAGTATATGGCCAAAAAATGAACAGACTATTGCTGGTTAAATGCACTTGGTGTGACAGCTTCACCCTGATGTAGGCTTTAGCCAAAAAACAACCACACCATTGAGGGTTAAATGCACTTGGTGACAGGCGCAGCTTGCCCCTGATTTAGTATATGGCCAAAAAAATGAACAGACTATTGCTGGTTAAATGCACTTGGTGTGACAGCTTCACCCTGATGTAGGCTTTAGCCAAAAAACAACCACACCATTGAGGGTTAAATGCACTTGGTCGCAGCTTGGATGCACTTGGTCGCAGCACCGCACAAGACACAAAATGGCCGCCGATCACCCCAGAAAAAAGTGACTGACAAACGGTCTGGGCAGCCTAAAAACAGTGAGTGAGCATTTGAATTTCAGCAGCTCAATGATGCACAGCTGCAGATCGATCGATTAATCAAGTGAAGTCCTTTGGAGGAGTTAATCTGCCTAATCTCGCCCTACTGTCGCATCCGCAACCTCTCCCTACGCTAATCAGAGCAGAGTGACGGGCGGCGCTATGTGACTCCAGCTTAAATAGAGGCTGGGTCACATGGTGCTCTGGCCAATCACAGCCATGCCAATAGTAGGCATGGCTGTGACGGCCTCTTGGGGCAAGTAGTATGATGCTTGTTGATTGGCTGCTTTGCAGCCTTTCAAAAAGCGCCAAGAAAGCGTCACAAAAGCGCCAAGAAAGCGACGAACACCGAACCCGAACCCGGACTTTTACGAAAATGTCCGGGTTCGGGTCCGTGTCACGGACACCCCAAAATTCGGTACGAACCCGAACTATACAGTTCGAGTTCGCTCATCCCTAATTACAATGTATTTTCAAAAATTCCCTAGCCGAAAATACTTGGTCCTCCTACACATCATCTTGAAAATCATGGAAGACTTTCTGTGACAAATGCGAGACAGATAAGTTTCAAGTTAGCTCCTTAACCCTTTCATGACCAAGGGTCATTGATGCCCCAGTGTCCAGGTCAAAATTTACAAATCTGACATGCGTCACTTTATGTGGTAATAGCTTTGGAACACTTTTACTTATCCACGCCATTCTGAGATTGTTTTCTCGTGACACATTGTACTTCATGATAGTCATATATTTGAGTCAATATACAAACCGGATTCCAAAAAAGTTGGGACACTATACAAATCGTGAATAAAAACTGAATTCAATGATGTGGAGATGGCAAATGTCAATATTTTATTTGTAATAGAACGTAGATGACAGATCAAACGTTTAATCCGAGTAAATGTATCATTTTAAAGGAAAAATACATTGATTAAAAATTTCACGGTGTCAACAAATCTCAAAAAAGTTGGGACAAGTAGCAATAAGAGGCTGGAAAAAGTAAATTTGAGCATAACGAAGAGCTGGAAGACCAATTAACACTAATTAGGTCAATTGGCAACATGATTGGGTATAAAAAGAGCTTCTCAGAGTGGCAGTGTCTCTCAGAAGCCAAGATGGGTAGAGGATCACCAATTCCCACAATGTTGCGCAGAAAGATAGTGGAGCAATATCAGAAAGGTGTTACCCAGCGAAAAATTGCAAAGACTTTGCATCTATCATCATCAACTGGAACAATCTCTGTGCGTAAGGGTCAAGGCCATAAAACCATACTGGATGCCCGTGATCTCCGGGCCCTTAAATGACACTGCACCACAAACAGGAATGCTACTGTAAAGGAAATCACAGAATGGGCTCAGGAATACTTCCGAAAACCATTGTCAGTGAACACAATCCACCGTGCCATCCGCCGTTGCCAGCTGAAACTCTACAGTGCAAAGAAGAAGCCATTTCTAAGCAAGATCCACAAGCTCAGGCGTTTTCACTGGGCCAGGGATCATTTAAAATGGAGTGTGGCAAAATGGAAAACTGTTCTGTGGTCAGACGAGTCACGATTCGAAGTTCTTTTTGGAAATCTGGGACGCCTGCATCTCTGATGGTATGGGGTTGCATAAATGCGTGTGGCATGGGCAGCTTGCATGTCTGGAAAGGCACCATCAATGCAGAAAAATATATTCAGGTTCTAGAACAACATATGCTCCCATCCAGACGTCATCTCTTTCAGGGAAGACCCTGCATTTTTCAACAAGATAATGCCAGACCACATTCAGCAACAATCACAACATCATGGCTGCGTAGGAGAAGGATCCGGGTACTGAAATGGCCAGTCTGCAGTTCAGATCTTTCACCTATAGAGAACATTTGGCGCATCATAAAGAGGAAGGTGCAACAAAGAAGGCCCAAGACGATTGAACAGTTAGAGGCCTGTATTAGACAAGAATGGGAGAGCATTCCTATTTCTAAACTTGAGAAACTGGTCTCCTCGGTCCCCAGACGTCTGTTGAGTGTTGTAAGAAGAAGGGGAGATGCCACACAGTGGTGAAAATGGCCTTGTCCCAACTTTTTGGGGATTTGTTGACACCATGAAATTCTGATTCAACATATTTTTCCCTTAAAATGGTACATTTTCTCAGTTTAAACTTTTGTTCCGTGATTTATGTTCTATTCTGAATAAAATATTAGAAGTTGGCACCTCCACATCATTGCATTCAGTATTTATTCACGATTTTTTGGGAATCCGGTTTGTATTTCACCTTTATTTATGAAAAAATCCCAAATTTACCAAAAATTTGGAAAAATTCACAATTTTCCAAATTTTTATTTCTCTGCTTCTAAAACAGAAAGTCATACCTAATAAAATATTTATTACTTAACATTCCCCATATGTCTACTTTATGTTGGCATAATTTTGGAAATGTCATTTTATTTTTTTAGGACATTAGAAGGCTTAGAAGTTTAGAAGCAATTCTTACAATTTTTAAGAAAATTTCCAAAACCCACTTTTTAAGGACCAGTTCAGGTCTGAAGTCACTTTGTGGGGCTTACATAGTGGAAAAACCCATAAATGACCCAATTGTAGAAACTAAACCCCTCAAGTTACTCAAAACTGATTTTACAAACTTTGTTAACCCTTTAGGCGTTCCACAAGAATTAAAGGAAAATGGAGATGAAATTTCTAAATTTCACATTTTTGGCAGATTTTCCATTTTATAAAAAACATTCTTTAACACATTGAGGGTTAACAGCCAAACAAAACTCAACATTTATTACCCTGATTCCGCGGTTTACATAAACACCCCACATGTGGTCGTAAACTGCTGTACGGGCACACGGCAGGGCGCAGAAGCAAATGAATGCCATACGGTTTTTGGAAGGCAGATTGTGCTGGATTGGTTTTCTGAATGCCATATGTTTTTTATTTTTCTGCCGATCGTCTTGTGCAGGGGCTTGTTTTTTGCATAAAGTGTTGAGGTTTTTATTGGTACCATTTTTGAGTACATAGGATTTTTTGATCATTCATTATTACACTTTATGGGGCAAGGTGACCCAAAAATTGGCTGTTTTGGAACAGTTTTCATTTATTTATTTTTACAGCGTTCATCTGAGGAGTTAGGTCATGTGATAGTTTTATAGAGAAGATCGTTACAGACGTGGCAATACCTAACATGTATACTTTTTCTTATTTATTTAAGTTTTACACAATAATAGCATTTCTGAAGCCCAAAAAAAATATGTTTTAGTGTCTCTATAGTCTGAGAGCCATAGCTTTTTTATTTTTTGGACGATTGTCTTAAATAGGGTATCATTTTTTGTGGGACGAGGTGACGGTTTGATTGGTACTATTTTGGGGGTCATACGCCATTTTGATCGCTTGCTGTTGCACTTTTTGTGATGCACTTTTTTTTATGGTGTTTATCGGACGGGGTCTATCATGTGATATCTTTATAGAGACGGTCGTTACGGACGCGGTGATACCTAATGTGTAGTTTTTTTTTTTTTCATTTTTTATAGGAAAAGGCAATTTATTTTTTATATTTTACATTTTTGTTTATTTATTTTAACTTTTATTTTTTTTCACATTTTTTTTTATCAAGTCCCTCTTGGATCATGAAGATCCAGTGGGGCTGATGGCTGTACTATACTTTGCAATGCTCTTGCATTGCAAAGTGTAATATATTCAGATGCCCTGTAGGTGGCAACAGCGGACGCTTTTGCAAAGCGTCCGGTTGCCAGGGCAACCATCGGGGCTGCCATCGCAGCGCAGCAGCCCCGATGGTGGAGAGAGGGAGCCCCCTCCCTCTATTAACCCCATGGATGCCGCTGCATCTATAGGGTTACAGCAGAGTGTCAGCATAGAGCTGACACTCTGATGATGGCGGCGGCTCAGGAATGGAGCCGCCGCCATCCAACACAGCAGGGGGGCAGAGCAGCGCTGGAAGGGGGGGGCCAGCAGGAGGGGGCATTGGAGGACACAAGATGGGGCACAGATGGAGGGGGCACTGTGGACACAAGATGCCGCACAGATGGACGGGACAAAGATGGGGGGCTGCATAGATCGGGGGGCGGCCTGCACAGATGGGGGGGCTGCACGGATCGGGGGGGCACGAGGACACTGTGATTTCAGGCTCGGCTCTGCAGAGCGCAGATCAGAGCCTTAAACCGGCATTTTTTCCACTGCCACGATCCGATTGGTTAGTCTGTACAGACTAACCAATCTGATCGATTGCCGGCAAGGGGCCACTCTGATTGGTCCCTTTCCGGCATTACTGCACTTTATGCTGTCCGTGACAGCATACATGGCAGGGGCAGAAGCTTTAATCCAAGTGCTTTGCAGCGCTTGGATTAAAGAGCTGCCAGAACGTATATATACGTGGTAGCTGCACGGGGTATGTGCAGCTATCACGTATATATACAGATTGCGGTCGGGAAGGGGTTAAACATGTATCGTGTCATAATGGAATTAGTTGATAAAAAATTATCAATTACGGTAATTGTATTAAAAAAATATTAGCTGGGATCTCCCTTTTCTTAAAATGATAGGGTTTTCCACCTATTAAGCCAAATTTTTTCATACAACAAATTTTAAAAGGTTTAAAAAAGCATGATACCCCAAAATTTAGAACTAGACTTTTTTCTTTGGTCAATTTAACACAATTAATTTCTATCTTACCTTCAGTGTGTTCCTCTACTTTTGAAACACATCTGTTCAAGACGATGGTCCACTGCACAGAAGAAAAAAAATTCAACACCAATTTTGCTATCTGACATAATTATAACAAAGTCTCAATTAAATTATCATAAAAAAGTCTAAAACAGATCAAAATCAAAAAGGTCAATGGTTAGTTTTAAATTCTTATAGTAATCAATCAATCTGTCCTGTTTTGACAGCAAAAACATTGGTTGGATATTAGACCAGTTCCTTTTTTACATAGTCCTTTATTTACACATTTTGATACCACTCCAGTTACAAAATACCAATTTAATTACATTCTAAAAAGATGTGAAGATCTTCTGGGCTATTCTAACCAAAAATTCTCTTCTCATTCCTTTAGAATAGGAGCCGCTGCGTAGGCGCAACTAAATTTAGATAAAAATGATATTTAAAAAAATTGGTAGATGGCAATTACATAGATTTAAAATCCATATCAGACCAAACTTACTAGTGTCATGAGCTTTCTTTTTAGGTATTCAACATGTGATATGGATTATTAGAAACAATATTGTAGTTGGAGCAGAAGGGAGAGCACGAGATCGCAAATATGTCACTAATATAGGATTAAAAGCTGACATTAACATATGTTGGAACGGAAAAGAGGACTTAAAACTAAAGGACTTATTTGTATGTAACAAATTGTCAAAAAATGTTCCTACTCCTGATTTGTTAAACGTACACATAGGTGAGAATGGCATTGGTAGAATTAGCTCACTGAGTTTCATATCGAAATTCAAACAAGTATGGTCCCGTATTAATGCATTATTTCCTAGTGCTTACCTGATACTTTCAGAAATTATACCAAGGCTAAGTTCGAATCACAAAAATCTTCGATTCTTGGAAAAAAAATAATCTGAAAACAGATTAATAAGCATTTAGAAAAATGTCTGTTTTCTGCTGGATTTGCTTTATAAAAATAAATATTATCTTAAAATTATTTAATGCTTGGTGTCAAGTTATTTTAAGTAAAACTGGAACATAGGCCACCATGTACGGACCCAAAATCATTGTGGCATACAATGAAGGGAACACATGGTGGCATGGCTCAGTTCATTGTATTATAGGTCAATAAAGTTATCTTACCTGGAATAGGTGTCATCCACGAAGATCAACAGCAATTCTGGTGATTATCTTGATCTTCACCATCATTGGATGGCAGTCTAACAGTAAAGGCAGATGGACTCCTATAGGAGAAAATAAATAACTTAATTCATGGAACTTAATAAATATTATCTTAAATTATTTAATGCTTGGTGTTAAGTTATTTTAAGTAAAACTGGAACATAGGCTACCATGTTATTTTGTGTGTTGATTATTTTTTTACATTATATTTTATGTATACTGGTGCTCTTTGATGAAATCGGCAACCACAATTTCCTCACCTCTTCTTGGCTTTAATCCTATGTGACACAACCAGTAGTCTGCCTCTAATTTCAGTTCCCTATGAGCAAGCATAGATTTGCTTCATTTCCACTTCATTTCCTCTACTTAAAAAAATGTGGCGTACACTATAAGTCTCCTTTCAAACCATGCCCACTTTTTTATTCTACAGTATTTCCAAATTTTGCATGTCGAGAAAAGTTGCTTGCCATAATTTGCAACATTTAGCCGCACAGTTTACACCAAAGGGGTAACTTGAATACTTTTTCACATTTATTTTAGTCCTTTGTACTCATTTTTTGAATTATAATGTACTGTTCTATATCTTTATGTCAGTACAGCATAATATTGGACAATCACTGAAAAACTCTTAGGCCCAGAGCTGTCCCTATCACTTTTCAGGATAGTGGTGATTAAAGTATTAAATAACCGGGATCAAAGGCAATCGCAGCTAGCCTCCTTCTGATGACTACGAACAAACAGAGTACTTTATTCATTCATATGTGTTTAATATTCAGATGTGACTTTACCCTCAAATATGGAGTACCATCAGTGGCGTAGCTATAGGGGTCGCAGCGGTCGCAATTGCGACAGGGCCCCTAAGTCAGGGGGGCCCACGGGGCCCCCCAGGAGATAAGCAGTAAAGCCCTGGCTAGTTTACAACACTTGCGCGCGCAGAGGGGCCATTGAGGCAAAATTTGGTACAAACCGGCGGTAGTACCCTGTTATGCCAAGGAAGGCCCTGACTTGTTTCTTCGTTAAGGGCCTAGGCCAGTCTTGTATCGCCTCTAGTTTATTGATCTGGGGTTTAACCAGCCCTTTACCAATAATGTAGCCCAGATATTTTGTTTCCTCTAGACCCACTGCACACTTCTCAGGGTTTATAGTTAGGCCAGCATTACTAATGTAGTCTATAACGGCCTGTACCTTCCAGAGATGACTTCTCCAATCGGATGAAAAAATGACCACATCATCAAGATAAGCGGCCGCCTAGTCACGATGTGGCTTTAAGATCAGATCCATCAACCTCTCAAATGTAGCAGGGGCTCCATGTAACCCGAACGGCATCACTGTGTACTGGAACAGTCCCTCTGGAGTGGAAAATGCCATCTTTTCTTTTGCATCATCCGATAATGGTATCTGCTAATACCCTATTGTAAGGTCAAGGGTAGTGATGTATCTTGCTTTCCCAAGCCTCTCAATTAGTTCATCTACTCTGGGCATGAGGTACGCATCGAATTCTGACACCTCATTTAGCTTCAGGAAATCATTACAAAATTAGGCTTCGGGATTAAGACAATAGGGCTTGACCACTCACTGGTAGATTCCTCAATGACCCCTAACTCAAGCATGCGCCAGGATACCTGTAGGGCTTTAGATTCACCTTACTGTGGGCCTCAGTTCTCACAGAATGTTTTATCAGGTGGGTACGACCTGGTAGGTCAGAAAACCTTCCTCTATTTTTCTGTAGAAACTCCTTTACTTCTTGTTTCTGGGGTACTGACAATGCCTCACTAATTTTTACCGGAGGAATTGGTGGTGATACCTCCTTACTCATGGTCTGTGCGGCCACTAATGACTCCCGATCTTTCCATGGCTTGATCAGATTTACGTGGTAAATCTGGTATGGTCTTCTCCTTCCTGGTTGGTGCACCTTATAGTTCACCTCGCCCACTTTTTCCACAACCTCGTAGGGACCCTGCCACTTTGCCAGAAACTTACTTTCTACAGTGGGAACTAGAATCAGGACCCTGTCCCCGGGATTAAAGTCCCTTACCTTGGCAGACCTGTTATAGATTCTGCTTTGAGCCTCCTGAGCTCTTTGCAGATGTTCTTTAACAATGGGCATCACGGTCGCTATCCTGTCTTGCATGTCAGCCACATGTTCGATGATGCTCTTATAGGGAGTAGCCTCAGCCTCCCAGGTTTCTTTAGCTACATCGAGTAAACCCCTCGGGTAACGGCCATATAGTAACTCAAATGGTTATAACCCTGTAGAAGCCTGAGGCACCTTCCTAACAGAGAACATAAGGTAGGGTAGGAGGCAGTCCCAGTCCCGACCATCCTTTTCTACCACTTTTTTTAACATCTGTTTCAGCGTCTTGTTAAACCTCTCGATCAACCCATCTGTCTGTGGGTGGTACACAGAGGTACGTATCTGGGTGATTTTTAACAACTTGCACAACTCTTTCATGACCTTCAACATAAAGGGGGTACCCTGGTCCGTAAGAATTTCTTTAGGGATCCCCATGCAGGAGAACATAAAAAATAATTCCTGGGCAATATTTTTGGACGCCATGTTTCGCAAGGGTACCACTTCCTGGTATCATGTGGCATAGTCCAACACAACCAAGATATACTGGTGTCCCCTAGCTGACCTAACAATGGCACCCACCAAGTCCATGGCAATTCTTTTCAAAGGTACCTCAATGATGGGAAGAGGCACCAATGGACTCCGGAAATGTGAGGTCCGGGCACTTATCTTGCAGTTTGGGCAGGACTCGCAGTATATTTTCACTTCCTTGTATACTCCAGGCCAGAAAAATCTTTGTAGTACCCTCTCCTGTGTTTTGCTAACACCCAAATGACCCCCAAGTACATGGTTATGTGCGAGATCTAGTACCATACGTCTATAAGGTTTTGGCACCAGAAGCTTCTCCACAATTTCATTGTTGCATTTATTAACTCAATGTAGCAGGTTTCCATTCATGGCAAAATGCAGAAATTTCTGGTCAGCTTCTGGTACCTGTGGTACACCATCTATCACAGTAACATTTCCATGAGCACTCGTGAGAGTGGGGTCTCTCAATTGTTCTGTACCAAAGTTACCCTGAGACACCCCTAAATCCAACACATTTTCCCCAGTTGGGGAAGCTTCATCTTCGCCATCTAACACCTGCAAAGGAAAATTGTCATTATCAGGTACGTCACATAACCCCCCATTTTCATCAGACATTTCAGTTAACATGACAGCTTTATTTTGCACCTTATCAGCACCATTGTTTTCAGTGGTCTCTTCCTTGAATCCATTGGATTCAATGGGCCACTCATAGCAATGATTATTTAAAGGAGAAGGCACAGATTCTGCAGGAGTGTTTCTCCTCTCCCACAACTTCCAAAACAAGGGGAAGTCCCGGCCCAATATTATATCATGCATAAGTCTTTTGACGACCCCAACTTCATAGGATACAGTCCCAGCCGGAGTCTCCACCTTAACGCAAGCCACCAGGTATGATTTTGCATCCCCATGGATGCACAACACATTTACTCTTTTATCCGGCACATAATTCCCAGCCACGAAGCTGGCATGTACTAAGGTGACCAGACTACCGGAGTCCAACAGAGCCCTGATGGAGCAGTCATTTATCACCAGGGTACACATCTGTGGCTCAGTCTCTAGTCCTGGGGAGGCCGCACACACTGGCACCGCATACAGCGACGGTCTCCAGCTACCTGCACACTCCATGGGCTCTGAGGTCAGAGGGCAATAGGCAGCAATGTGTCCCTACTCACGACACCTCCAGCACTGGGGCGCCCCAGGTCTCCTAGGTGAGAAGACCTCTCCGGGTCCGGACTGCCCGGGAGACCCAGCCTTAGGCCCACTCCCAACCTCTAGAGCCTTATTCCCTCTTGCACCCTTCCATACACCCCCAACAGCCGGAACTCTCTTACCCACAGATGACACGGGTAGGGAACTCCGGGGAGGTGTTGGTGCGGTAGGAACATCACGGAGGTAGTCCTCAGTCGCCAGGAACCTTTCCACCAGGTTTATGAGCTGATCCGCAGTTTTGGGGTCTCCGTGTCCGACCCATCGTTGCAGCTCCACTGGGAGGGCTCAAAGTAGTGATCCACCATTACTTTCTCCACGATCTGATCTGGTGTAGAAGTCTCAGGTTCCAGCCACTTCTGTACAAGATGGAGGAGGTCAAACTTCGGAGATCGGGCAGGCTTGTCCATGGTGTAGCTCCACGTGTGGACCCTCCGGGCACGAACCGCCGGTGTAATGCCCAAACGAGCCAGGATCTCCATTTTTAATTTGATATAGTCCCGGATATCCTGCTCCCTGAGGTCATAGTAGGCCTTTTGTGGTTCGCCGGACAAAAAGGGCGCAAGGACCTCTGCCCACTCTGCTATTGGCAGCCTTTCTCTTTCTGCCACCCTCTTAAATACGGTCAGGTAGGCCTCGATATCTTCATAAAGTGTCCCGCTGCACAGCTCTCCTCACATTCAAAGTCTCTGGGGGGCTTACCTCTACTTGTTGGGGCTGGAGTTACAGCAGTCTCTTTTATTGCAGTAATATGCTCCATCAGCAAACGATTTGTTTCCTTGCCTGCTTTTGGGCATATAAGGCCTCTTCTGGTGCTATGCCATGGCCTGTTGTTGTTGCGCATTTGCTTGTTCTTGGACACGTAAGACTTCTTTGTGTCTCTTTCTATCCTCCGTACTGGCCTTCAAAAACATCTTCATTTCCTCCATGGTATCTGATGAACTTTATAATGCTGCAGCAGCTTTCACCCAGGACATTAAATCATCAACTGTCACGCCGTTGCCCTTAGCAACCTGCTATTGCCTTTTATCCAGTAGGGACGCCTGACCGCATCCGACACCAATTGTAAGGGGTTACACTCTCAGGCAGGGCGGCGATGACAGATTCTCTTGCAGGCCATAGGGTTAAAGTTCAAACGTTGCTTTATTTATAACACTCTGGCAATACAGGCACCCCAGTTATAATTCACTGGGTAAGGCTGAATGCACACGGCCGTGTTCCGCGGCCGTGAACGGTCCGTGGTATGCCGGTATGGATTCCTGCTGTCAGCAGAAGCGCACTGCGTCATTGGTTGCTATGACGCCGTGCGCTTCATGCCGCCGCTGCACTGCAGTAATACACTCGTATGATCTATACGAGTGTATTACTGTAGTGCAGCGGCGGCATGAAGCGCACGGCGTCATAGCAACCAATGACTCCGTGCGCTCCTGCTGTCAGCAGGAATCCAGGCCAGCATACCACGGACCGCTCACGGCCGCGGAAAATGACCGTGTGCATTCGGCCTAAGGGGAAGGTCCAGCACCACAAAACATAAACCAACCCAAAATAAACACCTGCCCATCTGGGCTCTGGCTAATACAGTGAAGATCCTAACTCACCTATTGAACACAGTTCACACAGAGAATTCGGCTTCTCTAGCCAGCAGGGCAGCCAGCTTTCCAGACTTTCTCCAGGCATCACTCTCCTAGACTGACAGCCTGGGCTATGCTTTATTTCCCCTTGACGATCCCAGCTGGCTTCAGTTGGGGATCCCTCAGGCCAGGGGAAAACCTGTCCTGGAATAGGGTGGACTGGGGAGGTCCCTCTACCAATCCTACCTTCTCCCAGTCCAATAAAATCCAGCCCATAAACTTAACCAAACTGTCTCAGCAACCTACACATTGCTGAGACCATTTTAACCTTCTGGATTTTATTTACCTCACCCAGTTGAGGAAGCTGGGTGGGATATACACCCCTTCCAGGACTTTACCATACACTTTTCTGTTCACCTTACCACAGTACACTATATTTAGAAGGAGCGCTATTATATCAGGTTACCAGGCACAGGTTGTGGCTAGTACATAGACTAGAACATCATTCTTTGGTCTGGGCCTATATTCTCATATTGCTCTGTTTCAAGGGGCCACAAAAATCGTACAGTAAGGCCCCTTTCACGCGGGCGAGATTTCCGCACGGGTGCAATGCGTGAGGTGAACACATTGCACCCGCACTGAATCCGGACACATTCATTTCTATAGGGGTGTGCACATGAGCAGTTATTTTCACGCATCACTTGTGCGTTGCGTGAAAATCGCAGCATGCTCCTCTTTGTGCGTTTTTCACGTAACACAGGCCCCATAGAAATGAATAGGGTTGCGTGAAAATCGCAAGCATCCGCAAGCAAGTGCGGATGCAGTGCGATTTTCACGCACAGTTGCTAGATGACGATCGGGATGGGGATACATGGTTATAAGGGAAAATAATAGCATTCTGAATACAGAATTCATAGTACAGGCTGGAGGGGTTAAAAAAAATAAGAATTTAACTCACCTTAATCGACTTGTTCGCGCAGCCGGCATCTCTTCTGTCTTGTTCTGTGAGGAATAGGACCTTTAATGACGTCACCATAGTGATGGATCATGTGACGGATCATGTGATAAGCGTAGTGACGTCATCAAAGGTCTTATTCCTCACAGAACAAGATAGAAGAGGTGCCGGCTGCGCGAACAATTGGATTAAGGTGAGTTAAATTATTTTTTTAACCCCTCCAGCCCTTATAAGGGGAAATAATACAATCTACACTACAACTAACCCAAACCTGAACTTCTGAGAAGAAGTTCGGGTCTGAGTACCAAAGTCCGTTTTTTATCACGCGCGTGCAAAACACATTGCACCTGCGTGATAAAAACTAAACATCGGAACGCATTTGCAGTAAAAACTGACTGCAATTGCGTTCCTACTCGCGCGGGTTTGCCGCAATGCACCAGGACACATCCGGACCTAATCCGGACACGCTCGTCTGCAAGGGGCCTAATTGGACTGAAAATCGTGCAGTTTAGTGGGGCTTTGAGTGGCAACATTAACTTCCATCCTGCCTCCTGTTCATAAATGATCTTGTTGGTTATTACCGCCTTCTGTCCACAGTTATAGGTTATATCTGTATGACTGGAGCCCTACAATAACTTGTAAGCACTTTCATTACTAGCAGGGAAAACGCTCATTGATTAACCTTTTGATTACCAGGTCTTAACGACCAGATACTATTTCATGATTTAGAGCATGTGGTGGTCCAGTGGTTGTAACGTTTTTATTTGTTGAACTACCAAAATAATTTAGCGACTTTTTTTCACATGATACATTGGGTGTTTTAATCTATTTTCTAACATTTTTTTTTTCTTACTTGGTTCTATTTGTCGAAAATCATGCAAATATATATTTTTGCCACATAAAATGTCCCTCATAAGTTCATTAAAAGACCTCTAGGGGACACTGACACTTAATAATAATTATTTTGCCTTTTTTATCTTATTATCTTTTTTTTATTTATGCATTTATTTAATTTGTTTTTTTTATATATTTTAGCAACATAATATGTCCCCCACGAGGTCACTGAAAGACCTCTTGGGGACTCTGACCCTTTTTTTTTTTTTTTTTTTTTTTACACTATCTACACTGTAATTGGGGCACCTAAAGGAGCCTGTTATCTCCCCTCTGTGAGCTGCAAAGGGCAGCTGCTGATGAGAGCAAGTGGCCTGGTCCAAATCAAAATGGAGATTAGCTGATACTGTAAGGCTCATTGGGCCGTTCTGTAGATGCAAGGGTCCATTCACACGTCCGGACCCATTCACTTTCAATGGGGCTGGAATGGATGCGAATCTGCATTTTCAGGATCTGCCCCCGTTATTTCGGGATCCTTTTTTTCAGGATTCGCAATTCCGTTACTGAAAAAAAATAGAACATGTCCTATTCTTGTCCTCAATTGCGGACCAGAAAAGGTATTTTCTATTATAGTGTCTGTGATGTGCGGTCCGCAAATTGCGGATCGCACGTTGCAGGTGTCCGCGTTTTGCAGATCCGCAAAACACTTACGGATGTGTGAATGGACCCTAACACCGTGTCACAATTAAACCTCTCAGAAGCCAGGACCTTGTCATGGTGGATGGGCACAAATGATTTTGATCAAAATATATTTGCCAAGACCTCATATTCTTTGTAACATTCTTAATCTATACATTCAGTGTTTGAAGAGAGCTGTTGCATTGTGTGTTTGTTTTTAGATGGATAACAGACTGCCAGATAGATAGATAGACATGCGATAGATGACATAAAGAGATGGGATGATAGATAGATAGATAGATAGATAGATAGATAGACAGACTAAACTCACATCAGCGTAAGGTTTCCCTTAAGGATAAGCAAACCAGTTTGACCTTTGCTATTTTTCGGACAGCAGATGAACCCAAATCTCTTCAGGTTTGTTTCAGACGAATCAATTAAAATGGTATGTAGCACCATTTCATGGCACATGTCGGTGGGAAAAAAGCAGTAGGGAGGAAGAAGAAGGGTTCACCCATGACCCTGAAAAGAAGTGGGGGAAGGGCTTTCCCTGATTGGTTCCTAGGCTGACAGACAGCCTGGATGAGCCAATCAGTGCTGCAGCGACAGGGTGACCTAGCAGAATGAGCAGAACGCCCCCTATACTGGGTTGTGAATAAGGGTGGTTGGGTCTTACAGTGTCTGCCATGAAAATGATCTTAGGGAGTCAGGGAAAATGAAAAATCAGTCAGGGACAGTCAAAAATCAATCAAGCTTATTGACAGGGAAAGTGAAGAGAAAGGCTAGGATTCCAAAGAAGAATTGTGTGTGCTGTGTACAATAGAGAGAAGCAGGGCAAATGTGGGATTGTTAAATGTAATTAAACCAGCATATATACTGTATGTGATTACTATAAGACACAAGGTATAGCAGAAATCTACCTGTGTGTATTAATGAGAAATTGAGAGTTAAGTCTCAGTCATATGTTTATGTATATTCAGTTTCCTCAAGGTAAAAAATTTTTTTTTGGGTGGTTCAATTTAAATAAGTTGCATATATATGTGACTACTGCAGCAAAACCCCTGGTGTGGCAGCAATCTACCAGTGTGTATTAAGGTGAAATTTGGCGTCAAGCCTCAATCGTCTATTTACGTATATTCTGTTTCCACACAGTCACAGTAAAAAAAATAAAAAATTGGGGGTTCAATTTAATTATAAGCTGCTGCTTAAGTTTTTATAATAGCAATTTGCATATACTCCAGAATGTTATGAAGAGTGGTCAGATGAATTGCATAGTCCTTCTTTGCCATGAAAATTAACTTAATCCCCAAAAAAACTTTCCACTGCATTTCATTGCTGTCATTAAAGGACCTGCTGAGATCATTTCAGTAATCGTCTTGTTAACTCAGGTGAGAATGTTGACAAGCACAAGGCTGGAGATCATTATGTCAGGCTGATTGGGTTAAAATGGCAGACTTGACCTGTTAAAAGGAAGGTGATGCTTGAAATCATTGTTCTTCCATTGTTAACCATGGTGACCTGCAAATAAAAGCGTGCAGCCATCATTGCATTGCATAAAAATGGCTTCACAGGCAAGGATATTGTGGCTACTAAGATTGCACCTCAATCAACAATTTATAGGATCATCAAGAACTTCAAGGAAAGAGGTTCAATTCTTGTTAAGAAGGCTTCAGGGTGTCCAAGAAAGTCCAGCAAGCACCAGGATTGTCTCCTAAAGAGGATTCATCTGCGGGATCGGAGTGCCACCAGTGCAGAGCTTGCTCAGGAATGGCAGCAGGCAGGTGTGAGCGCATCTGCACGCTCAGTGAGGCGAAGACTTTTGAAAGATGGCCTGATGTCAAGAAGGGCAGCAAAGAAGCCACTTCTCTCCAAAAAAAACCATCAGGGACAAATTGATCTTCTGCAGAAAATATGGTGAATGGACTGCTGAGGACTGGGGCAAAGTCATATTCTCCGATGAAGCCTCTTTCCGATTGTTTTGGGCATCAGGAAAAAGGCTTGTCCGGAGAAGAAAAGGTGAGCGCTACCATCAGTCCTGTGTCATGCCAACAGTAAAGCATCCTGAGACCATTCATGTGTGGGGTTGCTTCTCATCCAAGGGAGTGGGCTCACTCACAATTTTGCCCAAAAACACAGCCATGAATAAAGAATGGTACCAAAACACCCTCCAACAGCAACTTCTTCCAACAATCCAACAACAGTTTGGTGAAGAACAATGCATTTTCCAGCATGATGGAGCACCGTGCCATAAAGCAAAAGTGATGACTTAAAGTGGCTCGGGGACCAAAACGTTGACATTTTGGGTCCATGGCCTGGAAACTCCCCAGATCTTAATCCCATTGAGAACTTGTGGTCAATCCTCAAGAGGCGAGTGGACAAACAAAAACCCACTAATTCTGACAAACTCCAAGAAGTGATTATGAAAGAATGGGTTGCTATCAGTCAGGAATTGGCCCAGAAGTTGATTGAGAGCATGCCCAGTCGAATTGCAGAGGTCCTGAAAAAGAAGGGCCAACACTGCAAATACTGACTCTTTGCATAAATGTCATGTAATTGTCGATAAAAGCCTTTGAAACGTATGAAGTGCGTATAATTATATTTCACTACATCACAGAAACAACTGAAACAAAGATCTAAAATCAGTTTAGCAGCAAACTTTGTGAAAACTATTATTTGTGTCATTCTCAAAATTTTTGGCCACGACTGTAGACACAGATTTATCAAAACTGTAAAGGAAAACTGGTTTGGTTACCTATAGCAACCAATCAGATTTAATTTTCAGAGCTTTTTTGGAAAATGGAAGGTGGAATCTCATTGGTTGTTATGAGCATCTAAGCCAATTTTCCTATTTCACACTAGTTTTGATAAATCTCCCGCAGATTACAAAAGAACCGATCTCCTCCATTCTGTTATCAGTAGCACCCAAACTCACATCCAGGTGCGCTAGAATCAAAGAAAATAGGTACAAGATTTTTCCCCGATGGTACATCACCCCATCTAGGCTTCATAAATTAGACAGGAGTCAGGACATATCCTGACTGTCATGGAAGTGTGCTGTGCCTGCTGCCATTCCACTATACAAGGCAAGCACGGGCATTGCATCACTCACCTAGCTTCTGCACAGCCACCAGACTTCTGTGTCTCATGCTGCAGGCCTTTTTATGTGTGTGTATTGGACAGACTTTTCTCTGCAGCACTACAGGAATTAATTCCCCTGTTTTGCTTTGAGGCAGCAGCTCGACTAATGAGCTTAGTAGCTCTCCTCTATATTCTAGGGCAGGCATGCTCAACCTGCGGCCCTCCAGCTGTTGTAAAACTACAATTCCCACAATGCCCTGCTGTAGGCTGATAGCTGTTGGCTGTTCGGGCATGCTGGGAGTTGTAGTTTTGCAACAGCTGGAGGGCCGCATGTTGAGCATGCCTGTTCTAGGGTCTTTGTTCTTCCCCTTGCCTGATCAACAACGTCTGTTAGGTTCTGCTTGACCTTGCTAAAGAGCTATAATCCATTTGTCTTCTTGTGTACTCACTGCTGCTTGTTTCCTGGACTCTGATTCTCTGCCACCTAACCTGACCTGTGCCTGTTTGCCATGCTGACCCTTAACCTCCATCGCTGACCTCTGGACTGTATTTTGATTTGCACAAACTCTGTCTGCCCTAACCTCAGCCTGTTTCCTGACTATGTGCATAGCCTAATCCCTTGGTGCTTTGGTCTGGTGTCTCTGATACCCATGGGTCAGTCTCCAACCACGCTGGTTGGTTGCCGCAGTGGATCCACACCCACAACCATAACTAGAGATGAGAAAATCAAAGTGGAATTCGATCCGAATTTCAGGATAAATTCGATTCGCCTAGAAGCCGAATTTCCTCGTGCTTCGTGTCAGCGAATCAATTTATCTTGAAAATAGTATAAAAAACTAAAAATTTCTAACTTATCGCCTCCATTTGCTCGCGAGGGGCCGCCAGCCTCCATCTTGCTTGAAGATCTCGGCTGAAATCCTGTTCGGCGCGAGATTACATCATCACGCCGGCCGGCGTGATGACGTCATACGTCACCACACCAGCTGGCATGATGATGTAATCTCGCACCGCATGGGATTTCAGGCAAGATCTTCAAGCAAGATGACGGCAGCCGGCCCGTCGCGAGCAAATGGAGGTGGTAAGTTTGATGTAATAGTTTTTTTATTGTTAATTTTATACTGTTTTTAAACTAAGATGCCGCGATCATGTATTAACGCAGCATCTGAGGGGTACAATGACGGGGGCGGCGCTATTACACCTTCCTGTCATTGCACCCGCTACATACAAAAAATTGCGCTTTGTGATGAAGTAGCCGAATCAAATTTTTTAGAAATTCGCTCATCTCTAACCATAACAAGATTCATGCTAGAAGTGTCAAAACAAAGTTAGCAATTACTTACTTAGGTGGTGAACATGCCCCACAGTTCTAATCTTCCTAGTGTATTGTCTTCCTGGTGCTCGAGTTCGACACATCACGTATTGGGTTGACAGATTACTGCTGTCGAAAGACACTAGAGACAAAATTGTGGACCTCCACAAGGCTGGAAAGGGCTACGGGGCAATTGCCAAGCAGCTTGGTAAAAATAGATCTAATGTTCGAGAGAGGCTAAAGACGACTGTCAGTTTCCCTCGGACTAAGGCTCCATGCAAGATCTCACCTCGTGGGGTATCACTGATGATAAGAAAGAAGAAATGGACGGCACTGTGCTTACATTAAGGTCCGGGTGCACGGTCAACAGGTCGGATCCCCATCAAAATGGAATAAATAGACCGGCACTCCGTGATTTCTTTGCAAAAAAAGAAAACTTCTTTATTCGTCACCCATATGTGACACACGTTTCAGCACAGGTATGTGCCTTTGTCAAACAACAGGTGATAGTAGCTCCTATCACCTGTTGTTTGACAAAGGCACATACCTGTGCCGAAACGCGCGTCACATATGGGTGACGAATAAAGAAGTCTTCTTTTTTTGCAAAGAAATCACGGAGTGCCGGTCTATTTATTACATTTTGATGATAAGAAAGGTGAGGAATCAGACCAGAACTACAAGGGAGGAGCTGGTCAATGACATGAAGAGAGCTGGGACAACAGTTTCAAAGGTCACTGTCGGTAGAACACTACGCCGTCATGGTTTCAAATAATGCATTGCACGGAAGGTTCCCCTGCTCAAGTCATCACATGTCCAGGCCCGTCTGAAGTTTGCCAATGACCATCTGGATGATCCAGAGGAGGCATGGGAGAAAGTCACGTGGTCAGATGAGACCAAAGTAGAACTTTTTGGTCTAAACTTCACTCGACATGTTTGGAGGAAAAAGAAGGATGAGTTGCATCCCAAGAACACCATCCCTACTGTGAAGCATGGGGGTGGTAACATCATGCTTTGGGGGTGCTTTTCTGCAAAGAGGACAGGATGACTGCACTGTATTAAGGAGAGGATGAATGGGGCCATTTATTGTGAGATTTTGAGCAACAACCTCCTTCCCTCAGTCAGAGCATTGAAGATGGGTCTTGGCTGGGTCTTCCAACATGACAACGACCCGAAGCACACAGCCAGGATAATCAAGGAGTGGCTCTGTAAGAAGCATATCAAGGTTCTGGAGTGGCGTAACCAGTCTCCAGACCTAAATCCAATAGAACATCTTTGGAGGGAGCGGAAACTCCGTGTTGCTCAGCGACAGCACCGAAACCTGACAGATCTAGAGGAGATCTGTGTGGAGGAGTGGGCCAAAATCCCTGTTGCAGTGTGTGCAAACCTGGTCAAGAGCTACAGGAAACGTTTGACCTCTGTAATTGCAAACAAAGGCTTCTGTACGAAATATTAACACTGATTTTCTCAGGTGTTCAAATACTTACATACAGCAGTACAAGACAAATAAATTCTTTAAAAATCATACAATGTGATTTCCTGAATTTTTTTTATTTTATTCTGTCTCTCATAGTGGGAATACACCTACAATGTGAATTTTAGACCTCTACATGATTTCTAAGTAGGAGAACTTGCAAAATCGCAGGGTGTTCAAATAAATGACAAAAAGAAAGCATTTAAATCACTAAAACAGCAGGGTAGCGAGGAAGAAGCATTGAAAAACTATAAGGAAAAAAATAGAACATGTAAAAGACAAATAAAAGCAGCCAAACTAGAGACAGAAAGATTCATTGCCAATGCAGAACATAAAAGTAAATTCCCCATTAAAAGTGCCCTGTCTGACCCAGGAAGAAGTACAGCGGCATATTAAAAAGATTAAAATAGACAAATCGCTGGGACCAGATGGCATACATCCCATGTCTTAAGAGAATTAAGTAATGTCATAGCCAGACCCTTATTTCTGATATTTAAGGACTCTATACTGACAGGGGGTGTTCCATAGGATTGGCCCCCAGATGCATTGTAATGCATTGCAGAGGGGATCAGACCCACAAAAGTGAACATTAGAAAAAAAGTAAAGAAAAAAAAAGTTTAAAAATGTGTTTTTAATAAAATGAATAAAGTAAAAAAAGAAAAGAAACACACCTTTCCCCTTATTTTATAATAAGAAACTGAAAAAACACACATATTAGATATTGCCACATCCGTAATGACCGGCTCTATAAATATATCACATGATCCACACTGTCCGATAAATACAATTAAAAAAATAAATAAAAATGGTGTAAAAAAGAGCCATTTCTGTCACCTTACATCACAAAAAGTGCAACACCAAGTGATTAAAAAGGCATATGCCCCCCCAAAATAGTACCAATCTAACCGTCACCTCATCCCGCAAAAAATGAGCCCCTGCCTAAGACAAAAGCTATGGCTCAGAATATAGAGACACTAAAACCAAAAAAAATTATTAGGCATTGCCGCGTCCGTAAGAACCTGCTCTATAAAAATATTGCATGACCTAACCCCTCAGGTAAATATCGTAAAAAAAAAAACGCTGTATAAAAAGCTATTTTTTTCACCATATCACTTCATCATAAAAAGTGTAATAGCAAGCGATCAAAAAGTCATACGCACCCCAACATAGTGCCAATAAAACCGTCATCTCACCTCACCCCGCAAAAAATTAGACCCTACCTAAGATAATCGCCTAAAAACTTAAAAAACTATGGCTGTCAGACTATGGAGACACTAAAACAGATTTTTATGGTTTCAAAAATGAAATCATTGTGTAAAACTTACATAAATAAATAAAAAGTTGACATATTAGGTATTTCTGCGTCCGTAATAACCTGCTCTATAAAAATATCACATGATCTAACCCCTCAGGTGTATACCATAAAAAAGAAAAGTGTAAAAAAAGCTATTTTTTGTCACCTTACATCACAAAAAGTTTAATAGCAAGCTATCAAAAAGTCATACGCACCCCAAAATAGTTCCAATCAAACCGTCATCTCATCTCGAAAAAAATGAGCTCCTACACAAGACAGTCGCCCAAAAAATAAATAAAACTATGGCTTTCAGAATATGGAGACACTAAAGAATCATATTTTTTTATGCTTTGTTAACAAATAACCCAAAAAAGTGGTATTTGCTCTATACAAATACCACATTATATAAACTGTCAGATGAATTTTGTAAATAACAAAAAATAAAAACGGTGCCAAAACAGCTATTTCTTGTTACCTTGCCTCACAAAAAGTGTAATATAGAGCAACCAAAAATCATATGTACCCTAAAATAGTACCAACAAAACTGCCACCCTATCCCGTAGTTTCTAAAATGGGGTCACTTTTTTTGGAGTTTCTACTCTAGGGGTGCATCAGGGGGGCTTCAAATGGGACGCGGTGTCAAAAAACCAGTCCAGCAAAATTTGCCTTCCAAAAACAGTATGGCATTCCTTTCCTTCTGCGACCTGCCGTGTTCCCGTACAGCAGTTTACTACCACATATGGGGTGTTTCTGTAAACTACAGAATCAGCGCCATAAATATTGAGTTTTGTTTGGCTGCTAACCCTTGTTTTGTAACTAGAAAAAATTATTAAAATGGAAAATCTGCCAAAAAAGTGAAATTCTGAAATTTCATATCTATTTTCACTTAATTCTTGTGGAACACCTAAAGGGCTAACAAAGTTTGTAAAATCAGTTTTGAATACCTTGAGGGGTGTAGTTTCTAAAATGTGGTCACTTTTTTAGAGTTTCTGCTCTAGGGGTGCATCAAGGGGGCTTCAAATGGGACATGGCAGCTTAAAATCATCCCAGTGAAATCTGCTTTCCAAAAAAACATATGGCGTTCCTTTCCTTCTGCACAATGCTGTGTGCCCGTACAGCAGTTTACGACCACATATGGGGTGTTTCTGTAAACTACAGAATCAGGGCCATAAATATTGAGTTTTGTTTGGCTGTTAACCCTTGCTTTGTAACTGGAAAAAAAAATTTTTAATGGAAAATCTTCCAAAAAAGGGAAATTCAGAAATGTCATCCCTATTTTCCATTAATGCTTGTGAAACACCTAAAGGGTAAACAAAGTTTGTAAAATCAGTTTTGAATACCTTGAGGGGTGCAGTTTTTTGGAGTTTCTACTCTAGGGGTGCATCAGGGGGGCTTCAAATGGGACATGGTGTAAAAAAAACTGTCCAGCAAAATCTACCTTCCAAAAACCATATGGCATTCCTTTCCTTCTGCGCCCTGCCGTGTGCCCGTATAGCAGTTTACGATGACATATGGGGTGTTTCTGTAAGCTACAGAATCAGGGCCATAGATATTGAGTTTTGTTTGGCTTTGTAACTGGAAAGAATTGATTAAAATGGAAAATCTGCCAAAAAAGTCAAATCTTTAAATTTTATCTCTATTTTCCATAAATTCTTGTGGAACACCTAAGGCTGGTTTCACATGGGCATTGCAAGAAAAGGTGCGGGTGCGTTGCGAGAACATGCGCGATTTTTCCGCGCCAGTGCAAAACATTGTAATGCGTAAAACATTGTAATGCGTTTTGCACGTGCGTGAGAAAAATCGGCATGTTTGGTACCCAAACCCGAACTTCTTCACAGAAGTTCGGGTTTGGGATCAGAGTTGTGTAGATTGTATTATTTTCCCTTATAACATGGTTATAAGGGAAAATAATAGCATTATTAATACAGAATGCATAGTACAATAGGGCTGGAGGGGTTAACAAAAAAATTAATAAAATTTAACTCACCTTAATCCACTTGCTCGCGCAGCCCGGCTTCTCTTCTGTCTTCTTCTTTGCTGTGTACAGGAAAAGTACCTGTGGTGACGTCACTCCAGTCATCACATGGTCCATCACATGATCTTTTACCATGGTGATTGATCATGTGATGGACTAGGTGATGACAGGAGTGACGTCACCACAGGTCCTTTTCCTGTACACAGCAAAGAAGAAGACAGAAGAGAAGCTGGGCTGCGCGAGCAAGTGGATTAAGGTGAGTTAAATTATTTATTATTATTTTGTAACCTCTCCAGCGCTATTGTACTATGTATTCTGTATTAAGAATGCTATTATTTTCCCTTATAACCATGTTATAAGGGAAAATAATAATGATTGGGTCCCCAACCCGATCGTCTCCTAGAAACCGTGCGTGAAAATCGCACCGCATCCGCACTTGCTTGAGGATGCTTGCGATTTTCTCGCAGCCCCATTCACTTCTATGGGGCCTGCGTTACGTGACACGCACAATATAGAGCATGCTGTGATTTTAACACAACGCATAAGTGATGCGTGAAAATCACCGCTCGTGTGCACAGCCCCATAGAAATGAATGGGTCCGGATTCAGTGCAGGTTCAATGCGTTCACCTCACGCATTGCACCCGCGCGGAAAACTCGCCCGTGTGAAAGGGGCCTAAAGGGTTAACAAAGTTTGTAAAATCAGTTTTGAATACCTTGAGGGGTCATTTTTGGGTGGGTTATATTATGTAAGCCTCACAAAGTGACTTCAGACCTGAACTGGTCCTGAAAATGTGGGTTTTAGAAATTTTCTGAAAAATTTCAAGATTTGCTTCTAAACTTCTAAGCCCCAAAAAATTTAATGGCATTCCCAAAATGATCCAAACATGAAGTAGACATATGGAGAATGTAAAATAATAACAATTTTTGGAGGTATTACTATTTATTATAAATGAAGAGAAATTGAAATTTGGAAAGTTGCAAATTTTTCCCAATTTTTTGTAAATTTGGTATTTTTTTATAAATAAAAATGATTTTTCTTTACTCCATTTTACCAGTGTCATGAAGTACAATATGTGATGAAAAAACAATCTCAGAATGGCCTGGATAAGTAAAAGCGTTTTAAAGTTATTCACACATAAAGTGATTTGCAAAAAATGGCCTAGTCCTTAAGGTGAAATATGGTCGTGTCCTTAAGGGGTTAATGAGTTTCTATGAGGAGGTAAGTTTTACACTTGACAGCGGCGAATCAATGGACGTCATATATCTGGACTGAGCATATGACACTGTACTGCATAAAAAGTTAGTATAAAAAATGTCTGTATGTGGGTAAGTAACTGGCTCAGTGATAGAAAACAGAGGGTGGTTATTAATAGTACACACTCAGATTGGGTCACTGTCACTAGTGGGGTACCACAGGGGTCAGTATTGGGCCCTATTCTCTTCAATATATTTATTAATGATCTTGTAGAAGGCTTGCATAGTAAAATATCATTTTTTGCAGATGACACTAAACTGTATAAAGTAATTAACATGTAAGAGGACAGTATACTACTACAGATGGGTCTGGATAGATTGGAGGCTTGGGTAGAGAAGTGGCAGATGAGGTTTAACACTGACAAATGTAAGGTTATGCACATGGGAAGGAATAATGCAAGTCACCAGTACATACTAAATGGTAAAACACTGGGTAACACTGACATGGAAAAGGGAATTTTAGTGAACAGCAAACTAAGGCTACTTTCACACCTGCGTTAGGTGCGGATCCGTCTGGTATCTGCACAGACGGATCCGCACATATAATGCAAACTCTTGTATGCGTTCAGAACGGATCTGTTTGCATTATGCTTTTTTTTTAAAGTCTAAGTCAAAACGGATCCGTCCTGACTTTCATTAAAAGTCAATGGGGGACGGATCCGTTTTCAACTGTACCATATTGTGTCAGTGAAAACAAATCCGTCCCCATTGACTTACATTGTAAGTCAGGACGGATCCGTTTGGCTCCGCATCGCCAGACGGACACCAAAAAGCTGCAAGCAGCGTTTTGGTGAGGGCATCCAGAGCGGAATGGAGGCGGAACGGAGCCAAACTGATCCTTATCCATTCAGAATGCATTGGGGCTAAACTGAACCGTTTTGAACTGTTTGTGAGATCCCTGAAACGGATCTCACAAACGGAATTCAAAACGCCAGTGTGAAGTAGCCTAAGCTGTAGAAACCAGTGTCAGGCAGCTGCTGCCAAGGCCAATAAGATAATGGGTTGCATCAAAAGGGGCATAGATGCCTGTGATGAGAACATAGTCCTACCACTTTACAAATCACTAGGTCAGACCACACATGGAGTACTGTGTACAGTTCTGGGCTCCAGTGAACAAGGCAGACATAGCAGAGCTGGAGAGGGTTCAGAGGAGGGCAACTAAAGTAATAACTGGAATGGATGGACTACAGGACCCAGAAAGATTATCAAAATTAGGATTATTCACTTTAGAAAAATGATGACTCAGGGGAGAACTAATAACTATGTATAAATATATCAGGGGTCAGTACAGAGATCTCTCTCATCATCTATTTATCCCCAGGACTGTGACTGTGACGAGGGGACATCCTCTGCGTCTGGAGGAAAGAAGGTTTGTACACAAACATAGAAGAGGATTCTTTACGGTAAGAGCAGTGAGACTATGGAACTCTCTGCCTGAGGAGGTGGTGATGGTGAGTACAATAAAGGAATTTAAGAGGGGTTTGGATGAATTTCTGGAGTGTAATAATATTACAGGCTATAGCTACTAGAGAGGGGTCGTTGATCCAGGGATTTATTCTGATTGCCTGATTGAAGTCGGGAAGGAATTTTTTCCCCCTAAAGTGAGGAAAATTGGCTTCTACCTCACAGGTTTTTTTTTGCCTTCTCTGGATCAACTTGCAGGATAACAGGCCGAACTGGATGGACAAATGTCTTTTTTCAGCCTTATAAACTATGTTACTATTATAAATTCTGAAAAAACTGGCCTCCCTCTCTCTGGACTTGTGTTAGACGAGAGATCCCCAACTACCAGGCAACTTGCTGTGGATCATTTGGTACCAAGCTGGAGGAGCATAGAGGTTGAACAGTGGGACCGGGAACCATTGGCTCCTGTTCCTTCTCCATTCAGCCTCAGGCTGACATCCTCCAAAAATCTAACTTTCCACTCCAATCTATAAGGCCTCGTTCACACTTCAGTGTTTGGTCAGTGATTTCCATCAGTGATTTGTGAGCCAAAACCAGGTGCAGCTCTAAACATAGAACAGGAGCAGATCTTTCCCTTCTACCTAATGTCTATGGAGGCTCCACTTCTGGTTTTGGCTCACAAATCACTGATGGAAATCACTGACCAAACACTGAAGTGTGAACTAGGCCTTAGACTTTACTTGTGTTTCACAAGTTCTCTGGAATGCACTGCCCCACAAAATCACATTGATTCCCAACAAACTCAGCTTCTCAGAGAGAAACATAGATAGATAGATAAAAAGATAGATAGATAGATAGATAGATAGATAGATAGATAAATAGATTAATAATCCCCAAAACGCAAATGATGAGGCAGCACTGCAATGTGGATAAAGGGGATAGATAGATAGATAGATAGATAGATAGATAGATAGATAGATACACTGAAGGGTGGATAGATAGATAGATACACTGAAGGGTGGATAGATAGATAGATAGATAGATAGATAGATAAATAGATTAATAATCCCCAAAACGCAAATGATGAGGCAGCACTGCAATGTGGATAAAGGGGATAGATAGATAGATAGATAGATAGATAGATAGATAGATAGATAGATAATAAACCTTACCTTTGTGATGATACCACTTTGCTTAAAAAGGGAGCAAAAAAAAATCCAAAGCTAAAATGTAAATACTACCACATCCATTATCCTATTAGTTATGTCTGTTGCCATCCAACCAAATGACATGGAAGCAAAAGGAACATTTTATTATCTGCCAAAAGATTTTTTTAAGTATTAATAGCACCTTTAAATAGTGCATCCCAGCTGGCACAACTACTGCGTACCCTGTGTACACTAGAACAGTCCATGTTACTTTAAAGACTGACAAAGGGAGATTCTGTAAGTAATTTATCTGACTTTAAATACCTCTGAGACATTGTCCCAATTCACCAGATCTGCCTGCGAACTGCAATTAGGTGGAAATTTTAGAAAAATAACAGCTGTACTGTAATGATGCTTTGTATGTATCTGTACAGTAAAAACATAATTTAACCTTTCCATTCTCTAATCCCTTAGGCTGAGTTCATACAATACTTTTTCTCATGTTTAACGTATCCAAAAAACGTATACGGTACATTAAACGGATGTCATACGTACATGTATTTTTACTGGACTCTACAGGACGGAAAACTGTAACGTACTACACTTTTGTATCTTATTTTTTTTCCAAACACATATACTAAAAGTAGGGCAAAACATAATGTGAAACCAGCCTTAGTGACCAGCCTGTTTTGGGACTTAGTGACAAAGCGTTTTATTTTATTTTTTAATTGTCGCATTCCAATAGCTATAACTTTTACACCAGTTGTGCTCGGATTAGCTTATGTAAGAACTCGCCCTACCTATCTCTACCTAATAGCAGCAGGATTATGCCGGAACTGCTTTAGAAGGGCAGCCTAAAGGGGGCAACCTAATATGAAGTGCACTAAAAAAGGGGGGGGGTTTGGGAGGGCTGAAAACGCCGTGGAGCTGTCCTCTGGCTGTGCGCTCGCCGGTATAAGTTAGCAGTTGGCCCCGCCTCACCTCCCACAAATACGGCAAACATATTGCCTAACACTTGTGCTCGGATCGGCTCATGTAAGAACTCGCCCTACCTATCTCTACCTAATAGCAGCAGGATTATGCCGGAACTGCTTTAGAAGGGCAGCCTAAAGGGGGCAACCCTAATATGAAGTGCACTAAAAAGGGGGGGGGGGTTTGGGAGGGCTGAAAATGCCGTGGAGCTGTCCTCTGGCTGTGCGCTCGCCGGTATAAGTAAGCAGTTGGCCCCGCCTCACCTCCTACAAATACGGCAAACATATTGCCTAACACTTGTGCTCGGATCGGCTCATGTAAGAACTCGCCCTACCTATCTCTACCTAATAGCAGCAGGATTATGCCGGAACTGCTGTAGAAGGGCAGCCTAAAGGGGGCAACCCTAATAGGAAGTGCCCTAAAAAAGGGGGGGTTTGGGAGGGCTGAAAATGGCGTGGAGCTTACTTATACCGGCTGTGCGCTCGCCGGTATAAGTAAGCAGTTGGCCCCGACTCACCTCCCACAAATACGGCAAACATATTGCCTAACACTTGTGCTCGGATCGGCTCATGTAAGAACTCGCCCTACCTATCTCTACCTAATAGCAGCAGGATTATGCCGGAACTGCTGTAGAAGGGAAGCCTAAAGGGAGCAACTCTAATATGAAGTGCCCTAAAAAAGGGGGGGGTTTTGGGAGGGCTGAAAACGCTGTGGAGCTGTCCTCTGGCTGTGCGCTCGCCGGTATAAGTAAGCAGTTGGCCCCGCCTCACCTCCCACAAATACGGCAAACATATTGCCTAACACTTGTGCTCGGATCAGCTCATGTAAGAACTCGCTCTACCTATCTCTACCTAATAGCAGCAGGATTATGCCGGAACTGCTGTAGAAGGGCAGCCTAAAGGGGCCAAAAATAACAGACCATGGATATAGCAAATATATATATTTATGACACATATTTACATAACCAAATATTGAAAGGCAAGTGACAGTTCACGATGAGGATCTGGAATATAACGAGTTTAGCAAGCAGAATTCCATCGACCCAGTTTTTTAATGATATGATCCGGTAAATTATGCTCAGAAGCAGCTGAAGCTGCGCCAATACGAAATGAATGGCCTGTAATTGACAAAGGGTTAACTCCTAAATTGGCCAACAATATGCAGATAAACTTCAGGAACGTTTAAATATACAAAGACGCAGCCTCCAACATAAATAAGGGGGACTCAGCCGGCTCAGCCTTGATAAACTGCAACCATTCATGTAATACATTCACACCGGGCACCACTTATTACCGGTGTTAAAATACTTGACCCCTACCGCTTCCCCCGGCCCGGCCATCTTGGAAGCCTCTAAGGTAAGGATATAGCAAGAGCTACTCCAGCGTAACTGACTCTTCCGTAAGTAATTTGTAAGCTAATATGCTGACCAAATGGTTTATTCTGCAACATGTCTGATGAAGACCTAAACATGCTGCAAGAAAAAGGCTGCCGAGTGGGTAATTTTTTAACGGACTCCTTCTGAATACCCTTCAATAACACCTTAACGAGATGGGCTGAGAACAGAGATGGTTGATCGGGATATTGGCAATACCAATAATGTTGAATACCAGCGAGGTACAGTTTAATAGTGCTATGGGCCAAGTGTAGATGAGAGTGGCAAAAAGCAACAAATGCGAGTAGGTAAGTTATAGGCCCCTCTCCCGCAGGCGGGTAGGTATGTTTAAATTTACTAAACAAGTGCCAGGCCATCTTATATGTCCTAAGGGTATTAGTGGACAATGATTTAGCCATAAGACTTCTAGTTACAGCGAGATGTGCAACTAATCCATCAGCAACTGGAAATGACGAGGAGTTGGCGTCGGCAAACGATCTGCACCCGGAAAAACATGAAAAAAGAGTAGAAGATTAAGCCGGGACAGAGCATCCGCTGCAACATTAGACTGCCCACTAATATGTGTGCAAATGAAATGAAAATTATGTTGTAAAGACAGCCAAATGAACCTCCTCACAAATGACATGATCTGTTCCGAACCAGATCTACCCTTCATAAGGATGTCAGCCACTGCCGCATTATCAGTCAGAAATAACACTGTATGGTTCCTCCACTGCTTACCCCATACTACCGCTGCCCCCACTATAGGATACATTTCAAACAACGGGGAACACTGAGAGAAGCCTGGGATACTCGAAATCTCCTGTGGCCAGGGACCAGCAAACGAATGCTTTCCATATATTGCGGCAAAACCAACTGCCGGAGATGCATCTGTGTAAACCACCGGAGATTGATTAGAGACTACCGGAATAAATAGCGAGACTCCATTCCATTGTCCCACATTAATAAATCAGCAACGGCCTCTTGATACAAATAAACTGGACTCTCCTGACTTTGGGCACAAGGGAGTAAAACCAGAAGTCCAGAAATAAAGGACCTTCCTTGGGGAATAATGCGCATAGCGAAATTGAGCATACCTAAAAGAGACTGGAGATCCGCCTTGGTAGTAACCCTAACCTGTGCCAACCTATGTATGACATCCCTGATCCTATCTAATTTGTCTAGCGGGAGACTAGCTTGCATCTGAATAGTATCTAAACGAATACCCAGAAATGTAATTAGGGTGCTAGGCCCTTCGACCTTGTGCGGAGCTACAGAAACTCTAAGATCTTCAAATACCGTACGCAATACCTCTTGTAACGGGGGTTCAATCAAGAGAAAGTCATGGCAATGAATGACATGATTGACACAGAAAGTGTTTGACAAAACCCAATGCAGGGCGCTAGCAAACTGGTCGAATAACCATGGGCTAGATTTCGACCCAAATGTTACTTTACTAGAAAATAAATACTGCCCTTGCCACTTGATACCATGCCACCGCCACATGGTTGAATGGGGAGTAGCTTAAAAGCATTTGTAATATCTGCCTTAGATAACCAGGCTCCTTTACCTAACCTAAGTATGACCTGAATAGCTTCATCAATAGACGCATAGTTCATGGAAAACTCTTCTGACGGAATCAATGAATTCAAACTAGGTATGGGTAAGGAATGTGGGACCGAAAAATCATAAATCAACCTTTTTTTATTAGGAAATTTGCCGGACACCACCCCAACCGGATTAATCCTCCAACATTCAAATGGGGGCTGCTTCAAAGGGCCAATTAAATATCCCCTATCCAACTCCATCTGAATTAACTGTGAAATAGCCTCAGGGTCTTTGAATGCCGACAATAAATTCCTGCAATAATATGGGGATTGAGGGAGGGCGAGCATACCCATATGAAAACCGTTAACTAAGCCATTGAGCACAAACTGTACCCAAGCTGGGTCTGGATGAGCGGCTAAGTGACAACTAAGGAGTTCCACATTCACCACGCTTAGTCATGCAGGATTATTACCCTTTTGAGGGCAAGAAACTTGGGGGTGGGCTCTAAAACAAATAGCACACAAATGCAACAATCTACACTGGCTATAGTGGCACGCAGAATAATAAAAATTGTTACAAATTTGCGATTTGCCTAAATATTTAATTGGCCGAATCCAACTTATCCACCCCGGAGACTACCCTGCTAACTGACGGGCCTGGAACAGCGCTAGACTGGAAGGTTCCGTTGTGTAATTAATATTAGAACATCACCCAGCAGTATGGGTGTGGGAATTACAAACCGTACAGGTTGGGGCTTTAAGTCCCGCAAAATGGCGACAAAATAGCTCCGTACCAATAATAGACCAATCAACCATATGCTGACATTGTGCAAGAGCAGAAAAAACACACAATGAAAGTCAGTCCTGTGTCCCAATAAAGGCAAATACTTGCGCTGCTGCAGGCTCCGGGATAGTGTGGTAGGTGTTCACACTTAGTACAAGTAATAGAAAGTTTGGAACCGCGCTGCTTTAGACTAGATTCCCCGGTCACTGATGGATGGCATTGGGCTCCAAACCCTTTCCTTATCACCCCAACAAGGTCCGGTCTTCCACAGACAGTAGCCTCTATGAGGTTCAAAAGAATAGGCAAAATAGTGAAGCACCCTTTGTCAAATGATTTTAAAACGTTTTAATCTACTCACAAGAGTTGTTCAACAAAAAGCATGTAACAGTATCGTTTAAGATCGTCTCGTTCCTGCCCGACCCGGGTTTCGCTGCCTCGCTTCTTCAGGGGCGAACTGCGCATATGCGCAATAGGGCTCTTTAAATAGCCCAGCTGTCTCATTACATCACTCAATGCTTATCCAGATCGTATCCGGAAATTACACAACACAGTTTTACATTGTACATTTTCAGAAAACAGCATTATTCTTATCAAGATATTTACTATAATCAGCCTGATCGTAATCCATAACCACTCTTTTCTTATACCACAGTTTCACTATAATCGGCCTGATCGTAATCCATGACCCCTCTTTTCTTATACCACAGTTCACCTAATGGCTACGTCTTCTCAAAACACACATTTTCCGAAACACTACTGTACATTATTCTCTCATCTCGTAGTCTTATTCATCATCTTCTAATATCCCTTTTATCTATCAATATTCAGGTTGCCGTTATATAGGCTCCACCCTCTCCTGGAGCGTCATCCGAGTCCACCCGATCCCGCCTCCCTCATTACCTCTATCGCATCACACTATAACGCCGCCCTATCAGGGCAATCCCGCCCCTTGACGTCACTCGAAGGTCCTCAAGAAGGCGAGATGGGGAGGAATCAAATAGCGCAACCAGGCTGAGTTATTTCACAGTATACACGGTTTCAGATCAAATTCAATGTTTAACCCACCTGGCTGCAGAGTTCCTAGCTGATAGATCCACTCAACCTCTTTTTTATTTATTTGTGCCAGTGAATCCCCTCCTCGCCAATGTGGCTTAACAATCTCAACTCCAGCGAATTTCAAACCCCGCGGGTTTTTCTCATGCGCAAGTTTGAAATGGGCTGATACACTATGGGTAATTAGACCTTTTTTGATGTTTCGTAGATGTTCTTGTATTCGAACCTTAAGCTTCCTTATTGTCCTGCCCACGTACTGGAGCCCGCATGGGCACTCCAGTACGTATATGATGTTCTCATTTTCGCATGAACAATTCCCTCTTATGCGGAATTCCATTCCATTTTTATTGGATATTATGTTGTTACTATTCCTCTGGCGTTCCTTTGTATTCCGGTTTTTGCATCCTGCGCAAAATCCACACCAGGTAAATTTTCCTCCCTCCTTATTTATTTTAATATTTACCGGAGGTATGGCGCTATGTACGAGCTTTGTTTTGATACTGGCCGCTTTTTTAAAAATAAAGGAGGGGTTATCTGGTATGATCTTTCCTAAAACTGGATCGTTCCTCAATGTCCCCCAGTTCTTTTTCACCATTTTCTTGATATTGTCAGACATGGAGCAATACTTTGTCACAAATGAAAACTTATAGTCCCTATTCTCTTTTTTCCCTATTCTTCTTGTACTTTCACTTTCTTCCTTTTTTTCTTTTTCCACAGTATTTATGCATACGTCCAGATCCGCCTCATCATAACCCCTTTCAACAAATCTGTTCTTTAATATGTTGCTCTGTGATCTATATTCTTCCATTTTTGTGCAATTACGGGCCATCCTCTTGAACTGTCCCTTTGGGATATTCTTGAGCCAAGGCCCGTAGTGGCAACTGGTCACATCAATGTAGGAGTTGACGTCTGTCTCCTTAAAGTATGAACTGGTTAGGAATTGGCCGTCTTCTATCCGTATGCATAAATCTAGGAAGTTAACTGAACTGTTACTAATTTCCCCCACAAATCTCAGATTCCAGTGGTTGTTATTTAACTGACAGATGAAGGACTCGAGACCTTCTCTCTCTCCTTCCCACACCAGGAGACAGTCATCAATATACCTCCTCCAGAAGGTCAGTTTACCTCCTGGGGTATCTGCTCCTAGTGTGGGAAGGATGGTGGTCTCTTCCCATGCCCCCATAAAAATGTTGGCAAAACTTGGGGCGAATTTCGCCCCCATCGCCGTACCGATACACTGTACATAGTGTGAATCAATACACCAGAAATAGTTATGATCAAGGCAGTAACTGAGGCATTCCATGATAAACATTCCCTGTAGTTTCCCTATTTTCACATCTTTTTTAATCCTGTTTCCCACAGCTTCCATCCCTAAATTCTTCGGGATAACAGTATATAAGGATGCCACATCAATTGTGGCCATCCAAGTATTAGTGGTGGGGGGACTTAGATCTTTAATTAATTGCAACACAGCCCCAGTATCTTTCAGGTGCGAAGATAAGAGATAAGAACCACCTGGGATATTGCCTCCCTGGAGCGATTCCTTATGGAGGGCAAGATACCAGAGGGCCTTAGATGGCAACTCCCCTTGATTACTGAGGAAGAGGAGGATTTGGTTGGTTGGGAGAAAATATTGAATGAATGTGCATGGAAGGTTATGCAATATATCATTATTGTTCGGAAAAATAAGTTGAAAAAAATCAGTAAGGCGATTGATGAATTACAAGAAATAATTGAACCAGAAAAAAATGCAAATAGAGAGATCTATGAGAAATGTAGCAAGCAGTGTCAGGAAGCGATGCTTAAATCCGAAAAGGAAATAAGAAATAAGAAGCATAAGAAATATGCTAAGATTTGTAATGAGTATAAAATGGATATGATATATAAATGGAAAAATAAACGAAAGAATGTTGGGGAGACTATTTTAGGAACGGGAAATGTGGATGATCCCAGTGTTAGTAACCCTAAACAAGGACACTACACTGAAGGTTTTAGGAAAGCAGAAAATGGAGTTGGGAGACAAAAGGCTTTTAAGTACAATCAGCAGCATAATAACCACGTACCACAGCGGAATTATGGGCAATATAATAGAAACTATGAACATACATATCAACCTAATAGAGAAAGTGCACATGTATTCGAACCAAATTTTGAGAATGGGAATGACTACTCGTACCAGCAGAACCATATATACCAGCAAAATAATGCTGGTTACCAGGGTAGTAATTACGATCATAGCTATAGAGGAGATCAATATAGTGGGAATTATGAACAAAATAATGGATATAGAGGATATCGATACAGACAGCCGTATAAACAGTCGTACCAGGGAGGAGGGTACAGGGGAAAACCAAAATGGAGATCACAAGAAAACTATAGAATGAATAATTATGAAGGAGGACACCAGGTAGACAGAAACTATGGTGAAAACCAAAAGAGTGACAACAGTGAAAGTAACAGACCTAATTATAAACAACAAAATGAACAAAATTTTCCCCATCAGAGTATAAAAGGAGTCCAGAGGGAGGGAGAGACAAAAGACCCGATAATAAGGACACCGCAAAAAAGAAGTCTAGTAGAGGAGGACGGGGAAAGGGAAAGAGGAAGAATGAGCCCAAAAACCAAAAAGATCAAGGAAACATAGGGATATTTAATTTAAGCGATCATATTCTAACAGAGGGAGAAAAGAGTGTTCTGAGTAGGGGCCTAAAATATGCCCCTAACCAGAAGATTAACAAATTTGAGGCATTTCTTGATATTCATAAGTTCATTCGGAAAATTAATATGGCCAAATATTGGATTAATAACCCTGCACCACAAAGTAGAAACTCTGTAGAATTAGGCACACAGGCTGAAGAAAAAGAAGGGATTGTACATACACACATGAAAGAAAAATCAAAGTTTTTCCCAAAGAAACGGAATAACGAATGTGTGGAGGCCTTCAAAACAGGCCTATTGAAAGAGTTAGAAGAGATGGATACGAATAAGGTGAAACAAAATCTCAGTTATAAAGAAAGAAAAGCCCTTAAAGATCTCGAAAGAAATCCAGATTTAATAATTAAGCCGGCCGACAAAGGGGGGGGGGTGGTCGTAATGAACAAAGAAAAATATGAGATAGAAATGGCAAGATTGGTATCGGACGTAACAACTTATAGAAAACTGAAAAGTAACCCCACTCAGGAATATAAAAAGACCCTTGATGGAATCCTGAGAGAGGGTTTTAAAAAGGGGATATTAGATAAAAAAGAGTATGAATACCTTACTGTTCCCTTTCCGGTAGTACCAGTGATATATCACTTGCCAAAGGTACATAAAAACCCAATCGACCCCCCGGGAAGGCCGATAATCTCGGGCCTTAACTCATTAACATGCAGAGTTACTGAATACATTGATTTCCATTTACAGGGATATGTGGTGCAGAATCCTTCGCACCTGAAAGATACTGGGGCTGTGTTGCAATTAATTAAAGATCTAAGTCCCCCCACCACTAATACTTGGATGGCCACAATTGATGTGGCATCCTTATATACTGTTATCCCGAAGAATTTAGGGATGGAAGCTGTGGGAAACAGGATTAAAAAAGATGTGAAAATAGGGAAACTACAGGGAATGTTTATCATGGAATGCCTCAGTTACTGCCTTGATCATAACTATTTCTGGTGTATTGATTCACACTATGTACAGTGTATCGGTACGGCGATGGGGGCGAAATTCGCCCCAAGTTTTGCAAACATTTTTATGGGGGCATGGGAAGAGACCACCATCCTTCCCACACTAGGAGCAGATACCCCAGGAGGTAAACTGACCTTCTGGAGGAGGTATATTGATGACTGTCTCCTGGTGTGGGAAGGAGAGAGAGAAGGTCTCGAGTCCTTCATCTGTCAGTTAAATAACAACCACTGGAATCTGAGATTTGTGGGGGAAATTAGTAACAGTTCAGTTAACTTCCTAGATTTATGCATACGGATAGAAGACGGCCAATTCCTAACCAGTTCATACTTTAAGGAGACAGACGTCAACTCCTACATTGATGTGACCAGTTGCCACTACGGGCCTTGGCTCAAGAATATCCCAAAGGGACAGTTCAAGAGGATGGCCCGTAATTGCACAAAAATGGAAGAATATAGATCACAGAGCAACATATTAAAGAACAGATTTGTTGAAAGGGGTTATGATGAGGCGGATCTGGACGTATGCATAAATACTGTGGAAAAAGAAAAAAAGGAAGAAAGTGAAAGTACAAGAAGAATAGGGAAAAAAGAGAATAGGGACTATAAGTTTTCATTTGTGACAAAGTATTGCTCCATGTCTGACAATATCAAGAAAATGGTGAAAAAGAACTGGGGGACATTGAGGAACGATCCAGTTTTAGGAAAGATCATACCAGATAACCCCTCCTTTATTTTAAAAAAGCGGCCAGTATCAAAACAAAGCTCGTACATAGCGCCATACCTCCGGTAAATATTAAAATAAATAAGGAGGGAGGAAAATTTACCTGGTGTGGATTTTGCGCAGGATGCAAAAACCGGAATACAAAGGAACGCCAGAGGAATAGTAACAACATAATATCCAATAAAAATGGAATGGAATTCCGCATAAGAGGGAATTGTTCATGCGAAAATGAGAACATCATATACGTACTGGAGTGCCCATGCTGGGCTCCAGTACGTGGGCAGGACAATAAGGAAGCTTAAGGTTCGAATACAAGAACATCTACGAAACATCAAAAAAGGTCTAATTACCCATAGTGTATCAGCCCATTTCAAACTTGCGCATGAGAAAAACCCGCGGGGTTTGAAATTCGCTGGAGTTGAGATTGTTAAGCCACATTGGCGAGGAGGGGATTCACTGGCACAAATAAATAAAAAAGAGGTTGAGTGGATCTATCAGCTAGGAACTCTGCAGCCAGGTGGGTTAAACATTGAATTTGATCTGAAACCGTGTATACTGTGAAATAACTCAGCCTGGTTGCGCTATTTGATTCCTCCCCATCTCGCCTTCTTGAGGACCTTCGAGTGACGTCAAGGGGCGGGATTGCCCTGATAGGGCGGCGTTATAGTGTGATGCGATAGAGGTAATGAGGGAGGCGGGATCGGGTGGACTCGGATGACGCTCCAGGAGAGGGTGGAGCCTATATAACGGCAACCTGAATATTGATAGATAAAAGGGATATTAGAAGATGATGAATAAGACTACGAGATGAGAGAATAATGTACAGTAGTGTTTCGGAAAATGTGTGTTTTGAGAAGACGTAGCCATTAGGTGAACTGTGGTATAAGAAAAGAGGGGTCATGGATTACGATCAGGCCGATTATAGTGAAACTGTGGTATAAGAAAAGAGTGGTTATGGATTACGATCAGGCTGATTATAGTAAATATCTTGATAAGAATAATGCTGTTTTCTGAAAATGTACAATGTAAAACTGTGTTGTGTAATTTCCGGATACGATCTGGATAAGCATTGAGTGATGTAATGAGACAGCTGGGCTATTTAAAGAGCCCTATTGCGCATATGCGCAGTTCGCCCCTGAAGAAGCGAGGCAGCGAAACCCGGGTCGGGCAGGAACGAGACGATCTTAAACGATACTGTTACATGCTTTTTGTTGAACAACTCTTGTGAGTAGATTAAAACGTTTTAAAATCATTTGACAAAGGGTGCTTCACTATTTTGCCTATTCTTTTGAACCTCATAGAGGCTACTGTCTGTGGAAGACCGGACCTTGTTGGGGTGATAAGGAAAGGGTTTGGAGCTCAATGCCATCCATCAGTGACCGGGGAATCTAGTCTAAAGCAGCGCGGTTCCAAACTTTCTATTAATTGTGCAAGAGCAGTTGCTGCCTTAGCCAAAAATGAGCGGTGATAGTCGTAGAATGCAGTACCACCATATTTGTATCCTAAATCTACCACTTTATTATACATATAGAGGTCTAACTCCTCCCTCCTAAGTGGGCTAAGCGTACAAACCACGTCCTGAAACAAGCTAAAGGCCAACACTAACTCTGCAATATTGAGCTTTCTATTCAATCTAGCATCCCTAAATTTCAGTATCACGAGACCTCATTGCAAGCTATGGTCTTGTTATCTGGGGCCTCATGAGTAGATATGAGAAGAGATGCAAGATTAACATCTTTCCTTTCAAGGATGTCTTTTCGTATATTAGTGGGTATGAAATGGGAAGGTGCAATAGTGGGATTAGGACTCGACCCACCAGGAGCACTAAAATGTGAAATAGTGGCCACCGTTGGTTGCACCAAGCCAGATGCAGCAGTTCTAGCTTCGACTGTGTCCAGCCTAGCCTGAATGTCAGACATTGAAGAAGCCATCGTATTAATGACAGCGTGTAGCTGAGTAAGTGAAGTCTGGATGGTATTCATGGACACCACTTCCTGGCTTGGTGCAGCCAAATCCATATAGAGAAGACAGTAAAGTTCTGCCTTTCTAGCTGAGGCTGGGAACAGGATTCCTCTTTTTAAAAATTCTGCCATCAATTTCGGGATGGTCCATGACCTCAACGATGGTAATGCACCTCGTACTGATTGCAAATCACCACTGTAGCGAGAGGAGGATGAGCCCTCAGCGAGAATTTCTTGAGACATCTCCCTACTAAAAGAGATAAATAATTTAAGTGACCAAACCGGCACCCTAAATGACAACCACCGTGCAAACACTGAACAACAATATACCTAAACCTTAGTATGAATGATGTATAGACAACCGCCACCTACAGCCGTGACTAGATTCATGTGAACCTACAGTCATGAACCACTATACACCGATCTTGTTGTTGTGACAGGACTAATGACCCTGGACGTGGTTTACAGTCGTGGTAGAGCTTACCATGCTGAGCCTGTAGTCGTGATTGAAATTGAAATTGAGTCTGAAGACGTGACAGACATATCAATGCTGCATCTGTAGTCGTGACAGGACTTCACCTCCAGTCTGTAGTCGTGACAGACATTGCACTGTTGCCTGTAGTCGTGACAGGACTTCACATCGAGTCTGTGGTCATGACAGACATTGCACTGTTGCCTGTAGTCTTTACAGGACTTCAGATCGAGTCCGCAGTCGTGGCAGACTTGGCAATCCCCCGCCTGTAGGCGTGACAGGCCTCCAAGCTGCGCCCTGAGTATTGTGTAATCGTGGACCTGTATGTGCCAGGAGGATACGCTGGCACCTGCAGTGACCAAAAACATGCCTGTAACCATGACAGGATCAGATTTTTTTATTTCTTTTTTAGCTAGCACCATACTTTAATGGTAACGCCATGACAGTGGGCCAAGACTGTAGGTCCAACGACCCAGATTCGTGATATGTGGAACTTTTTAGCAGTGGCAGCAGGAAGCTTAGTGCCTATGGATGAGGTGAAAAATGGCGCACGCCGTGTAGAAAAGGCCCCAGCCCTACACCCAAAAAAGCCCCTAAGTAGACTGACTACACCCTGCCACAAATGGCATGACCATACCTACCTTCTGATTATACGTAAAAGATAGAACTAGTGTAGCTGACCATTCTATGGAAATGAAAGAGAAAAGAAAACTTACTATCTAATGACATAGAAAATAACTAACACTCCCTATCAGCAAGTTTTCCTTTTTTTTTTTTTTTTAAATGAGCTAATTCTAACAACTATTCATGCGCACTTCCCCCCCCCCCCCCCCCCCCCCCCCCCATTTACTGGCGATGCTGGCTGAGCTAATACCACAAATGCCCAGCAGATGGCGCCTGTACCCCATCTCAGCTGCCGACGTGCACTGAGTAGACAAACATACCCGGCTGTCCCGTAACTCCACTGCTCCACGTGATCGGTAAGTTACGAGTGCCTGCCACGCCAACCCTTAAACCCGCTCGCAAACCCCCGACCAGCACATGCCCCAGGCCACAGCCTGCGAGCCCCAGAGCAGCCTAGTAACACACATCCCGACGTGTTTCCCTGCACCATTTGTGGTGCTGTTCATCAGGGTAGAGTATATAACAAGGGTTGATGACCCACAATGCCTTACAAAGAAAATAATCACAAATTTGACACCTCATATATTAAAAGGTTTTTACCCAGCAGCTTTGTTTTAGGGTACGTTTACACTTACGGAAGAGGATTCCGGCAGGCAATCCAGACGCAAACGGATGGCATTTGTCAGACAGATCCGGATGCGGATCCGTCTGACAAATGCATTGAAATACCGGATCCGTCTCTCCGGTGTCATCCGGTAATACAGATCAGGTATTTATTTATTTTTTGCTTTTTTAAAGACCGGAAAACCAGATCAGTTTTGCTGAAGCACTTAATGCCGGATCTGGCACTAATACATTTCAATAGAAATTAATGCCAGATCCGGAATTCCGCCAAGTGTCCTGGATTTTTGGCCGGAGATAAAACTGCAGCAAAGGCCTCATGCACACGACCATTGTTTTGGTCTGCATCCGAGCCGCAGTTTTTGTGCTGTCCGCATCCGTGGCTCCGTTTCGTAGCCCCGCAAAAAAATATAACATGTCCTATTCTTGTCCATTTTGCGGACAAGAATAGGCACTTCTACAATGGGCCGCCCGTTCCATTCTGCAAATTGCGGAAGGCACACAGGCGGCTTCTGTTTTTTTCGGATCCTCGGTTTGCGGACCGCAAAAAACTGAACGGTCGTGTGCATGTAGCCATACTGCGGAATTTTCTCCGGCCAAAAAACTTAAGAGGGACTAAACTGATGCATCCTGATGCATACTGAACGGAATGCTCTCTATTCAGAATGCATTAGGCTACATGCATACGACCATATGTGTTTTGCGGTCCGCAAATTGCGGATCCACAAAAAAAAGGATGACGTTCTGTATGGCATCCGTTTTTTTGCAGATCCATTGTAATAATGCCTATCCTTGTCCGCAAACTAGAAAAAAATAGAAGATGCACAATTTTTTTTGCGGGGCAACAGAACGGACATACTGATGTGGTGTGCTGTCTGCGTTTTTTGCGGACCCATTGAAATGAATGGGTCCGCATCCTATACGCAAAAAAAATGGAACGGACATGGAAACAAAATACGTTTGTGTGCATGAGGCCTTAGGATAAAACTGATCCGTTTTTTTCTGGTATTGAGCTCCTGTCTTCCATCGGTGTCCTGTGTAGTTCATTCTGTAACCTCACGCTTTGAAGAGTAGGGTCACAGTACAGCGTGTCACGAAGACCAGGAAGACCAGGATCTCAGGAGTGGCGCCCAGAACAGAACAAGTGAGGTTTTTTTTTCTTTCTGATCTGAGGTTTGATGCATACGGGGGACTTATAAACATGGAGGTCTAATCTGAGGGGGTCTGATCTTAGGTCTGATTGGGGGTCTCATAAACATTGGGGGTCTGATATGAGATCTGATTGGGGGTCTCATAAAAATTGGGCATCTGATCTCAGGTTTGATTGGGGTTCTGATCTGAGGTCTGAATAGGGGCCTTATTAACATTGGGGATCTAATCTGAGGTCTGATTATTAACATTAGTAGATGATCTAAAAACCAGAGGAAAACACTTGAGTTTTGTCCCCATGTCACAATGAATAGGAACAAAACTGAACAAACTGAACGGAGTGCATCAGAATGCATTCTGTTCTGGTTTGTTGCGTTCTGTGACCGGACACAAAATTGCTGCAAGCAGCGATTTTAGGTCCAACATGGGAAACTGAACAAGCCAGATTCCACACCAAAAACCATGTAAGTCAATGGTGCTGGATCCGTTGTTTTTTTTTTTTGTTTTGTTTTTTACACAATGGTTTTAGTGTGGTATCTGGTTTCTTCATTTTCGATATAATGCAACCAGATCCGTTCTGAACAGATGCAGCCAGTTGTATTATTATAACGGAAGTGTTTTGCTGTGGTTTTGAGATCCCCTGCCAGATCTCAAAACCGGACATCATAAACGCTTATTTGAAAGTAGCCTGAAATAAATAAGGGGATATTTTAATAGATCAGGTTGTTGTGAACACAGCAATACCAATTAGTGGAAGGGCTGCAATTAGAGAGGAGCGAATTCTATGTTATAAAATGTGTTCACGCTTCGTTTGGTGATAAAAGCAGAATAGCGTTATGGATTCCGTTACCACGGACCATAATGCAATTATATGATGGAATGCATAAGGGAATGCCTTTAGAGGCATTCCGTTATTCATTCCGTCATAATAGAAGTCTATGACCTGCATAATAGATCTGTCCCGTTTCCAATATGCAGGAGAGGACTCCCCTGCATAACGGAAAAGGGACAGATCAATTTTGCAGCCAATGGACTTCTATTGGGACGGAATGAATTGTAGGTGGCCAGCTAAGACCTGTCCTAGGTTGCTAACATAGCTTATATGTTTATATAGCTAGACCTGCCAATAACCTTAATACAGTTCCTATGTTTGTGCGTTAAAGACAAAAGCAGAGTTATTTACAGTGACTTAATGTTTGGATGTCATATAACTGTAATATATTTTGTGTTCACAGAAGCAGAAAAGATAATATGCCTTTAAGATTTGTTATATAATGTAAGCTAAGCTCAATGACACAGCAGAAACAACAGAAAGCATAGAGTTAAACTGTTGTTGCTGGGCAGGCGTCTAGACCAATTACAGCCAGCCTCACACACAGAAGGAGTTTTGACCAATTATAGCCAACCTCACACACAGCTTATGTGGGAAATTCCCCTAGCAGGAGCTGCTGGAATCATTATTCACAAGAGAGAGGAGCTGAACAGACACACACTCCGCTAAGAGCTGTGTTTTATGGAAGCAGAGAGGCCAAAATAGGTATTTAGAACAGTTATATAATGTTCCTATTGTTAATATAGTGATTAGAACTGTATACTGAACCAGTTATATATGTGTTTACTTACAGTTCCACCAATTGCAAACTACAAAGTTCACAATCCAAATTTAAATTCCATATTGAAATCCAAATTACATACAACCATACCAGATCATATAACAAAACAATAACAAATACAGGTGCACTCTGCAGTCTCACTAAACCCTCAAACTGATTTTAAAATTGAGATATTAGTCAACATGTCCTATGGTGTAGAACATGTCTAAGCCCGGGCACCACGTCAAGGTTTCTCAAGTAGCCCGAGACCTAACACTCTCCTACCTGAGCCGTATGGGCGATACCAGGAGCCAGTGGGCAAATTACAGGAGCATGAGGCCGACTCACAAACAGCTCACCAGTTACCTCCAGCATGTAACCATGCTTACAATGGGAGGAGGGAGGAGTCTGTGAGTCCCACTCAAGACTGACTGATATGGCCCAGGCCTCACAGGTGCACCTAAATGTGGCCTGTAGATGGAAAACAGGCACATTTAAATTGGAGTTTATACACCTCCAGGAATCTATATATACAAACTAAAAAGACAGGGTGGCATTAGCCGGAGGTGCTCAAACCCACATGCAGTCGTGCATATATACAGGGGAGCAAATCCTGCACTTGTGGCCCGTTGCTAATGGCGATCCCCAGCAAAATGCATATGGTGGAGGATGCCCGCGGCGAACCACAAGTACCACAATAGACATCTCACACAAGGTAACAATTGCGTATGTCATAATCAATATAACAATATAAAAAAACAATAACAAATACAGGTGCACTCTGCAGTCTCACTAAACCCTCAAACTGATTTTAAAATTGAGAGATTAGTCAACATGTCCTACGGTGTAGAACATGTCTAAGCCCGGGCACCACGTCAAGGTTTCTCAAGTAGCCCGAGACCTAACACTCTCCTACCTGAGCCGTATGGGCGATACCAGGAGCCAGTGGGCAAATTACAGGAGCATGAGGCCGACTCACAAACAGCTCACCAGTTACCTCCAGCATGTAACCATGCTTACAATGGGAGGAGGGAGGAGTCTGTGAGTCCCACTCAAGACTGACTGAGGGATCGCTGGGGATCGCCATTAGCAACGGGCCACAAGTGCAGGATTTGCTCCCCTGTATATATGCACGACTGCATGTGGGTTTGAGCACCTCCTGCTAATGCCACCCTGTCTTTTTAGTTTGTATATATAGATTCCTGGAGGTGTATAAACTCCAATTTAAATGTGCCTGTTTTCCATCTACAGGCCACATTTAGGTGCACCTGTGAGGCCTGGGCCATATCAGTCAGTCTTGAGTGGGACTCACAGACTCCTCCCTCCTCCCATTGTAAGCATGGTTACATGCTGGAGGTAACTGGTGAGCTGTTTGTGAGTCGGCCTCATGCTCCTGTAATTTGCCCACTGGCTCCTGGTATCGCCCATACGGCTCAGGTAGGAGAGTGTTAGGTCTCGGGCTACTTGAGAAACCTTGACGTGGTGCCCGGGCTTAGACATGTTCTACACCGTAGGACATGTTGACTAATCTCTCAATTTTAAAATCAGTTTGAGGGTTTAGTAAGACCGCAGAGTGCACCTGTATTTGTTATTGTTTTGTTATATTGTTATATTGATTATGACATACGCAATTGTTACCTTGTGTGAGATGTCTATTGTGGTACTTGTAGTTCGCCGCGGGCATCCTCCACTGTATGCATTTTGCTGGGGATCGCCATTAGCAACGGGCCACAAGTGCAGGATTTGCTCCCCTGTATATATGCACGACTGCATGTGGGTTTGAGCACCTCCTGCTAATGCCACCCTGTCTTTTTAGTTTGTACATACCAGATCATACTCAACCAATCTGCAAATAGTTACTGCTAACTGCATACTGAAAATTGAAACCAAATTCAGCAAGTGAATTATTAGTTAGACCTCAGATATACCTCTCAGAGAGATCATAAAGTGCTTAAATAACTTAAAGTGAGAGTACAGATACTAAAGAGAGAAATATATCCACCATTTTATGCTGAATGACAAGATTGAACAGTTGAACCACCATGTTATGCATACCGCCATTTTGTGATACTTTATTCAACACATGTTTTGAACATGGACTATCTGCTGCGGAGGCGGCAGTGTTATATGAAGAAAAGTTAAAAAAAGATGTTTTTTCAAGCATTTGGTGTGCTCTTTAAACCTACTGTTTCCATAGAATGGCGCTAGAGGAATTACAGAGTAACAGACAGTCTGGTTAGACTAAAAGTCAGAGATATCAAAATTCTTCTAATGCCACAGCGCAAAAGGAACTTCATAGTGCTGCGCCTGTCACATGAATAACGGAATGCCTCTATGGTTCGAGAAGCAATGAAAAATGGCAAATCGGCTATTTTGCCCCTTTTTTCTATTATGTTATTTGCTGTATTAGAAACACTTTTTTACATTTTAATAGTATGGGCATTTTCAGTCGTGGCGATACCCACGATGTTTATATTTATTGTTTTTTAGGTATTTATTTTTTAATTATATATAATTTTTTAAATTTTTATGATGATTTTGAAGCTCATATATGAGCCTATAAATAATGTTTTTACATTTTTCATCTTGTACTGTCAGGGATTTTTAAAATGGGGTTTGGACTGAAAATTGCTCATTTCTTATCCTGGCCTGCCATCCTGTGGCCAAAATAAGAATTTCAGCATGAACACTATCAGCCTCATCAGCGAGGCTCATAGTGTTCAGCGCAACTACCGATGACCTTATTGGCCGCAGGAGCATTTAGATGTTGTGATCTCACTTGATCACGGCATCTAAAGCCTTTAATTACCACGATTGACATTATTGCCAGTCACGGTAATTAGCCGCAGGTCTCTGCTGAGCAGCAGAGACTTGCCGGCCATGACGCCCGCTGCACGTGCGAGTGTGCGCCATGTTCCCACAATACTCCAGCGCCGTACATGTACGGCGCTGGTAGTGAAAGGGTTAAACAGCAAATACCTTACTGTCTTACTCCAATAATTGGCCATGTAGATTCTGGACCTTCTTGGTTCTTTCTCTCTCTTTTCCTGGAGTACTGTAAAGCAGTGTAGCCTTTCTCTCAGTAGATAATCCTCAGAGACGATAAATCTCGGGAACTTTGGCCTAGTCTTGTGAGGAGTGGAGTATATGTCGCTTCCTCAGCTATCTCTAGACTCACTGACTTAGATAGGGCCGGATCTAGATCCACACCTAATTTCCTGTCAGGGGCAGAGTCAGGATTATTAACCCCAACAGATCCATACAGAACTATAATGTATAGATTATGACGTATTTGGGCCTGCGGTAAACAGCGAGAAGGCCGCGGCGCTACTGCCAGGGCCACTGCCTTCTCAAACAGGTGATCGGCAGGGGTCCCGGGTGTCGGAACCCCGCCGATCAGATGCTGATGATCCAGAGGATAGATCAGATCATCAGTTTAACCCGTTTAAATAACATCACATAAACCACAAGCAATAGATCGGGCCTAGCCCCCGAACCTAGGCCATCGCCATAACATACTATTTCAGAACATAGTGTTTACTACTGGCACTCTGTCACATAATAGTACCTCAGTGAGCAGGATGGGGTTGTTAGGGGCAGCAATACACTGGAAAAAGTTTCAAAGATGTCTGTCGTTTACGCATGTGTAGAATGAGCTATTACTGTATGATATGTAATTCAAAACTATCATATTTTTCTATACAGGAGGAGTAATCCCTATAAATTCTGTTAAATCATTTTGTAAAATTATAGTAATATTGTCACTTATTTGCCTTCATTTAGTAAATTATTAATACATTTGGTTTATTGGTTGGTTTATAAAATCTGTTTTCAAATACTATATTAACAATATTAGATTAAAAGGATTATTCGAGACATTAGGAAAATTAGGGGTTATTCAGAACTATAAGTGAATGGCCTATACTACGGAGTAAGGTTACGCTGCTGACCTGGGTAAACAATGAAGGGGATGTGGCGCTCATTAAATCACTGTGGCCAGGGCTTAACTGGGGCAAGTTGTTGCAGTACCCCAGTGCATTCACAGGCAGCCCTGGCACACAAACCCAACCAGCCCACATACAATATTGCTCCCATATATTGTGAAAACATAGCAACTCACAAAATAAACAATAATACAACCATACAGTGACCATAGAGTGGTCAGATCCGAGCACATCACGGCACTCTGTTATTCCTCCTGAAAACGTATAAATAAATTGACAGCGGGCTGTTAACATTTTCAGACACGGGGGGGGGGGGGGCTTCTAAATAAATGAAAATGTAAAGCATACAAACATATTTAACTTGGAATGTACCAAAATTAAAAGTTCTTGAAAGTTCTTCCCAGATTTTTTGTAAGCATTTATTGGAGATGCTGGAGCGTAGAATTTCTATATGAAAAATGAATCTAGGAAACGTAGCAAAGATCTTTCCACAATCTAATAAAGATTTGCATTTACTTATGTGTCTGTACCAAAAATCTGTCTAAAATTTGGTGCAAATTTCCACAATTTGACACTACTACTTTCTGCACTTTTTCTGAAATGCTTGACATGTGGTGGGGCTTATTGGAAAGGGCAGGGTTTCACAGGAAAGGGTCGGGACCTAAGGTACACCATTTTGTGCCAAAATTTCAGCACAATGCTAGAGTAAAAATCTGTACCAATAGTTGGTATAGAGTCAGAGAAAAGTGTCTACCCCTGCACCAGATTCATCATCCAGCCTGATCCCCTGGGATAAATCTAGTGTAGGTGTAAACCATCTGCAGGATTAATACATCTAGGGCTCTGTCCTTTTTTTGGAAATTAATGTTTGTCATTTGACAAATAGGACTGTCCCATCAGGACAAATGTCCTTACACCCCATCTGGTGGACTTGAGTCATGCTAGAAATTGCTATCAGTTCAATATGAAAGTTATTACACACTTCTCAGCCAAGTCTCGGTAAAAAAAAAAAACACAACTTCTATACACGTACAACCCAGGCATGGGATTCAGCCGGTTCCCCCCGGTTCCCCAGATCCGGTTGTTAAAATTACAGCGGGATCGGAGAACCGTGTTACCAGCTGAATCCCGATCCGGTGCTCTGGCGGCGGCAGTGAGAGATGAGCGCTTCCATTGTGGAAACGCTCATCTCCCTACATTCATCTGTATCGCCGTCCTCAGGACAGTGATATAGATGAACGCTGCAGCAAGACCTGTGCTGGGCTTTGTACTGCGCGGGACACAGGCCGGAAGAGACTTGTATCGCTGCCAGCATGGAGGTAAGTATAAGTGCTTTTTTTATTTTCTGATCAGCCACATAAGTAGAAAATGTAGGGTGGAGGCAAAGGAGGCATCAAACAGGGATATGTATTCTTTCACTTAATTACTGTACTCTGTGGCTGAACTCTTTAGTCTTCCATACTGCCTAAATAACAAAACCACATAGTACTTAATTCATAATGAAATAAAACTGTCATACACCACCTAAAAAACAACACCCAAGTAACAGTGCCCAAGTTCCAAAGGGTTCCAAGCAAAGTATCAGAGACTTGTAATTGATGTGATTCTATCTTACATGTGACTAGTGGTGGAAGGCCAAGGACATTTACCCATTTTGCTTTTTTTATAGTCTAGCCCTGGACTGACCTGAGTAACTATCCATAAATGATCTGATTCGACTGTCCAATACAATTTCACAGCCAATGGCAAGTGGATTCAATGCAGCTCTTGACAAAAATTTCCAAGGAGTCAATATCCTTATTCACTCCCCATGCTATTGCAAGTCCCACTGCTCCCTACTATGTACCGGATAATCCTTCAATACTAGATCCAGTATAACCTGATAAAGGAGAGAGATGACCCCAGACGAGGAATCCCTTCAGTCTATAAGGGCAATAACTTTATTTTGATGTAGAGAGCTTATGATACCATTGTCGTGGTCAGCTCGGATGGCATGGTGCAGCTGCAGATACCTGTAGAAATCAGAAGTTGACCAGAATCTGTCTGAAGCTACTCATAGGTTTTCAGTACGGTATTATGAAGAAGCTGAGGGACTTTAGTAAGACCCCTTCATCGACATCCCCATACCCTGCAGAGAGCACCAATGTGGTAGCCACGGGGGGTGTCCCATATCGAGGTGTACTGTGTGATGCCTTTTATACCTTGCATTTCCCTTACTTTTCACCACACCTTATGCAGGAGAAGTATAGTGGGTAACACTCGGCCCGACAATTTCAGCGTATCAACCTCTGTTTCATATAAATTGGGTACCCTCAGAAATCTCTGTAATAACCACCTCCCCCTCCCAGCCACAAACATGCTGAGGGTGAGCAGACAAAAAGTACACCCAGGGGTTTGGAAGGGCCAGTCCTCCGTCCGTCTTACTCCTCTGAAGGGTCTCCAGCCTCAAACGTGCCGAGCTTCCATGCCATATGAGCTATCTTAAGATCCTATTAATCAAGTGGAAATCATAGAGAGGTATTTACAGGGTGGAATTATGCAGCAGATAAAGAAAAGCAGCTGAGGCACCCAGATCATCTTAATAGAATTGATCCGTCCCACCACGAACAGCGGCAGCTTAGAGCAGACATGAGGCTTCTGCTTAAATCTACCTATGAGAGGGGACATACTTTGTGAGTCCCCTAGATACAACCACCCCAAATAATTAAACTCACCCACCACTTGAAGTCCTGCCTGCACATAAACCCAGGGGTCATCCACTATATCTAAAGGGAGGAGAGACGATTTGATCCAATTAATAACCAAGCTGGAATATCGGCCAAAAGTGCCAATCACATCCATGACAATAGGTATGGAGTCCCTAGCATTGGCCAAGAACAATAAAGTGTCATTTGCATACAGAGCTATTTTCTCCTGAGACCCCCCCCCCCCCCGACCAAACCCAGTAATCCCAACATGATCCCTGATAATAGCCGCCAAGGGCTCAATGGCCACAGTGAACAATAATGGGGATAAAGGGCAGCTCTGCCGGGTACCCCTATATAACCGGACTAGAAACCCATTCACCCGTACCTGTGTCGTAGGACTACCATATAATAGCCGAACCCAGGCGATGAACTGATCCACCAGCCAAAACTTCCCCAGTACCTCCCAAACATATTCCCATTCAATGCTATTAAATGCCTTAGCGGCATCTAAGGAGCAGATGACCCTATCCCCCTGGATTATCCAGGGGGATCTGCATATTAAGATACACTTCCGTCGATCTGGCCGGCATAAATCCAGACTGATACATGTGTATAAGGGGGATGAAAACCCTAGAGAGGCGTATCTTGGCCAATATTTTAACGTCCATAGGAAGCAAGGAGATAGGCTGGTACGAGTCTAGGATGAGGGGATCCTTTCCTGGTTTGGGAAGAACGACTATAATAGCTTCCTGCTCGAAAGTGGGGAGGGACCCTGTTTCTGAAGCCTCCTGGCAGACCTGCAGCAACTAGTGGGAATAAGATGTCTCCAAATTTCTTGTAAACCTCCACCGGCAACCCATCAGTCCCTGGCGATTCCTCGATCTCCAGCAACTGTAATGGACCGTTCAGGTATTCTCTATCCATATCTGACACCCCTAGCAAATAAGATAAGATATCTTCCCCGGTACAGGTGAGCCGAGACCAATACAGGTCAGCGTAGAAGGAGCGGAAAATGGACAATATCACTTGCGTGTCAAAAACTTCCGTCCCGTCCACCTCCTTCAGGGCATTAACATATGCAGAGGCAGATTGGGCCTTAGATATAAGAGCTAACAAGTGACCTGCCTTCTGACCCTCATCATAATAGTTCTGACACTGAAATGATTTCATAGAAGCCAATTCCACAACATGAGAAATTATATGTACCCTGTGCCTCCTTCCAGACAGATATAGAAAGCTGGTTGCCCTTCTTCACAAACTCCACCACCGTCACCCCCACCCTCAAAAAATCCCCAAACTGGCGGGTCTTAAAGGGGTTGTCCGGCCCAGGCAGCCCCCTTGATTTGAGCATGGGAGCAGTTCTCCGCAATTTAGCGCAGGGCAAAGGCATTTTCAGGAGTACCGGTGACGAACCGGGCTCTCCATGGGGCTGCCAGGAAGCCCGGTGATATCACTAGCACTGATAGGTGGGCTTTAGTGGTGCCCTAGCCAGTAAAACGGCTAAGGCAGCGCTAAAGTACGCCCATCAGAGCCGATGACGTTACCGAACACACTGCCCAGCAGTGTGTTTTTCAAAACAAAAGAGCCTGTGCCCTGCGCGATCTTGCGTAGGACAAGGGAGCACATCAGAGCATGAAAGGGAGAACAGCACCAAATTCTCCGGGGCACACTCTATTACAGGGGACACCGGCCAGGTGGTGATCGAGGTGCCCTTGATGGTGATTGGATTTTCTGGATGCTTGTGGGGCTGGTTCATGTCCTTATCTTCTACACACAAGTGATGTAACAGATGGCTTGTCTATCCTTGAAGTAACGGTGAGGCTGTCGGAAGCTAATAAATCCTTCACCTTGATACAAAGGCGCCTAAAATAATGGCTATCGTCCTTCCTTTGTCTTTCCACATAGAAAATAGGAAAAATCACTTGGCACTCCGGAAGAGTGGACGGTAGAATAAAGGTTTCACCTCTGCCTGCTTTCCTAGCTTGACAAGAGAGAGCTGAGAGGAGAAGGGTCCTCTCCTTCCCCCTTGCCCCTCACTCCATCTCCTCCAACTTTCACACTCTAACTCCAACTCCTCTAACTAGGCCTGAACTGAGGTATATATACTGTGGTGCTATCCCCATCTAGTGGTGGAATATGTGTAATGCACCTAACAGCCTGTTAACGGGGATCTTTATACAAAAGTGCAATACAACATGATACAACATATAATATAACAAGATTTGCAGTGCCCACGTACAGGAGTGGGACACTGTATACCCCCCTTGTTTAACATGTGTCGGCCTCGACACATTCAGGATATGATGAAGTCTCCTGAAAAATATAAAGGGGAAAGCATGCAGGCAGGTATACTGATATAAATACAACAAACATTATAAAAATACACATTATTAAAACATCATAAATTATGTGGACCACAACGCAAAAAGGGACACTGGGCGGCATAACTTCTGAACTTGCCGGTGATACAAATGGGCGTTGATCTCACAAACATGGCATAAAGTCCATGGCAAAGTCCAACCAAGTCTTTAGAGTATAAAACCTTTTTAGTGCAGCATAATAATTAAAGTGCAAAAGTCTGTTGACTTGTAAACATAAGTATTACTTAGGAACAAACACAGAAAATGTCCTTCTGGGTACACAGCTTAAAACGTTGTATAACCCAATGTCCTGAGTTAAGGTTCCCAGTTAACCTGAGAAGGGGATAAAATTTTGCGCAAAAACAAGCGCGAAATGGGAAAAACAATTATTGTCTGGCAGGGAGTCCTGAGAAAAAAACTTTTTAAAGAAGTCAGTAGGCTTGAATGGTTCGTGTAACTACCACCTGCCTTGGGGAACTAGCAAATAGTCCATACTGGGCAAACTTTGGACTCCTTTGCAGCACAGTCAGTAAGGAATGGCCTACAGGCCTACTTACAGGTAGGTGTCTTCCTCTTCAAGATCCTCTCCTAGGATAGGCCGTAGGACTTGACCATCAGGAGACAGTATTTGCACTGGGACTCCCCAGGATGTAGGCTTGATCGCCTCAGCCAGGATCTTCTCCTGTGTACAGATCCTAGATCTGGCGTAGCATAGTTTCTCCAGAACATAGGCAGTCTTGTTGCAGACTGACTCCGGTGTGTCAACCTGTTTTTCAGCCATCTGGCATTGACTCTCCAGGTAGGCCCGAAGCTTATCTTGTACCTCCATCTCAGGCATTACTTGGGCTCGACGACTAAGGTCAAATGATGGATAGGGGTTGGCATCTCTTTCCAACACAGTCGGCTGCCAGAAGATGCTGGGGCCGATGAAAGAAGATTTCTGCTGATAAGTGGACTGGACAGGCCCTGACGGGAATTCAGACTCGCTCTCCGTTCCTGCGGCATCATGCGCACACTCCCAGTTTTCTGGTTCGGATGCAATCTGGAGACTGCTGTCGCATACGGACCTCGCAGGCCTTCAGCAGGGGTGAATGTCACCTTTTCTCCTTCCGTCAGGTTATGCAGGCGACCCGGCAGGTAATTCCATTTTACGGACCAGCAATTCACATAAAAGTCCCTGCCGGTATCGTGATCTTTTATGAAGCCATAGCCCTTTTCTTTATCGAAGGCCATTACGGTCCCTGTTCTCCATTCTAGCCTGGGCTGGCTGTCCTCTGGATGCTCAATCAATCTTTTTGTGAGCTCCTCAAAATAGATATTGGTGCGATTGGTTTTCTTTTTTCGCAGCTTCGCAAGTTTCAGCCATAAGAGCAGGCCATAATGGATTAGGCGGGGCGAACCCTCCTTGCGGTTGTGGTGACAGCGGTTCACATGCAATAGACTCATAGATGCCTTGATGGTAATTACAGGGTCCTTTACACGGCTATGGGCAACGGTAGGGCAGCAGTCCTTCACCTTGGCTGTATGCCGGCGGTGCACTCATCTCGCATTCTGGCCCAGACGGGGTTGACATATTCACAGGCACAGCGTCTCTCTGCATGTCCAAAAACAGCAACTCCTCTAGCAGACTGATCCATTGATCACGCAGGCTCCACCTTTCCTCTTGCACGCCCCCTAGGTTCTTCAGCATAGGGGAGGCGGAGCTCATATTGTAATCCATGTTAATGAGACGATGGCACAGCAGAGAAACTTTTCACGCTCTTTAAAAAGGGGTCACGCTAAATTATTCCCGCCAAGCAGAGCGTTCTGCACAAGGATGGCGCCATAGATCAAGCAAGAAGGCCTCCGGGGGCCATTTTGGGCAAAAGGAAAAAGTAAATTCAGTCACAGCAAGCGTTTTAGTGACACAAAAATCTGCGATTTCACCAGTTTCAACAGTGCGATCCCAAAGTAGACAACTGGCACAGCACATTCATGCACTTTTCAAGTAGTTTGTACAGTTCTTTAGCCCAATAAAACGGCCAAACAAATGGGGCTCATTCACATAAGGCAGTCCACAATGGCGCACAGTTTTATTACTGTTTTCCGAAATCCTGTTCGTGACACCAATTTATTGCAGCGAGCCGGAACCGCAGGGGGATAATAAACAGTTAGTTCTTAACTCACAGTTTTGACGCTCGCTGGGCCGGGCTGCAGTGAAAGAGAGAACAGCACCAAATTCTCCGGGGCACGCTCTATTACAAGGGACACCGGCCAGGTGGTGATCGAGGTGCCCTTGATGGTGATTGCATTTTCTGGGTGCTTGTGCGGCTGGGTCCCTGAATTAAGTAGTATCGTGATGCCAGCACCTTGGTGGTGCGAAATGATGAGGGTGGTTGTAGTATGGAGAGGAAAGAATGAGGCAGAGTTTGAATCCAACTAAGAACTTTACTGTTAGGGTCTTGACAGCAATTTACATCCTGATATAAACAGTCTCTTATGGATATGGAGGCTGGATGTGGTAAATCCAGCTAACAGGCTGTATATGTGGCTATAGTAGGAGGTTGTGTACTCACTGGTATTTAGCTCTTTGCCTTGTTCTAATCTCAGTAAACGGTGGTTCATGTCCTTATGTTCTACACACAAGTGATGCAACAGATGGCCTGTCTGTCCTTGAAGTAACAGTGAGGCTGCCAGAAGCTAATAAATCCTTCACCTTGATACAAAGGCGCCTAAAGCCTAAAATAATGGTTATCGTCCTTCCTTTGTTTTCCCACATAGAAAATGGTAAAAATCTACTTGGCACACCTGGAAGAGTGGACGGTAGAATAAAGGTTTTACCTCTGCCTGCTTTCCTAGCTTGACACTGAGACAAACGAATTGGCTCCTCTAGGCCGTGGAGCCCAAGAGAGAACTGAGAGGAGGGGGTCTTCTCCTTCCCCCTTGCCCCTCACTCCATCTCCTCCAACTTCCACACTCTAACTCCAACTCCTCTAACTAGGCCTGAACTGAGGTATATATACTGTGGTGCTATCCCCATCTAGTGGTGGAATATGTGTAATACACCTAACAGCCTGTTAATAAGGAACCTTATACAAAAGAGAAATACAACATGATACAATATATAATATAACAAGATTTGCAGTGCCCACGTACAGGAGTGGGACGCTGCATCACCATCATGTGACCCATTCAGAGGCGGAGCTCAGCAGTGCAGAGGAGTCCTGCTGAAGACCTGTGAGGGCAGTATGTGAGGAGAAGGGAAGACACACGGATTCAGTGTAAGAGAAGGGAAATGCTGGGAGTTCTAGTTATCTCCTCTTATGCCTCCTCCCTGTATTGTCCTCTGATATTACATAAAAATGACCTGGACATACTGGGAGTTGTAGTCCTCTCCGCTTATATCTCCTGTAATTTGCCCTGATATTACATAATAATGGCCTAGACATGCTGGTTGTAGGGTTGCTATTCAGCCGGTATCTCACTGGCCAAGCCGTTAATTTAGTGTCCCTGGCGATGCCGGTAATTTTTTTTCTTGTACGGACTGTTACAAATTAGTGCTTCACCTCCCCCTCCACTAGTGTTAATAAAAATAAATAAATTAAAAAAGCCACTCACCTCCTCCACTTGCTCTCGCTGCTGACTGAATGTGCAGAACAGGACCTGCAAGACATCATCATGCTGAAGTGCAGGTCCTGTCCTGAGCTTCCAGTCAGCAGCGAGCGTTCACCGCGGCATGATCAAATGGAGGAGGTGAGTTCTTTGTTTTACACAAGCAGAGAAGGGGCATTATTAATATTGTGGGGCACTAATAGTGGCATAAGTAATTCTGGGGGCACTAATGGGGCATTACTATTACTGGGGGCACAAATGGGGGCATTACTATTACTGGGCGCACTAATGGGTCATTACTATTACTCGGGGCACTGTAGTGTCCCACTAGGTAAAGGTGGGCACTACACAAAAGGGGTTAATGTGTCTTATTGCATTGAATGTCATGTGTATGCATTTCCCTGTGTTAACTGGGTGTCAGGCCTGTCAGGGTGCAGTTTAGCCTCCCAGGCGTTAGAGGGAGCTAGAGAGCCCTAGTTATATATAGGACGGCCCAGACAGGGGAGAGGCAGTGTATTCCAGGGGACTAGAGGAGTCACCTCGTCAGCCTGAAGCTCCTGAGGCTAAGCATAGCTCAGTTGAGATACCCCAGTAGTAGGAGAGGACCTCCTGGGAGCAACCTGCAGTTTCCCTTCCAAGCGAGGATAATACAACCAAGCACAGATAAGTAACCTGATGGGCAGAAACACTATAAAGTGAAGAGCAAGGGTCTATACTGGAGGAAGGAATTTATACCAAGGATTTAAGCCAGCACTTAGGCATCCGGGCCTTGGGATCCAGCCAGCTAGAATAGCTGAGGGGATAGAGCAGCATTGTACTGCAAAGCATTAACTGTTTGCCCTCCAAGTATCTTGCATGATTAATACCCGCCATCATTGAAAGTAAGCCTGCTTGTGAAGTATTGTTCAAGGGACTGCATCATCATTAACAACTGTAATTGACTGTACAAAGTTGGACTGTTTTCCAAGTAAAGCAACGTTTGGTTCACCATACAATCTGTGTACCTCAATTACTATTCCTACCAACCTGGTGTGCCACCGTTACAGGCACTGGCGTCACGATCCTTAAAGGGACCTTACCTAAGGCACTCAAAACACCTACAACATCCAGGGCACCTCACATACCATCAGGCCTGGTCCCTATCTACAGAGTGCGCCCCAGAGGAACTAGTGTCTGCCTCTCTTTCACTGTCGCATGCCTGCCCAGGGTTCTCCTCAGAAAAGTGAGTAACCCTCGATCGCCCATACCGTGACTTCACTGTCGCTATACCCTGCAGGTCTGGCGTGCTGCATAAATTGGCGTCACGAACAGGATACGATCATTCCTGCGCCATTGCGGATATAAAAACTGTGTGCTATTATTTACCTTAAAGTGACCAAGCCCTAATTGTTTTATTGAAAATTGCTGGGCCAAAGAGAACTGTAATAATTTGCGGTGTGAAGATTATATTGTCTGGACTGTTTGCTGCCGATTTAAGTCACCGCTTGCTGTCAGTGAATCGACAGCGATTTTTGCCCACTTAACCTGAGTGGGATTACAAGTGCGCCTTGTGGAACCGTTTGGCGCGAAAAAGAGGACTTTGGCGCGAAAAGAACCAGGCGGAGTCATCGCCCAGCCAACAAGGAGGAAGAACGCCACCCTGTCTGGAAGAAAAGGTGCCGCCTACCTGAGTCCCGGAGCTACGAGAGCCGCGCCCACCTGCTGACGCTGTACGCAGGATGCTCAATGCCCGTAGCCACGTATCTCACGAGATCTGGAGCGAGCATCACCGGGGTAAGTACAGACTTTAAACTTTTGCCGGCTATTTCGATTACCTTACCGGAACGTTCCCGACCCCTGCCAGGGCACCGGAGGGACCCCCATTAGTGACCAGAGAATTTACTGTGGGAAAAAAAAAGTTATTACCATTGCCGCCCAGGTCCGCTCAGCTACATTTAAAGGGCCATACCCACCTAGCAACGCCATGTCCGCACCTGAGGAAATCGGACAGGCGGCCCCAGTCGTGCCATCTGAAGTACCTACAGCCGACTCTAGGGCCCCTGCCACCGCGGCACCGCCAAGCCTGATGCCGCTAACCATGCCGTATTATTTTGGGGCCCCCTGGTTCCCACGTTATTCAGGGGAAGCCCACAAGCTAAAGGACTTTAGGGAGCAGATACTGGCCTTGTTCCGGCTTTATCCCATAACTGCTGAACAACAAATGGAGATCCTCCTAGCTCAGTTAGAAGGGGCCGCCCGCAGGGAAGTCATGTCCTGGCCCCGTTCTGAGAAGAGTAGCCTGGAACTGATTTTTGATCGCTTGGGCACCACATTTGAGGCCAGAACGGTGTCAGAAGTTAAAATGCGTTTCTTCAGCAGAAAGCAGCAGCCTGGAGAGTCGCTCCGCGATTTTGCCCTGTCCTTACAAGAGACGCTGAGAGCTGTAGTCCAAGTGGATCCTAAAGAAGCTGAGGATCAGGACCGGACTCTTAGAGAGCAATTCATTGTGGGCATAAGTACTGAGCATTTAAAGGGCCAGCTACGGATGTTGTCAGCTCAACACCCTCACTGTACATTTTTGGATTTTAAGGAATTGGCCATCAGTATACTAGGCCAGAACCCTGCTCCAGGGCCAGCAGCCTTCCCTGAACCTCAGGCTTGTCAGCCAAAGACTGTTAATGTGGGGCCTGCAGGAGTCGGTCAGCCCACCCAGGCTCCAGTCACAGATGTGGTGGCAGCATTAATGGAGCAAGTGAACCATCTTACTCTAAGCTTGGAGAAAGTGTGTAAGAAAATAGAGGAGTGGGAGAGACCACTGTTACTGGAAGATGAAGGCCCTTTTCCTCCAAGACTCCCACCTGCCTATAGGGATGTATATCCAAAAGAACCTGATGGGCGACCGAGTTACCGGCCCAGAAGTAGAAAACAGCCTGTCTGCCACCACTGCAAGAAATATGGACATACTGAATCAATTGTGGTACAAGCAGGAGATAAAGGAGGACACCCTGTGATCTTAGGGACTAACGTTCTAAAAAATTGTTACTCCGAAGTGCTTGACGCATTAAATCAAACTATATCTTCAGCCTCACCTGCTTCCAGAAGAGTTATTCAAAAGACTATTAGTGTGCTGTGTGCTCAACAAAGGTTCGCCAACAAGAAAGGAGAAATTTGTACTTCCCGGATCCGGGATAACCGGCCGGTAATACTGCCTCCAAATTCCCAGATCATCCTGTGGTGCCGTGCTGTGTTAGGGATCCAGGGCCAGGACTATCAAGCCCTAGTGGAACCTATTCCCATTGAGAATCATCCCTTCATACGGACAGCCAAGAGCCTGGTGACCGTGTCTCAAGGTAAAGTGCCTATCCGTTTAATTAACTTTGGTGATCACCCCGTTACTCCCCTTAAGCATTGCCCCGTTGCTCAGCTTTTCCAAGTGTCTTTCCAGGATGTGATCCGTCTGCCTGCCACGGAGGCGTTCCAGACCACACAGAGCAGCAGCACCCCTACAACATCCTGGTGGGAAGAACTACATGTGGGGAACGAATCCACCCCAAAGGAGCAAATAGAGGGAGTTTTGAAGCTGGTGAAGGAGCACCACCAGGCTTTCAGCAAACACTTCACGGACTACGGAGAGGTCAGTGTAATCAAACACACCATACCCACTGGCTCTCATCCTCCTATTAAGGAGAGACACAGACCCATACCACCTACTACCTATCAGTCTGTGAAAGAAATGATACAAGAGATGAAAGACTCTAATATAATCCGGGACAGTCATAGTCCCTGGGCTGCGCCCCTAGTTCTTGTTCGAAAAAAAGATGGCAGCATAAGGTTCTGCGTGGATTACAGAAAAATTAATCAAATCACCCACAAAGATGCATATCCATTGCCACGCATTGAAGAGTCCTTGACTGCCCTGGGGTCATCAGCCTATTTCTCCACCTTGGACTTAACCAGTGGGTACTGGCAAGTACCCATGGCCCCAGAAGATCGGGAAAAGACTGCTTTCACTACACCTATGGGCCTGTTTGAATTCAATTATATGCCGTTTGGACTGTGTAACGCTCCAGGAACGTTCCAGAGGCTGATGGAACGTTGTTTAGGCCATAGGAATTTTGAGACTGTACTATTATACCTGGATGACGTCATTATATACTCCAAGACGTATGAGGACCATTTAAAGCACCTGGGTGAGGTGTTTCAAGTTCTTACCAAATATGGCCTCAAAATCAAGCCATCCAAGTGCCACCTGCTGAAACCAGCGGTCAAATACCTCGGGCACGTTGTCAGTGCCGAAGGAGTACAGCCTGATCCTGATAAACTTGCTGCGGTCCGCAACTGGCCTACTCCTATGACAGTGAAAGAGGTAAGAAGCTTTCTCAGTTTTGCAGGGTATTACAGGCGTTTCATCCCGCATTTTGCACAAATTGCGGATTCCATCCAGGAACTCCTGAGGGGGTATCCAAAGAAGAGCCCAAAAACTCCTATTCCTGTTGAATGGAATGAAGAACGGGAAATTGCCTTTCAACTCCTAAAGAAGAAGTTGACTGAACCCCCTGTTCTGGGTTACCCAGATTATCAGAAGCCATTCCACCTCTACACAGATGCCAGTAAAAGAGGCCTGGGGGCCGTGTTGGCTCAAGTGCAAGATAACAAAGAAAGGGTAATTGCCTACGCCAGCAGATCCCTGAAGGGAGCTGAAAAGAACGACCAGAATTACAGTTCTTTCAAGCTGGAGTTTCTTGCCTTAGTGTGGGCTGTGACAGAAAAGTTTAAAGACTATCTCGCTGCCACACCATTTGTTGCCTTCACGGACAATAATCCCCTGGCGCATCTGAATACAGCCAAATTAGGGGCACTGGAGCAAAGATGGGCCTCCCGCCTTGCCAACTATGACTTTACTGTGAAATACCGGGCAGGCCGCTCCAACGATAACGCTGATGCTCTGTCGCGGCTTCCCACTACAGAAGCCCCAGACGAACCAAAAGATGCCTGGGAAGAGGTGGAAATGCCAGCATTCTACAACAAATTTACCCAGCAGGATAATATTCGTACTGAAGATCTCCCTGCTGCTGATCCTCCCTCCTCAGATGGTCCTGAGTCCAGAGGCGATCAAGAAAGATGGATTAAGCTCCAGTCCGAAAGTAGAGTCCTCGGTGAACTGCTCGACTTCCTTACCAGTGGGAAAATCCCTGAGAGAATCCGCAGGAAGAGTGCAGACCCAGAACTAGCGAGACTGTGGAGACATCGCCACCAACTATTCCTTCAGAAAGGCCTGTTGCTCAGAAGGAGTCTGGATCCAGTGTCCTGTGATAGAGTGTATCAAATTCTCCTGCCACGTCGGGATGCCAGCCTGGTGCTGGATATGTATCACGACCAGTCCGGACACTTCGGTGTGCAAAAGACTGAGGCTAAGATTCTATTGGATTGGGATGAGAGAAGATATTGAGAAATGGTGCCGAGAATGCACTGCCTGTGCTGTGGGGCGAACTGAACGCCATGACCAGAGGGCGCCTCTCCATCCTATCGTAAGTAAAACTCCTTTAGAACTTGTCGCTATTGACCATGTGAAGTTGGAGCCGAGTCGCTCAGGGTATACGTATGCCATGACTATTATTGATCACTTCACCAAGTTTGTCGTAGCAGTGCCTGTGAGAGACCTGACAGCCAAGACTACAGCGGAGGCGTTCTGGAAGCATTTCCTGCTGCCCTACGGCTGTCCAGAAAGGATCCTCACCGACCAAGGGTCTGCGTTTGAGTCGCAGCTGTTCCATGAGATGTGCCTGCTGCATAACTGCCAGAAAGTCCGGACCACCGCCTATCATCCGCAAGGTAACGGACTCTGTGAAAAAATGAATAAGACTCTCATTGAAATGTTGAGAGCAGTACCCCCTGAGACGAGGGGTGATTGGCCTACTCTGTTGCCGCAGCTCATGTACACTTACAACAACACCATCCATTGTTCCACCGGTTACACCCCGTTCTATCTGATGTTTGGCCGACAAGGGAGATTGCCTGCGGATCACTCCCTGGGTGTACAAGTACCGGATGTGATCAACCCACTGCCCAGGACGGATTGGGTAGTGGAACACCAAAGGCGTCTCCTCAATGCTAAGGAGATTGTCCAGGAACGTATGGAGATTGTTCGAGAAAGGCAGCAAAAAGACTATGACCAGGCTGCCCATGCGGAACCCCTGGCTCTTGGAGACAAGGTGTGGTTGAAAAACAACCACCGGACCAGCAAGTTGGACAGCAAATGGGAAAGGATTCCCTATATTATTACTGCCATCCCCAATGCTGCAGCACACATCTACCAAGTCTCCAGGGAAGGAAAAGGGTCCCAAATCGTTCACAGGAACCGTCTCAAGCCCTGTATAGAAGGAGAACCAGCGGCAGAGGAGATGGAGCCTGAGCCTTCTGAAGAAGAGTCGCCGGCTCCACCTATGGACCCTATGCAGGCTGTGGAGAACTTGATCCATGACAAAGAGCCGCTCCACTGGGCCCTCACGCCCTGGTTGAATTTAGTGGTTCCTGCTCCCGTTCCTGTCAGCCCTCAGCCTCAGGACACCTTACCCCAGAGAGCTCCTGAAGAAGCTCCAGAGGCGGTGGGCTCCTCTGACCTTCCTGAGTCCGGGCAGGAAGAACCCCTGCCAGTAAGGAGGTCCACCCGTTCTACCAGGGGGCACCCACCTGTGAGGTTTGGAGACTACATTATGGGCCCGGGTAGCCCCTCACGGGAAACCCCTGTTTAACCCTGTTTGCAAACCTGGGTACGGACTCATTTATATTCTTTGAGCCTCCCAGGACTTTTGTTTGTTTACATTTATTATGGACAATTTGCTTATAATGGACTATCCTGGTTTATTAATACGCTGCACCAGGTCAGCGCCCCTGTTCCCTTACATTATCCTGAAAGAAGAGAACGACGCCCCTTTTCACCACTCCTCTCAGTGACACTGTTTGCCATTGTTTATATTGTTCTTGTGGTGATTGCTGGTATGCATGTTCTCATTTGTCTTTCAGGCTGCCGCTTCCAGATGGGCGGACCCTCCATGTTGCGCCGAGGACGGGCAACGTCATAGCGTGGGGGTATGTAGTGTCCCACTAGGTAAAGGTGGGCACTACACAAAAGGGGTTAATGTGTCTTATTGCATTGAATGTCATGTGTATGCATTTCCCTGTGTTAACTGGGTGTCAGGCCTGTCAGGGTGCAGTTTAGCCTCCCAGGCGTTAGAGGGAGCTAGAGAGCCCTAGTTATATATAGGACGGCCCAGACAGGGGAGAGGCAGTGTATTCCAGGGGACTAGAGGAGTCACCTAGTCAGCCTGAAGCTCCTGAGGCTAAGGATAGCTCAGTCGAGATACCCCAGTAGTAGGAGAGCACCTCCTGGGAGCAACCTGCAGTTTCCCTACCAAGCGAGGATAATACAACCAAGTACAGATAAGTAACCTGATGGGCAGAAGTACTATAAAGTGAAGAGCAAGGGTCTATACTGGAGAAAGGATTTATATACCAAGGATCAAGCCAGCAATTAGGCATCCGGGCCTTGGGATCCAGCCAGCTAGAATAGCTGAGGGGATAGAGCAGCATTGCACTGCAAAGCATTAACTGTTTGCCCTCCAAGTATCTTGCATGATTAATACCTGCCATTATTGAAAGGAAACCTGCTTGTGAAGTATTGTTCAAGGGACTGCATCATCATTAACAACTGTAATTGTCTGTACAAAGTTGGACTGTTTTCCAAGTAAAGCAACGTTTGGTTCACCATACAATCTGTGTACCTCAATTACTATTCCTACCAACCGGTGTGCCACCGTTACAGGCACTGGCGTCACGATCCTTAAAGGGACCTTACCTAAGGCACTCAAAACACCTACAACATCCAGGGCACCTCACACACCATCAGGCCTGGTCCCTATCTACAGAGTGTGCCCCAGAGGAACTAGTGTCTGCCTCTCCTTCACTGTCGCATGCCTGCCCAGGGTTCTCCTCAGAAAAGTGAGTAACCCTCGATCGCCCATACCGTGACCTCACTGTCGCTATACCCTGCAGGTCTGGCGTGCTGCAGCACTAATGGGGGCTTTAATATTACTGGGGGCTCTAATGGGGACACTATTAATTCTGGGGGGCGCTAATGGGAGCATTATTAATTCTTAGGGGCACTAATTGGGGCATTAATATTACTGAGAGGTACTAATGGGGGCATTCTTAATTCTGGTAGCCACATTATAACATAGCGATTTAACAACCCGGGTTAAGCCATGCCCCCACAACCACACACCCTTTGGGGTGTGGCTTAACTTGGCCTCCAGTAATCTCACAAATGAGGATGGTGTACCATTCGCCTCTGCCTGTGCCCTCCATATCTATCCCAGTTGGCATGACTAGTGTTATTAAAGTCACCAACCATAATGACACATCAGGGGTATCATTAACAAACGACAGGGCCCCTCTGAACGCCGCACTACTATAAGGTGGAGGTATATATAGGGATATTAAGTATTCCTAGTACAAACAGACAAAGCAAACAGACAAAGCGGCCATCGGGGTCCTAGATGACTGCACTTTAAAAGGGATTACCAGGATACTAACCCCCCGGGCGTAGTTAGAAAAGGCAGAATGAAAGGCATGGCTCGTAATGTCTGCGCCCTATCCACTGTAAAGTGTGTTTCCTGTAAACATATAATAGCGGGAAGGTGCGGGAGTAGATAATCCATGACGGCAAAACATTTTGATGGGTCAAGCAGGCCACGCACATTCCAGCTCACAATATTAAACATATTAGCCATAATCAAACATTGGTAATATGATCAAACCAAAATGTGTAACAGAGTGGGAGCAATACAAAAATAAGCCAGAAGATGGCGACATAACACCAATAGGTGAACCCAGCGATACAGAGCATCAAAATGTAAAGACTGTAAAAAAAAATCACCTGGAAAACAAAACAGTAAAAAAAAAAAAGAAAACAGGAACACAAAAACATGCCTGCATGAATCGTCAAAATATTGTCAAACAGGACAAGGCACAAGTCTTCAGTGAAACCGGATGTAGGAGACAATGTTCAGAACTAGCTGTCCCTGCTGAACATGATCATCCCCAGTCACAAAAGGATACACGTGCTCTGTGGACAATTGAGTAGTAGAACAGTAATGGTATAACGTCCCAATTGGTCAAACCTTGAACACACGGACGGCCATCATTTCTCCTCCTGTCACAGCTGTCGCTCGTGCTGTTTGATCCATGTGGCCGCCTCTTTAGAAGCAATAAATATTTTAGACCCCAGGGTGACCACCCGTACAGCATGGTGTAGGGCACTTGCCGGGGGCGAAGTCGTCGCTTTACATCCAATTTTTTTTGCCCATTAATGGTGATGTCAGGGCGATTCCTGGCTGCCCGTAGAATGGCGTCACGGTCCCTTTAATGAAGTAGCTTAATCAGCACGGGTCGTGGGTGCACTCCTGGTGGTAGCAGTCTAGTAGGGACCTGATGTGCCCGCTCCACAGCACATGATGGGGAAAGCACCTCTGAGCCAAAGACTTCTTTAAGACAATTCTCAAAGTCAGGGCTCATTCAGATGGCCGTCTGAATGGGCCCTAAGACGTAGGATCCTGCCCCTCTGCCTTCTTAGGGACCTCCAAGAGTCGAACATTGATACGTCTAAAGTGGTTATCCAGATCATCAGACTTGACTACAAGGGTCCATTCACACATCCGTAGAATGTGTCCGCACTCGTTCCGCAATGATAAGGATCAGTTGCAGACCCATTCATTCTCTATAGAGCAGGAATGGATGCGGACAGCACACAGTGTGCTGTCCGCATTTCCGAAGCGCAGCCCCGAACTTCCGGTCCGCGGCTCCGGTAAAAAATAAACATGTCCTATTCTTGTCCGCAATTGCGGACAAGAATAGGCAGTTCTATGGGGGTGCCGGCCGGGTGTATTGTGGATCATACACTACGGATGTGTGAACAGACCCTTAGTGCTGTGATCTGCTGCTCATGGGTGCAGGAGACTCTGGATAGGGAAGGCAACTTATCCTCCAGCTCGCTGACACGTCCTTCCACCTCCAAGATTCTCTCAGTAACTTTCTGTAGGTCATGCCGGACGAAGGAGAACTCCTGCTTCAGAGACGCCATTTGCTGCCTCAACACGTTTAAGGCCACTCCACAATGGGTAACTGCCTTGAAGACATCCTTCAGGGTAGGCTCTTCACTCTGAGGGAATGGGCCTCTGCCTCTGCTATAACTTCTTCCTCTGGCACAGTCACACTGACCTATATAGTCTGCTCCTGTCCACAGCCTGCAGAAGCCTCCCCCCCCCCCCCCCCCCCCTGCCTGGTCTGTCTCAACCTGCAGCTCGTCCTCCAAAAGGGGCCCTTTCAGCACTGGCCACTTCTGTGGGGCCTTAGAACCAGCTAGAACACGCGCTGCAGCCAGCACACCTCTTGTCCTGTTCATCTTCTTCGCTAGAGCGTGCCGGCCAAGGGCGGACTGGAAACTAAAAGTGGCCCTGGAAAAAAAATTAAAAGTGGCCCTATGTTGTAGGTAGGTCCAAACTGTCATCAGCCCTGGCAACATAATTAGGCAGGGCCAGCAATACCATCATGCAGAGTAGTATACTGCCCCAGCTGAACCAAATATCACAGTGCAGCACAAAATACTGCCACCTGCACCACCATATACAACTGTACAGTGGTCCCTCAAGTTACAATATTAATTGGTTCCGGGAAGAACATTGTATGTTGAAACCATTGTAGCTTGAGTGATCGGTTCCAACGCCCCAAAATGTCATTCAGGATAAGAGAAAATGAGGATTTAGGAAACATATGCAGAGAACTAAGACAGATAAAGCAAGTCCTTACATACTGTATAACAGTCAGAAACAGCTGCTAACTAGTATCTTATACAGCTATTTTACCAGAGAAGTGGACGTAAATGGTTGGATCTGAGTCTGAGGCATTGTATGTTGAGTCTGGTTTCAACTTACGATGGGTCAGAAAAGACCAGTGTATGTTGAAAATATTGTATTCTGAGGCCATTGTATCTTGAGGGACCACTTGTATTACTGTCCTGAAGACATGGATACACTTGAATTGAGAAGGATACCTGCGGCTGCTGGCCAGGTGCTTAGGAGAGAATCAGTTCATTATGAACCTGGCTAGCAGCCGTGAGGAGGGCTTGGGGGGCCCTCCTAGGCATCACCCCACCTGGAAATTTCCCTGTAGGATCTGGGGCTAATCCGCCCCTGGTGCCGCACTCCTTGCTTCCCGCCACCTTCTTAATTCTTTTTCCAGCCTTTCCGTCCATGGGACCGCTCCAGGAGGACACCAGACATGGCAGCATAAATTAAGGGGGGGGTCGGCCTCAGGGACACCCCTGTGGGCACTGGGCTCACGGAGCAGAATACAGGCTCTGATAGCGGGAGCTATCACACAGTGCTGCCACTGACATCCTCGGCCTAGCCACGCCCCTGGAAACTGGCTTTCTGACATTGCTAAATTAAATACATTGCATAGATAAGGTGTCAAAGAGTGTATATATTCTTTATAGAATTCACCAGAAAATCCATCCGACCCTGAGGGCTTGCCTAATTTAAGGGATTTAATTGCATATCTGACTTCCGTGTCAGTAATTGGACCATTTAAAGAAGTAACTTGGTCTGACTGCAAAATGTGCAATTAAATAGAGTTTAAAAAGGAGTTGATAATTGGGAGGGAAGGTTGTGGAGTAGATGTGTTTACATTTAAATTATATACGGTAATTTATAATATTAATTACTAAATTCGTCCTCAATTTCATGGGGATTAGTTATCTTGCAGTTGTAAGAGTTAGAATGTATAAAGGGTATCCTAGAGTTGACCAGGGCTGCCTTAACTCTGTTGGCCATTAATCTACTTGCTTTGCTGTATAAATTATAGTAAGTCATTATTTTAGCTTTTTGATTTGTTTATCAAAAGCCATTTCTAAATGGTACTGTAGAGCCATTCTGACATTTCTTAATGGTGTTAGGAGATGCAGGGTGGGATTCGTCTGGTGCTAAGCCTTAAGTTTAGCAATTTCTCCTTAAAGACCATTGGCTTCTTTGTGGAGAGTGTTGAATAAGTACAGTGTCAGACTGGCCCACCAGAGTACCAGAAGATTCTCTGGTGGGCCCATGATTTGATACCATAGTGGGCTCTAAAGGTTCAGGAGAAATAAATCCATATGGCGCTGCCTTTGGAGCCAATCACTTGCCACTAGGGTCTATTTCTTTGAATCAAAACCGATTAGACTTTCCTTCTAAAATGGGGGTTGGGCCCTGAGAAAAATTTCCTCTGGTGGACCCAAGGAACTTCAGTTCGACACTGAATAAGTAGGCCTCGCATATACACCTTATGGGCCCTCCAAAGGGATAAATGATTTGTGACAGATTGAGAATTGACAGTAAAGTATTCATTAAAGGGCTTCTGTCACCCCACTAAACCGTTTTTTGTTTTTTTTGTTTACTTATAATCCCTATAGTGCGATTTCTGCATACATAAGCTAAATAATCATTTCGGTCCAGTAGAATTTGTTAAAAACGTAATTTTAAAATATGCAAATTACCTTGCTACCAGCAAGTAGGGCGGCTACTTGCTTACTTGCTGGTAGTAGCCGTATCCTCCGATCCTAAAGACGCCCCCTCCGCATGTTGATTGACAGGGCCAGGGAACGGGATCGTTCTCTGCTGGCCCTGTTTGAATTCAAAATATCGCGCCTGCGCCGTACCTGTCTTCAATCGGCGCAGGCGCACTGAGAGGCGGCCGCTCGCTCGGCCGCTCCATCCTCAATGTGCCTACGCCGGGTGTAGATGTGACGTCATCTGTGCAGGCGCATGATCTGCATAGTGATGGGCGCATGATCTGACTAAATTATGTTGCCTATCTCACAGGGCTGTATATCAGGAAACAGCCATTTGCTACTGAGAAACATGTCAATTCTTGTGTAGGTGTTATGTCATAAGGAATGGTAAATGTAAATCTTTTTTAGTTGCATACAGGCAACGCCAAATGTCATGTGGATATTCAGCGTGTAACCAGGAGTTTAGTTGAGGGGGAGATCTACTATGCTTAGCCGTTGTATCCATAGCAGGATCGGAGACTATGTTGAAATCCCCACAGATTATTCATTTGCTTTTGATTTTTGACAAAAAGTAAAGCTGCATTTACCCGGCCCAATGTTCAGGCGGTTTATCTGGAACGAGCGTTCCTATGAATGCACATTCTTGATAATTGGCCCATGTAAAGGTGACACATATCAATGATCAGAGGAAATTATCTGAGGAGCAGACACCTCAATCATCGTTCCACGGCAGCAGATCGTGCTGTGTAAACTGCACTCTGCTGTCCAGGAACAATGAGTTTGTATGAGGACGAGTGAAATTGCAACGGGTGCCTCCCCCTAGGGCCCTCTATAACGTGACCCAGGTGTAGGAATGCCGAGTGGTATAGTGCTCCTACCTGCATACGGCTGGACCCTAGGCTTTGGCTTCGAAGAAACAAATAGGGGGTATAATTGAGGGATTTGAAAGAAAGATGGAGTTCAGACTTTGTATGTAGTTGAACAGCAGCTTTACTTGAATAAACCTTCATCAGAAACAGTCTTCAAGCTTTATCTTGGTTCCAGCAGGTTTTAGCATTAAAACTGGCAGGCAAACTCGACTCTACTACATCTGTTTCTCTCTGGCCCTGCTGTACTGACAGGCTGACTGTATGACTTTGCTTCTTCTTGTATGCTGCACTTCTCTTTGTGTGGTCTGTCTCTAGATTAGGCCAGGGAACTTTCCTCCTGGCTCCTGAGGCTTCATGCTTTGGCCTCCATGGCCAGCAGAGCATAAGGTGCTCTGGCTGGCTTGGGCATGTCTAGCAGAGACATGCATCATCACACTACTAGTGTATGTGGGCACTGCAAAAGCTTATTGTGTCACATGTTATATGATGCACTACATACATTCCACCACTAGATGGGGATAGCACCACAGTATATACAGGTCCTTCTCAAAAAATTTGCATATTGTGATAAAGTTCATTATTTTCTGTAATGTACTGATAAACATTAGACTTTCATATATTTTAGATTCATTACACACCAACTGAAGTAGTTCAAGCCTTTTATTGTTTTAATATTGATTATTTTGGCATACAGCTCATGAAAACCCCAAATTCCTATCTAAAAAAATTAGCATATCATGAAAAGGTTCTCTGAACGAGCTATTGACCTAATCATCCGAATCAACTAATTAACTCTAAACACCTGCAAAATATTCCTGAGGCTTTTAAAAACTCCCAGCCTGGTTCATTACTCAAAACCGCAATCATGGGTAAGACTGACGACCTGACTGCTGTCCAGAAGGCCATCATTGACACCCTCAAGCAAGAGGGTAAGACACAGAAAGACATTTCTGAACGAATAGGCTGTTCCCAGAGTGCTGTATCAAGGCACCTCAGTGGGAAGTCTGTGGGAAGGAAAAAGTGTGGCAGAAAACGCTGCACAACGAGAAGAGGTGACCGGACCCTGAGGAAGATTGTGGAGAAGGACCGATTCCAGACCTTGGGGGACCTGCGGAAGCAGTGGACTGAGTCTGGAGTAGAAACATCCAGAGCCACCGTGTACAGGCGTGTGCAGGAAATGGGCTACAGGTGCCGCATTCCCCAGGTCAAGCCACTTTTGAACCAGAAACAGCGGCAGAAGCGCCTGACCTGGGCTACAGAGAAGCAGCACTGGACTGTTGCTCAGTGGTCCAAAGTACTTTTTTCGGATGAAAGCAAATTTTGCATGTCATTCGGAAATCAAGGTGCCAGAGTCTGGAGGAAGACTGGGGAGAGGGAAATGCCAAAATGCCTGAAGTCAAGTGTCAAGTACCCACAGTCAGTGGTGGTCTGGGGTGCCATGTCAGCTGCTGGTGTTGGTCCACTGTGTTTTATCAAGGGCAGGGTCAATGCAGCTAGCTATCAGAAGATTTTGGAGCACTTCATGCTTCCATCTGCTGAAAAGCTTTATGGAGATGAAGATGTCATTTCTCAGCACGACCTGGCACCTGCTCACAGTGCCAAAACCACTGGTAAATGGTTTACTGACCATGGTATTACTGTGCTCAATTGGCCTGCCAACTCTCCTGACCTGAACCCCTCAGAGAATCTGTGGGATATTGGGAAGAGAAAGTTGAGAGACGCAAGACCCAACACTCTGGATGAGCTTAAGGCCGCTATCGAAGCATCCTGGGCCTCCATAACACCTCAGCAGTGCCACAGGCTGATTGCCTCCATGCCACGCCGCATTGAAGCAGTCATTTCTGCAAAAGGATTCCCGACCAAGTATTGAGTGCATAACTGAACATAATTATTCGAAGGTTGACTTTTTTTGTATTAAAAACACTTTTCTTTTATTGGTCGGATGAAATATGCTAATTTTTTGAGATAGGAAATTTGGGTTTTCATGAGCTGTATGCCAAAATCATCAAATATTAAAACAATAAAAGGCTTGAACTACTTCAGTTGGTGTGTAATGAATCTAAAATATATGAAAGTCTAATGTTTATCAGTACATTACAGAAAATAATGAACTTTATCACAATATGCTAATTTTTTGAGAAGGACCTGTATAGCACAGTTTAGTCCTAGTTACAGAGTTGGGAGTTGGTGAGAGTGAGAAGAAGGAGATGGAGTGAGGAGCAAGGGGAAGGAGAGGTCCCCTCTCCTCTCAGCTCTCTCTCTTGGGCTCCACGGCCCACAGGAGCCAACTCGTATCTCAGTGTGAAGCCAGGAAAATAGGCAGAGGTGAAGTCTGTATTCTACCATTCACTCTTCTGGAGTAGCAAGTGAATTTCGTCAAGTTTATTGTGGATAAAGACAAAGGAAGGACAAAGCCATTTTTTCCGGGCTCTAGGCACCTTTGTATCTAGGTGAAGGACTTATTAGCTTCCGGCAGCCTCACTGTTATTCTTAGGACAGATAAGATTTTTGTTGCATCACTTGTGAGTAGAAGACTAAGACTTGAACTACCTCAACTGAGACTGAAGCAAAACAAGGAGCTGAAATATATCAGTGAGTACACAATTACCAACTATAGCCTGAGACATAACTACAAGCACAGCCTGTTACTGGGATTCATCACATCTAACCTGCATGTGTATCAGAGACTGTTTTTATTACTGGATGTAAATTGCTATCAAGAATCTGGTTATAGTAAAGTTCTCAGTTGGATTTAAACCTGCCTCATTCTTCTAACTCCATACCACAACCACTCTCATCATTTTGCACCACCAAGGGGCTGGCGTCACGACATTACCTAAGTCAGGGGCCCAGCCGCACAAGCACTCAGAAGACCAATCACCATCAAGGGCACCTCGGTCACCACCTGGCCGGTGTCCCCTGTAACAGAGTGTGCCCCGGAGAATCCAGTGCTGTTCTTCCCTTCACTGCTGGCCCAGGGAGGCAAGTGCTAAACCGTGGATAACCGGTGAACTGTTTGTACACTTTGGCCCACCGTGAACCCTACGTGTTTTACACCGGCGGACTGGCACGTTGCACACATCCTTCCCAAGCATGGGGGTAAGCTAGACTGGAAATTCTTCCCCACCCTACCTGCAGGAAGTAGGACTTGCCCAGTTCTCTCTCCAGAGGGGGGTTAGAATGGAATGGAAAGCTCCATTCTACCTAACTGTAGCTCTACCATGTTTGCTGCCACCCGCTGGTGAACCAGGCACATTACATTTGAACACGACAATTGCAAACATTAGAAATGCACAGTGTGGAGGACCTGGAATAAATACAGAAAATGACATTATATTAGCCCATAGTAGCAAGGTGCACAAGAGGTAATGCCACTCTGGGGCGTTACATTAGCGGTGGCCATCAGTCATCCTCATATGTAAATGCAAAGCTTCACACCCACTTAACGACAGGGCATCGCTAGGTTAAAACATTCGTGGCCTGGGCCCCCCATGTTTTGTCCCAGGCCCCGAATGTGCTGGCCACCACAACTGTATTGCCATACTCAGGACAGTGATACAATTGAATCACTGCAGCAGGACACAGAGGTTAATTGCTCCCTGTCCTGTCATTTTCTCTCATTTAGGCCTGAGGCCCATGAAAAGTAGGGCAGTGCAGGTGGGTCTTAGATGGCAAGATGACATCCTCGGGCACCTTCGCCTAGATGCAGGGAGCGAGTTGACTTCAACGCAAGCACCTGAGTGGAGAAGACGGGACCTTATCGCTGCTTCACTGACAGCAGTTTGAAGTATCTTGAGTATCTTGTTTGGGGAAAATAGTACTGGCAGCATGGGGGCCATTATAAGGTCTGGGGGCACTACAAGGGACAACTTTAAAGACTGGGGGCACTACAGGGGGACAGTTTAAGTTGTGAGTTATCCCCTCCATTCTGATCCTCAGCTGTGTCATGTGACCAGCAGTCAGACTCTCCAACTGACACAGCACCTTATGTGTGGACAGGAAGTCAGTTTCTCTGTGTATTCCTACGGGAGCCTCAATGTCGGTCTCATAGGAATGAATAGAGAAGTAAATGACTTCCTGTCCTGTGTCAGTTGGAGATCACAGAGTTGGTCCCATGACATCACTTTCCAGCAGGTCAGAGAATACATTTTTTGCCGGGAGTTCTACTTTAAGTTGAGAGGAGTTGGGTACATAGATATCCTATTAGCACCATATCTTCCTCTCTTGTCAACTACTACCTAATTCTCTTGAAATGTGACAGACTTGTTAATAGCTATACACACACCAGCTTTCTTTTTGGTCGCATTAGAACAATAAATCGTTAGAAAAGTGTGACTCCTGAATACAGACCATATCAGCATGCGCCAATTCCACTTCACTCCAGAGGAGTGATCTTTTATAAGGGCTATTAACCACTTAACAATCGCCCATTGACTATAAACGTTCTTGGGCTGGTCGTTTATCTTTGAATGGACGTTCTGGAACGTCCATTCAGAGATCGCAGCTGCGCGCTAATCGTGCAGCTGCAGAGCTGGGGGCCCACTATCAGTGACAGCAGGGCAACCCAGAGAGAAAGCCGGCACCGTTCCTGTATGTCCCTGCCTTCTAGATCGCTGTATATACAGCGCTCAATGAGCGCTGTGTATACAGATCAGGAAGCGCTATGCCACTTCCTCTCCTCGCCCGGGGGTCATGTGATTGCCGGGGCCAGGTGAGTGCAGGAGCTGTAGGGTCTTCCATAGACCTCGATCAGCCCTGTACTGAGGCTGTACAGCGCTGTATTATGCTGTTCAGCCTCTATGGGGGGTGTATTTCCCCTGTAACTGGGGCTACTATGTCAGCTCCAGTTACAGGAGAAATCAATAGTTAAAAAAAATAAAGTTAAATGTCCCCCAGAGGTCTTGTGTGACCTTATGGGAGACACAAAGTGTAAAAAAAAAAAAAATAAATAAATAAATATTTCCCCCCAAATCCGTTATAATTTTATTTTTTTTCAAAATAGAAGAAAAAAAAAAAATAGACATATTTGGTATCACCGCATCCGCAACAACCGGCTCTATAATAATATCATAAAATCTACCCCATCAGAGGAACGCCGTAAAAAAATAAAAATAAACATTGCGCCAAAACAGATTTTTTAGTGAGCTCACCTCCCAAAAAAAGTAATGTTAACCCTTTCACGACTGTAATCTGTATATATACGTGATAGCTGCACATACCCCGTGCAGCTACCACGTATATAAACGTTCTGGCAGCTCTTTAATTCAAGCGCTGCAAAGCGCTTGGATTAAAGCTTCTGCCCCTGCCCTGTATGCTGTCACGGACAGCATACAGTGCAGTAATGCCGGCAAGGGACCAATCAGAGTGGCCCCTTGCCGGCAATCGATCCGATTGGTTAGTCTGTGCAGACTAACCAATCGGATCGCGGCAGTGTTAAAATGCCGGTTTCATGCTCTGATCTGCGCTCTGCAGACCAGAGCATGAAATCAGGTAATGTGTCCTCGAGTAATACACCCCCCCCCCTGCCGATCTGTGCCTCCGATCTGTGTCTGTGCCCCCCCTTGTGCCGCCTGCAGCTCAACTCCTACTAGCTGCCGAGATGTGGTCCGCCCCCTCCCCGCCCCCTCCAGTCATTTTGTAGCCCCCCGATCCCCCTGCTGTGTGCGATGGCGGCGGCTCCATTACTGAGCCGCCGCCATCAGCAGAGAGTGTCAGCTCTATGCTGACACTCTCCTGTAACCCCATAGATGCCGCGGTTGCGGCATCCATGAGGTTAACAGAGGGAGGGAGCTCCCTCTCTCAACCATCGGGGCTGCAGCGCTGTGATTGCAGCACCCGATGGTTGCCATGGCAACCGGACGCTTTGCAAAAGCGTCCTGTTGCCATGGAAAGGTGTCCAGTGCTGCCACCTACAGGACATCTGGAAGTATTATACTTTGGAATACAAGAGCATTGCAAAGTATAGTACAACTATCAGCCCCACTGGATCTTGAAGATCCAAGAGGGAACTGATAAAAAAAGTGAAAATAATAAAAGAGAAAATAAGTAAATAAATAAATAAGAATGTAAATTAAAAAAATAAATTGCCTTTTCCTATAAAAAAATGAAAAAATAAAATAAAATACACATATTAGGTGTCAGCGCGTCCGTAACGACCGCCTCTATAAATATATCACATGATAGACCCCGTCCGATAAACACCATAAAAATAAAATAAAAAAACTGTGCCAAAAAAAGCTATTTTTGTCACCTTACATCACAAAAAGTGCAACAGCAAGCGATCAAAAAGGCTTATGACCCCCAAAATAGTACCAATCAAACCGTCAACTCGTCCCGCAACAAATGATACCCTATTTAAGACAATCGCCCAAAAGATAAAAAAGTTATGGCTCTCAGACTATAGAGACACTAAAACATCATTTTTTTGGTTTCAGAAATGCTATTATTGTGTAAAACTTAAATAAATAAGAAAAAGTATACATATTAGGTATTGCCACGCCCGTAACGATCTTCTCTATAAAACTATCACATGACCTAACTCCTCAGATGAACGCTGTAAAAATAAATAAATGAAAACTGTTCCAAAACAGCCAATTTTTGGGTCACCTTGCCCCATAAAGTGTAATAATGAATGATCAAAAAATCCTATGTACTCAAAAATGGTACCAATAAAAACCTCAACACTTTCTGCAAAAAACGAGCCCCTGCACAAGATGATCGGCAGAAAAATGAAAAACATATGGCATTCAGAAAACCAATCCAGCACAATCTGCCTTCCAAAAACCGTATGGCATTTATTTCCTTCTGCGCCCTGCCGTGTGCCCGTACAACAGTTTACGACCACATGTGGGGTGTTTATGTAAACCGCGGAATCAGGATAATAAATATTGAGTTTTGTTTGGCTGTTAACTCTCAATGTGTTAAAGAAAAAAAAATTATAAAATGGAAAATCTGCCAAAAAAGTGAAATTTAGAAATTTCATCTCCATTTTCCTTTAATTCTTGTGGAACGCCTAAAGGGTTAACAAAGTTTGTAAAATCAGTTTCGAGTAACTTGAGGGGTGTAGTTTCTACAATGGAGTCATTTATGGGAGTTTCCACTATGTAAGCCCCACAAAGTGACTTCAGACCTGAACTGGTCCTTAAAAAGTGGGTTTTGGAAAATTTCTTAAAAATGGTAAGAATTACTTCTAAACTTCTAAGCCTTCTAACGTCCTAAAAAAATAAAATTACATTTCCAAAATGATGCCAGCATAAAGTAGACATATGGGGAATGTTAAGTAATAAATATTGTATTAGGTATCACTTTCTGTTTTAGAAGCAGAGAAATTGAAATTTGGAAAATATAAATAAATGTGAAATATATTGACTCAAATATATGACTATCATGAAGTACAATGTGTCACGAGAAAACAATCTCAGAATGGCTTGGATAAGTAAAAGCATTCCAAAGCTATTACCACATAAAGTGACGCATGTCAGATTTGTAAATTTTGACCTGGACACTGGGGCATCAATGACCCTTGGTCATGAAAGGGTTAATAAATCAAAAAGTCGTATGTACCCCAAAATGGTAGTGATAAAAACGTCACCTCATCCCGCAAAAAATTAGCCCCCACACAAGACCATAGCCAGAAAAATAAAAAAAATATGGCTTTATGAAAATTGCAACACAAAAAGATGATTTTTTTTTTCTAAAAAAGTTTTTATTGTGTAAAACGTAAACATAAAAATAAAAAGTAGATAAATTTGATATAGTTGGGTCCGTAATGACCGTATCTATAAAACTATCACATGATCTACCCCATCAAGTGAACAGTGTAAAAAAAAATGAAAAATGACACCAAACTGCTTTTTTTGTGACTTCACCTCCCAAAAATGAGATAAAAAGCAACCAGAAAGCCAAATGTACCCCAAAATGGTGCCAAAATGGTGCCAATAAAAAACTACAGCTTGTTTCACACAAAATAAGCCCTCACGCAGCTCATTCAACAAAAAAATATGCCGCTCCTTCCCTTCTGAGCCCTGGCGTATCCCCAAATAACAGTTTATGACCACAATTGGGGTGTTACTGTATTCCGGAGAAAGTGGGTAGCAAATTGGGGGGATATTCTCCTGTTATCTTTTGTGAAAAAGAAAGTTTGGGCCTGAAGCTCCATTTTCTTGGATGTAAAAAATAAAAAAAATTATTTCACACCCAAGTATTACAAATTCTATGAAACAGCTGTTGAGTGAAGTGCTCTCTACACCCCTTAAAAATTCCTTAGGTGGTGTAGTTTACAAAATGTGGTCACGTTTTGGGGGTTTTCACTGTGGGGTTACCTCTGGGTCTCTTCAAATGCAACATGGTGCCCAAAGACCATTCCAGCAAAGTCTGCCCTCCAAAAACCATATGGTGCTCCTTGCCTTCTGTGCCCTTTCGTGTGCCCAAACAGCGGTATACGACCACAAAATGCAGAATCAAGGTAATAAATATTGGGGTTTGTTTGGTTGTAAACCCTTGATATGTTCAAGTAAAAAAATTATTAAAATGGAAAATCTGCAAAAAAAAAGTGACATTTTGAAATATCACCTCTATTTTGCTTTAATTCCTGTGGAATACCTATAGGTTAACAACATTTCTAAAACCAGTTTTGAATAGTTTGAGGGGTGTAATTTCCTTAAAAAATTGACTTTGTAAATTTTTTAGGCCTGGTCAGGAAGGGGGCAAATGGCCCGATCTGGAAGTGGTTAAAGGGGTTTTGTCACTTAAGCAAATAGCATTTATCATGTAGAGAAAGTTAATACGAGGCACTTACTAATGTATAGTTACTATCCATATTGCCTCCTTTGAGGCTGGATTAATTTTTCCATCACATTATACACTGCTTGTTTCCATGGTTACGACCACCCTGCAATCCAGCAGCGGTGCTCATGCCTCCACACTATAGGAAAAAATGTTGGGCTCTCTGGTGACCGGGACCGTAGGAGTGCACATAGGCTAGTACTTTTTTTTATAGTGTGCAGGCATGGCCACCGCTGCTGGATTATAGGGTGGTCATAACACCCTATAATCCAGCAGCGGTGGCCATGCCTGCACACTATAAAAAAAAGTACTGGAAACGAGCAGTGTAAAATGTGATGGAAAAATGAATTTAGCCAACAAAGGAAGCAATATGGATAATAACAATACATTAGTAAGTGCCTCGTATTAATTTCCTCTACATGATAAATGCTATTTTCTAAAGTGAGAGAACCTCTTTAAGGGCCTTGTCATTAATAGGCCTTTTGACCGACATTCTCATATGCAATCAAGGCGCCAACTAGAAAGGTTGAAAGTAAAAGACTAGAAAGCTGGGGTGGACAGCCTGACCAAAAAATAATGATATTTTAAGGCTACTTTCACACTCATGTTTTGGCTTTCTGTTTGTGAGATCCGTTCAGGGCTCTCACAAGCGGTCCAAAACGGATCAGTTTTGCCCTAATGCATTCTGAATGGAAAAGGATCCGCTCAGAATGCATCAGTTTGCCTCCGATCAGTCTCCATCCCGCTCTGGAGGCGGCCACCAAAGCGCTGCTTGCAGCATTTTGTTATCCGCTTGACGAAACTGAGCCAAATGGATTCGTCCTGGCACACAATGTAAGTCAATGGGGACAGATCCGTTTTCTCTGACACAATCTGGCACAATAGAAAACAGATCCATCTCCTATTCACTTTCAATGGAGTTCATGACGGATACCTCTTGGCTATGTTACAGATAATACAACCGGATCCGTTCATGACGGATGCATGCGGTTGTATTGTAACGGATCCGTTTTTGCAGATCCATGATGGATCCGCCCAAAACGCGAGTGTGAAAGTAGCCTTCGACGAATGAACAGGATCATTTCTTTACTTTATGGTAGCCCTTGCGCCAAACACTTAGGCCCTGACACTTCTGTACTGCATGTGGCTGCACTTATTATATGCAGTCCAGTGAACGTTTCTGGTTTTTCTCTATTGTAAACCAAGCAATAGTTGGTATATATGGGAGGTAAAACCTGCCAAAATTAAAATGAAATTGAAATAACTAAAATTATAATTAAAATAACGTTTTAACATTTTAAAACATTTTCATCTAGTGTCTGAAAAATGCATGCCAAAATTAAAAAGAAAATTCAATTTCTCCATTTGAATTTTATTTTCCAACTCCAGTGTGGGTCATAAGTGTCAAAAATAAATGTAAAAATAAATAGCCTTTTTCATTTTAAATTTTCACTTTATCAATTAATTCTCCTCTTCCTATAGTGGGTTTTTCATTACCGTATTTTTCGCCGTATAAGACGCACCGGCCTATAAGACGCACCTAGGTTTTTGAGGAGGAAAATAAGAAAAAAAATATTTTGAACCAAAAGGTGCACTTTTGGTGGGTTTTGAACTAATTGTGGTCTGTGGGTGACGCACTGTTATGGGGGATCTGTGGGTGACAGTTATGGGGGATCTGTGGGTGACACTTATGGGGGATCTGTGGGTGACACTTATGGGGGATCTGTGGGTGACACTTATGGGGGATCTGTGGGTGACACTTATGGGGGATCTGTGGGTGACACTTATGGGGGATCTGTGGGTGACACTTATGGGGGATCTGTGGGTGACACTTATGGGGGATCTGTGGGTGACACTTATGGGGGATCTGTGGGTGACACTTATGGGGGATCTGTGGGTGACACTTATGGGGGATCTGTGGGTGACACTTATGGGGGATCTGTGGGTGACACTTATGGGGGATCTGTGGGTGACACTTATGGGGGATCTGTGGGTGACACTTATGGGGGATCTGTGGGTGACACTTATGGGGGATCTGTGGGTGACACTTATGGGGGATCTGTGGGTGACACTTATGGGGGATCTGTGGGTGACACTTATGGGGGATCTGTGGGTGACACTTATGGGGGATCTGTGGGTGACACTTATGGGGGATCCTCTCTGGATGGCACTGTTATGAGGATGAGGATCTGTGAATGACAGTTATGGGGGGGATCTGTGGATGACACATATATAGCATCTTATGCTGTCATCAACAGATCCCCTCCATAAGTGTCCCTGTAGTGAATGGGGGTCGCATCTGCTTTAATAATGACAGCGGGGGCCGTGCAGTGACTATTCTACTACACGGGCCCCGCTTACTGTATAATCATATCTCTCTAATAGTTAATTGTTGTATGCATGTAATCGCATAATGAGCGCTAATGAGCGCTGTGTATTACCGTACTTAAAACTAGCAGCGCTCGCCGTTCGGAGCAGAGAGGAGGCAGGAGGCAGGCCGGGAGGACGGGCGCTTGCAACGTGAGTCATACGTCACGCGCCTGCGCCGCCTGCTTCATTCATAAGTGGGCGGTGCAGGCGCGTGACGTATGACTCACGCTGCAAGTGCCCGTCCTCCTGGCCTGCCTCCTGCCTCCTCTCTGCTCCGAACGGCGAGCGCTGCTAGTTTTAAGTACGGTAATACACACTATTAGAGAGATATGATTATACAGTGAGCGGGGCCCGTGTAGTAGAACAGTCACTGCACGGGCCCCGCTGTCATTATTAATGCAGATGCCGCCCCCAGCCCCTCCTCCCTCACAGCTGATACACCCGCCGCGCGGCATCGCGGCGGGTGTATCATTGAAAACTGGGCAAAATCAGCTACATTCGCCGTATAAGACGCACTGCTATTTTCCCCCCACTTTTGGGGGGAAAAAAGTGCGTCTTATACGGCGAAAAATACGGTAAATCAAATGAAAACACCATGTAGAAGCTGAAAATGGTAGATTGAGATTTCAATGTCATCTCTTGCAGGCATTTTCCCTGCCAAAAGTCAAATGAAAAAGAAAGCCCATTTGAATGTTGATGTTAACGTTGTACTAACATTCAGATTCATTTAAATGAGCAGTAGTGGGCGTGGTGCAGCATGCAAAATGTTATTTAATTCCTCACTGAACAGACAGTGACTCTGTATGTCCACTAGAGGGCGCTGTGCTTCTCCACATTTCCAACAGCTAAGGCTACTTTCACACCAGCGTTTTCACTAGGTCCGACAGGGTTCAGCAAAAACGCTTCTGTTACTGATAATACAACCGCCTGCATCCGTTATGAACGGATCCAGTTGTATTATCTTTAACATAGCCATGATGGATCCGTCATGAACTCCATTGAAAGTCAATGGAGGACTGATCAGTTTTCTATTGTGTCAGATTGTGTCAGAGAAAACAGATCCGTCCCCATTGACTTGCATTGTGGGTCATACCGGATCCGTCTTGCTCCGCATCCCAGTATGGAAAGCAAACTACAACATGTTGCGGTTTGCTCTCAGGTATGGGAACGCAACTAAACGAAATGGAATGCATTTTGGAGCATTCCGTTCTGTTCAGTTCAGTTTTGTCCCCATTGACAATGAATGGGGACAAATTAGAAGCATTTTTTTCCGGTATTGAGCCCCTATGACGGATCTCAATACCGGAAAACTAAAACGCTAGTGTGAAAGTACCCTAACACAAGATCAAGTTTATCATTCCAATAGATGGCGCTGTGACAGTGAAATCTTAGTACTATGCTGAATGCATAGGGTAAGATTAGGAATCTAATAGATGGTGCCCTCTTTTTGAGGAGTGAATTATACTAGGATTATGATTATATCATCAACTCTGCTGCCCTGTTAACCCCCTAGACGCCATGGTGCCAAACATAAAAATTTGTGTATGGTCGGCAAAAACCGCCATGTTTGGCCAACAGCCCAATGTGTGTGTGGGGAGCTCCCAACACTCCTCTCTGGCAAATGATGTTGGGGAAAAGAAGGATAGGGCAAAGTGAATATTTTTGCCCTACCCTTTTGTTCTACCCGGATATAAGCCTACTCTAGAACTGTCTAGCATCTTTTTCTTCTCTCCCCATTAAAAACATATATATGTTCGCTCGAACCAAAAATGTGTGTATGAGGGAGTCAGGAGAGATAGCTGTCGGCCGAACAAACGATTGTTCGGCCAACAGCTATTGAACATGTATGGTAGCCCTAGGTGTATAGAATAGAATTTTAATTCCGCCTATACTCGACATATATAAGAACCCAAGGACACCAAGAAACCAACATAAGAAGAATGTTCCTTATTTTAATTTATATTTCATATTTTTAGCATTAACTATTCTTGTTTCTGTTAGTTACTTATATTTCTCTTATAAGAATGTCTACAATAATTCAATCATTATTAATGATGTCACCAGTCAGCCATCTACCAATGATAATACCATATTCGTTTATAATGTATCTGAATATTACAATCATTTAGAGCAAATGGGAAATGGGGGAAGGCCAGGACTACAGGTTATAGTCATTTGTATGTGTTTCGAATTGAATAGACTCTTAAAGTCATCCACATGGAAACAAAAGAAACGGGAACCCCCCGCTCAACAAACAACCACATTTCTAGTGTGGACATATCTTGTCAAGACATCTGATCTGAGCTTTGAAGGTGAGCAGACCTGAGCACTACTGTTTGCCTAGCAGTTTTGCTTAGAATGGCAAGGTAGTATAACACCTTGAGTAAGTATTAGTGAAGTAACCTAAGATGGTCACTATGGACAATCCCAGGCATGATAAGATTTCTCCGGAGATCTTGCAGCTTGTTTTCACAGCTACAACCAGTAAGATTCAAGGGCTTTTCCTGTCCTAAGTAATGGTTCTGTATTTTCTTACAATAAACCCTAGAATGTGACATTCCCATTCATTACAATAACATCAGTATATTAGAAAAGGATTATTTCCCTAAGGATGCAGAATCATGTCACTGGGCCCATTAAGACACGCCTATATTTTATGTTGACCTTCAACTTTTTTATAGCAGTGACTATGTAAACGCAGAAGGATTAGCCATTAGTAGTGTTGAACGAAGCAAAGCATTCAAAGTGGAATTCGGTCTCAAGTTTAGGAAAGCTTTCATTCGCAACAAAGCCGAATTTCTACGAGCTTCTTGGTAACAAGTCAGGTTTTCCTAAAATGGCGGCTGCACGTGTTAAAAAGTGAAAGTAAGAAGCCCGGGAACGCAAGATCACCCATAATGCCGTGCAGCCAGCTAATCCGCAGATTGACATCACAGGGGATGGCTCAGACCTCTACAAGACTCATCCTGCGCTGTGGGATTTGTTTTTACAGTGTTCCCGCATCAGTACAGTTACAACACATTTTAATAGTTTTTCTTGTGTAATTTTTTTTCTTCTTTGCATTACCGTATTAAGACCCCCAAAAACTACAGGGGACACTCTGTCGTTTTTATTTATACTATTTTTGGGTGTGTATGACTTTTTTGATCACTTTTAAATTATAAAAATTTTTGAAAGGTTAAGCAATGAAAAAATGACATTTACTGTACGGTATAAATACGTTTGTATTTTCATAGCTCAGGCATTTTGGGATGCAGTGATGACTATGATGTTTATTTTTAATATAGGGAAAATGGGGGGTTTGAATTTTTATATTTTTTTTATATTTTGAAAAACTTTTTTTTAAGTCCCCTTGTGGACTTGAACATGTGACTATCTGATCGCTTCTCCCATAGACTTAAATGAAATATCATTGCAGTCTATGGAACCCTCCTAGGAACATTGGTGTGACAGGCTTTGGATCCTTTAGAGGGCCTGAGACTGCCATAGCAACCAAATTGCTTCCTCTATCTCGATGCGGGGGAGCCGTTTGGGCCCCCTGTAGAAAGACCTCTCAGATGCTGTGATCGCAATTGACCGTGGCTTTTGAAGGGTTAAACGTGTAAAACAGCAGGAACCCAGCAGCTATGGTGCCGACTCAGCTCTTGACCAGATGCCGTCTTTAAAGACACAGTATCCACCGTATGTGTACAGAGGATGTCGGTAAGGAGTTGGACATTAACCCTTCAGCCATGCACAAAGCATAACACTACAGGAGATTTATTAATTCAAATGTGCCAAAATGCTTGCATAATTTGCACCAAAAAACAGGTGTACAAGCTTTGCACCACATATGTTTTAGACACTTTTTTTTTTACTTGTCTGACAAGGGATCGTGACTTAATCAAAAGGGGCATGGTTTAATGCATTAATGTGCACATGGGCAGACTCGGAACTTAAAGTGGCCCTGGAAAAACCGAAAAGGGGCCCTGGAAAAAACCGAAAAGTGGCCCTATGTTGGAGGTGAGTGCAAATTGACAGAAGGTGGGGCAAGTGTAGCACAAAATACTGCCTCAGCAGCAGAGGCAAATACGGCAGTGCAGCACAAAATACTGCCGCCTTCACCACAGTATTCAACTGTATTACCGTCCTGAGGACAGTGATACAGTTGAGTTCAGGAGGGCACCTGTGGCTGTACCTGTACCTTATGCTCCTAGCATTTATTAATGCTTAGAGCATCAGATCGTTATGTACCTGGCCAGCGGCCGTGAGGAGGGCTCAAGTGGCATCCTGGACATTGGCCCACTGGGAAATTTGCCTGTAGGGTCTATGGCCAATCCGCCCCTGAATGTGCACCAAAATTTTGATGCACAATTTTGCCATAAAGTAAGACAACTAATATGTGGTGTTAACTTAGATTAGACAGATTTATCATCCAGCATCAGCTATCATAATAAACCTGGTGCTGTTTAGTCTAAGTTTTTTTACTGGCTAAGGGCTCATGCACACTGACCGTATACCCTCTGAGACATACAGTCCGTGAACGGGCCATATGTTCCGGAGCGGCATACATCGTGCGCACGTGAGCGCACAGCATTATAGGTTACTATGATACTGTGCGCATCGGGCCGCCCGTGGGACTATTGTCACGCACTCATATGATCATTTGAGTGCGCACGATGTATGCCGCTCCGGAACATATGGCCCGCTCACGGACCGTATGTCTCGGAGGGCACATGGTCGTATGCATGAGCCCTAAATCTTAGACATGATTAGTAAGTCTGCCAAATTTGGCCTGTAGTTTTTCTTTTACTTGAGAGCTCCATGACTCATGGTACATGGTGCATTACCTCAACCTGAATATTCAGAAAAAAAAAGTACTGTGTTAGGCCTCATGCACATGACTGTATGTGTTTTGCGGTCCACAAATTGCTGATCTGCAGAATACAGATACGTCCGTGTTGCATCCATATTTTCATTGACCCATTGTCTTCATTTTTGGGCCAAGTCGGAAAGTACATACGTATGTGGAAAACACATGGATCATCCATGTGCTTTCCACATCTATATGTCTGTTCTACAAAAAGATAAATTATGTCTGCAAAATGCAGACCACGAACTCATTGAAATCAATGGGTCAGAAAAAAATGTGGACAGCGCACAGACCGCATGTGTATTTTTCAGATCCACAGTTTTCGGACAGCAGTAAAATCTATCTGATGTTGAATGCTTTTGTGTAATAAAAGACAAAGCATTATATGTTACCTTTGAGAAAAAAATTTGCTTAAAGTATAGTTGTACTTTTAAAAAGATTTTAATATGTCACAGTGACATATCAAAGGTTTTTGTTCAGATACACAGTGCCTTGCAAAAGTATTCACCTCCCCCCTTGACTTTTTTCGTGTTTTGTTACATTACAGCCTTAAAGGGCTTCTGTCACCCCACTAAACCGTTTTTTTTGGGGGGGGTTTACTTATAATCCCTATAGTGCGATTTCTGCATACATAAGCTAAATAATCATTTCGGTTCAGTAGAATTTGTTAAAAACGTAATTTTAAAATATGCAAATTACCTTGCTACCAGCAAGTAGGGCGGCTACTTGCTGGTAGCAGCCGCATCCTCCGATCCTAAAGACGCCCCCTCCGCATGTTGATTGACAGGGCCAGGGAACGGGATCGTCCTCTGCTGGCCCTGTTTGAATTCAAAATATCGCGCATGCCCCGTACCTGTCTTCAATCAGCGCAGGCGCACTGAGAGGCGGCCGCTCGCTCGGCCGCTCCATCCTCAATGCGCCTGCGCCGATGACATCACATCTACACCCGGCGCAGGCGCATTGAGGATGGAGCGGCCAAGCGAGCGGTCGCCTCTCAGTGCGCCTGCGCCGATTGAAGACAGGTACGGCGCAGGCGCGATATTTTGAATTCAAACAGGGCCAGCAGAGAACGATTCCGTTCCCTGGCCCTGTCAATCAACATGCGGGGCGTCTTTAGGATCGGAGGATGCGGCTGCTACCAGTAATTAGCATATTTTAAAATTACGTTTTTAACAAATTCGACTGAACCAAAATGATTACTTAGCTTATGTATGCAGAAATCGCACTATAAGGATTATAAGTAAACCAAAAAAAAACAAAAAACGGTTTAGTGGGGTGACAGAAGCCCTTTAAGGCTGTAATGTAACAAAACACGAAAAAAGTCAAGGGGGGAGGTGAATACTTTTGCAAGGCACTGTATATCTGAGTGCTTCTTTTCAGTGGAGGTTCAGCACTTGGACCTCCGCTGAACAAAACCTTTGATATGTCACTGGACCGAAATGATTATTTAGCTTATGTATGCAGAAATCGCACTATAGTGATTATAAGTAAACCAAAAAAAAAAACGGTTTAGTGGGGTGACAGAAGCCCTTTAAGTTCAATGTTTTGTTAATCTGAATTTTATGTGAGGGATCAGAACACAATAGTCTAAGTTGGTGAAGTGAAATTAGAAAAATATATAAATAAAACTATTGTTTAGAAATAGAAAACAGAAAATTGGCATGTGCGTATGTATTCACCCCCTTTGTTAGGAAGCCTATAAAAAGCTCTGGTGCAACCAATTACCTTCAGAAGTCACATAATTAGTGAAATTATGTCCACCTGTGTGCAATCTAAGTGTCACATGATCTGTCACTGTTACTTTGAAAGGCCCCAGAGGCTGCAACACCTAAGCAAGTGGTATTACTAACCAAACACTGCCATGAAGACCAAGGAACTCTCCAAACAAGTAAGGGACAATGTTGTTGAGAAGTACAAATCAGGGTTAGGTTATAAAAAAAATATCCAAATCTTTGATGATCCCCACCAGCAAATCTATCATAACCAAATGGAAAGAACATGGCACAACAGCCAAGAGACGTCCACCCACTAGAACTGACGGACCAGGCAAGGAGGGCAGCACAGAGACCTAAGGTAACCCTGGAGGAGCTACAGAGTTCCACAGCAGAGACTGGAGTAACTGTACATAGGACGACAAGACAATAAGCCGTATGCTCCATAGAGTTGGGCTTTATGGCAGAGTGGCCAGAAGAAAGCCATTACTTTCAGCTAAAAACAAAAAGGATATATAATACTGGAAGACTGTCACTCTCAACACATGGAGTCGTATGGTTTAAATGCAGGTCACAAAATGTATTAATAGGTACATAAAAGGTTAAAAAGCTAAAATATGTTAATACATATACCAACAGTAAATTATCACAATGTGGTGCCAGTGATAGCAAATGTATCAAAGTCATATATTTCCTTATTTTATATTGCAGGTCATTCCTTATAGTAGTCCACAATTAGATGCCTGTAAAGGAAAAATAGCAAAAGGGAATGGAGAAAAGGGAAAATCCTTCTTCTTCTCCTCCTTGATAAAAGGAAAGGTCCAATGGTATGAGTGTTCCGGTTATAATAAACTTTAGATACTGATGTTTCTTTTTGTATCTTATGCGAACTTTGCAATTTGGCAGTTAGAATATGCCTAGTAACAACCCACTATGTGGGCTTACCTTCTCTTCGTGCCTGGTCGGTCACTCGGATGTCTCGGGGTCCCGCTGAAAGCCGGCGTCCCGGCTGTTACTTAGTCAGCGTCCCACGTGGATTCAGAGACAAGTTCGTCGCTCCGGAAGTGACGTATCGGCACTCAGGATTTCGCTCGTTGGTCCTTTCTTCCGATTTTCTAAGGCTCAAACTTTAGTTGTCACAGCCAGTCGGATTTAAAGTGCACTATTTTTTCGCAGGATATAGAAGATATCTTCTTATAAGTGGGTCATATTTGGAATATGACCCACTTATAAGAAGATATCTTCTATATCCTGCGAAAAAATAGTGCACTTTAAATCCGACTGGCTGTGACAACTAAAGTTTGAGCCTTAGAAAATCGGAAGAAAGGACCAACGAGCGAAATCCTGAGTGCCGATACGTCACTTCCGGAGCGACGAACTTGTCTCTGAATCCACGTGGGACGCTGACTAAGTAACAGCCGGGACGCCGGCTTTCAGCGGGACCCCGAGACATCCGAGTGACCGACCAGCACGAAGAGAAGGTAAGCCCACATAGTGGGTTGTTACTAGGCATATTCTAACTGCCAAATTGCAAAGTTCGCATAAGATACAAAAAGAAACATCGTATCTAAAGTTTATTATAACCGGAACACTCATACCATTGGACCTTTCCTTTTATCAAGGAGGAGAAGAAGAAGGATTTTCCCTTTTCTCCATTCCCTTTTGCTATTTTTCCTTTACAGGCATCTAATTGTGGACTACTATAAGGAATGACCTGCAATATAAAATAAGGAAATATATGACTTTGATACATTTGCTATCACTGGCACCACATTGTGATAATTTACTGTTGGTATATGTATTAACATATTTTAGCTTTTTAACCTTTTATGTACCTATTAATAAATTTTGTGACCTGCATTTAAACCATACGACTCCATGTGTTGAGAGTGCCAGTCTTCCAGTATTATATATATTTTGCAACCGTGAAGGGTGAGTCACTTACAGACTAGAGCACCTCTTAGTGGTTGCGAGCGGGTGTAGCTATTTCCTATATTACTCCTTTTTAAAAACAAAAAGGAGTTTGCGAAAAGGCATGTGGGAGACTCCCAAAATGTATGGAGCAAGGTGCTCTGGTCTGATGAGACTAAAATTGAACTTTTCGGCCATCAAAGAAAACGCTATGTCTGGCGCAAACCCAATACATCACATCACCCAAAAAACACCATCCCCACAGTGACACATGATGGTGGAGGCAGCATCATGCTGTGGGGATGGGACTGGGAAACTTAGCAGAGCTGAGGGAAAGAATGGATGGTGCTAAATACAGGGATAGTTCTTGAGCAAAATCTGTACCACTCTGTGCGTGATTTGAGGCTAGGACGGAGGTTAACCTTCCAGCAGGACAATGACCCCAAACACACTGCTAAAGCTACACTTGAGTGGTTTAAGGGGAAACATAGTAAATGTGTTGGAATGGCCTAGTCAAAGCCCAGATCTCAATCCAATAGAATATCTGTGGCCAGACTTAAACATTGCTGTTCACAAGCGCACAACCATCCAACTTGAAGGAGGAGCTGGAGCAGTTTTGCAAGGAAGAATGGGCAAAAATCCCAGTGGCAAGATGTGGCAACTGCTCATAGAGACTTATCCAAAGCGACTTGAAGCTGTGATTGCCACAAAAGGTGGCTCTACAAAAGTATTGACTTTAGGGGGGTTAATATAGTTATGCACTATTGACTTTTTCTGTTATTTTGTCCTATTTGTTGTTTGCTTCACAATAATAAATAAAAAACATCTTCAAAGTTGTGGGCATGTTCTGTAAATTAAATGATGCAAATCCTCAAACAATCCATATAATTCCAGGTTGTGAGGCACCAAAACACGAAAAAGTCAAGGGGGGTGAATACTTTTGCAAGACACTGTAACATTGTCTCTCCTCGCTGCTGAAGATGGTTCAATAGAAAGGCTAAGAGACCATCTCCAGTCTGTCCTCAGCTGCAAAGACAGACAGCAGTCTGTGTGAGTACTTCTGTCTCCTCGTTTTAGCAATCAGTGGGGGTCTCAGCACTCAGACCCCCACTGATCAAAATCTTTGATATGTCACATATCAAAAGGTTTTCAAAAGTACAGGTATACATTAGAGTGGTTATCCCATGAAAAACAAACACACATCACCTATCCACAGAATAGGGCGTAAGTGTTTGATTGATTGGAGCTAACGGGCCCCCAGTAATCAGGACAACAGGAGTCCCATGTTCCCCCTTTTCAAGGAAGCAGTGGCCACTCATGTCTGTGGCTGCGCCATTAAACTCTGAGGGGCTGCTGGAAATAGCCAGAAATATTCAGCAATCTCCTTAGTCCTGTTGAGTTGGATGGAGCAGCAGCGGGCATGCGGGAGACTATCACAGACCCCCTGAAGCCTGAAGATGTAAACATAACAAAGACCATCCTGGAGAAGAACTGTAAATGGGACTTAATATGAAGCCCTAGAGAAAGTCCTAGAACATTCCTTCAAGCTCCAGAAAGGACCATATGAACTCGATAACCTTCCTGGCACTACCCTTCCTTCTCAGTGTACTAGACAATGGATAACCCTTTACAATAATGGGGTGGACAGCTACATTTACCTGCACATAGTGTTAGCGCCGAACTGCCTCTCTGCATGAGTAAACCAGAGATAGGAAATATTACCTGTCAGTGTAGATATGACTGGGGACAGGAATGTCAGTCATATCAATTGTTTTCTTTACCAAGCAGAACCATCAGAGTGTGGTGTGGCAATCCTTGTCTTTCTCATAGAAAAGTGAAGGATAATGTTCAGAACTCATTCATGGGCTTTAGGACCTGATGATGGGAAATCCTGTATCTCAATGACTGTTCTTATCATAGGGATATCTGCCCTTTGGGTAACCTAAAAATACAAGACATTGACATTGAGGGTACTAGAATAATGGGTTCTTAGAGATGAACTCTTACTAAAAATGATTCGCTGATGGTGCTTTAGAAAGATGGAGTTTATACTCTCATAAAATGCCACATGGGGCCTCAAGCTAAATGTTATACTATTGTCACAGAGGATGGGTTTGCACATACGGATCTAGCAAATAATATCTCTGTGTCAAATTAAATTCAAAGGATTTCACACTCTTTGTCTACTGAGGAAGGGGACATGAGCCCTGAAAAGTATATAGCTAGCATACCCCCACTTATGTTATATTCCTATTTTATTCACCGCTACTCATTATCTCACCGCCAGCATTTGTAGGACTTATTGTGCACCACCAGAGCTCCTGAGAATCTATCCACAATGGAAGCATTCAGAGCTCTGTGCGTTACCTCTATGGAACTAAACGAATCACCACTCCAAGTGGACTTCAGCGCACATGCGCTAAACCCTGAGCATAGTCAGACAATCATCATGGTGCATTCTACACCTCCTAACTATGCCACTGTTTTTAGACTGGTGAAATCAGTGTTTTAAATGTCTAAAACACATATGGGGTCATTTATTAAACTGGTGTAAAGTAGAACTGGCTTAGTTGCCCATAGCAGCCAATCAGATTCCACCATTTAATTTTTGACAGCTCCTTATAAAAATAAAAGGTGGAATCTGATTCCACTGGCAACTAAGCCAGTTTTACGTTACACCAGTTTGATAAATGACCCCAGTAATTTGGTTTATTTATTCTGTTTAGTATATCTCCTACATTGTGTGTATAACCCCAGTGAGTTACATTGTTAGATGTACAAGGTATATTCACGGCTTGTGTGTATAGTTGTTATACAAGATGTTCACTCTGGATGGATTAAAGGCAGACAGGTCAGAGGAAGCCCTCTGCTGGGACTTAAAGAGTTGCCCATCTTTTATTAAGTAATACCCTATCCGTCTGACACTCTGTACCCCGGGTGTGGCTCCAGAGTACAGCATAGTCAATTGTGTAGTGGAGGGAGCTTATTACTATGTCGCTAGTCCCATTGAAGTCAATGAGAGCAGCACTGCAGAGACAAGCTCTGTCCCCTACACAAATGACGATAATGTGTAGCTGCAGCGGCACCTGAGATACAACATAACAGCTGTGTGGAGTGTCGGACCCCTGATGATCAACAAGATACGGCCTACCTTCTTTTTTCTTTTTTAACAATTTTTCAGGAAAAAGTAGAAAAAATACATTTTGTCCCTCATTATGATCTTTGCCACCAGAAAGGAATACATGTGGCTGAATACCTTCTGTACACCAATATAGGCATGTTGCACTAGACAATTAGTCAGGAGGATGATATCCATTGCTTATTTGTCTCACATATCTCCATGTACTATTTCTTATCCCTGTACCTCACCAACCCTGTAACCAAACATGCTCCAGACTTAGCAAAGCTCCCCAGGGGGTCCCTGTTCATTGTAGGACCCAATTTGCCCAAAGTTCTCCCTGAGCCTCCATGTACCTGTTAGTATGCTTGAAAGGTCCCATCAGTTCCCTTATCTCCTTATCAATCAATGTATGTTCTGCAAACTTCCTCCATTTGGAGAAAAATCTTTCAGTGGCTTTTTCTTTGTGTCTTTTTATAACCTGTCCACATATAATAGGTGCTTCGTGGTGCCCATTATCTAAGGTCGAGATGTTAGGCTGCAACCAGTGTACATTCTTCGGCTGTTAACAAAGCTAAGTGTACTCACTTCGTCCGCCTCCCTGTCCCTAGGGATTTAGTGAAAGATAGATTGTTGTGGGGTAGGACATACTTCTACTCTCCACACTTCCTTGATAAACTGGAGAGCCTTTTGCCATAGAGAATGGACCTATGCTATGTTGTCCTGCGTGACATCACAATCAGGAACTCATTGGGCCAGATTTATCGTTACACTTACATCTTACTCCACTTTTACATATGTCCAAAGTCACAGATTTATTAATGGTTCTTTAATACTGTAATAAATGTGGTTTGATGGTAGCAGTTTATCCTTCAGTAAGAGGCTTTACAAAAGTTGCACGTCTTTACGAAAAAGTTGCATGTTCTATTTAAAAAGTCGCATAAGATAAGCATGGTCCTCACTGAAATGAAATTGCACAATTTTTTATGCAATTTTTTGCGACTTTTTAAATTGTCACAATAGTAAATCTGTCTAGAGATTCATTTACATAAGAAAACATGCCCACTTTCAGAAAACTGGCGAGCATAGCGCAGAGCCAATAAAAGTCGAAAAATTTTTGGCCGTTTTTGCGATTGCGCAAACTGATTTTGACTTGAGCTAATGATAAATCTGGCCCATTCAGTCTAGTGCGATACCCTGTAGCAATGTGAACAGGTTATGTGTTTACCTAAGCATCTTTTTAATCCCTGACAGCCTCATAAAATACTCTCTAGTAGCTGTAATGGAAGATCAGAAAAGTTTTGGGAACATTCTACCCAAACAAGCCTCCACCACATTACTTATGCCTGAAAATAAAAGCTGTAAAAGAGGGCACAGATAAGAAGAGTAAAGAGCCTTCTTTTCTATTCTTTAGTGAAAAACAAATACAGAGTGACCTTCCTAGAAACAAATGGGTGCACTCTCAGAGCAGTAATAGGCACACAATTACAGAGTGCTAGACAATAAGGTCACTGCTTATATTATATTTGTTTCTACTGATGGAGCATTAACAGCCTAAAATGGAGAGCTGTGGAGCCTTAAAGTGTTTGTTCCACGAAGAATATTGTACAGTTTTCAAACCAGCACCTGGATCTGAATTATTTTGTAATTACATTTAATTAAAAATTTAGCATAGCCACTGAGTTATTCAATAAAATGTATCTGTATAGCGCCACCTGCTGTTTGTTCTTATTTCTTTTACCTGCTCACTGAGAAAGGCCGCACATGCTCAGTTTCATCTTTCAACTGCCTCCTGAGCTGTGATAGGGAGAGCTGAGACACGCCCCCTATAAATCTAGCAGAGCAGTGAATGTGGAGATCTCTGGATACATGTGAGGTACCGGGGTGGTTCTAGCTTTGTTAGAAAGATGTTGCCATGTACTATATGATGTCTGATTTTCATTTTTTACATTAGTCACAGGGGTGTAGCTAGAAATGACTGGGCCCCATAGCAAAAAAAATGTATGCCCCCCCCCTCAGATCTCCCACCCCCACATACCTCTCAGACCTCGCCAATGCATTTGTGCCAGTGTAGGAAATGTATGAATCTAAATGTTTGTGTGTTAAAGAAGATTGTTAAATTGTACAGGGGTCTGTAACACAAGAAGGTTAAAGTACATATTGTGGGGTGTGTATGTGTATTAGACAGAAGGTAGGGATATGCATCTTGTGTAGTTTGGATATAAGGGAAAGTAAGGGGTATATATCTAGTGCTGATACACGTGTAGGTGAAGAGCCGCCTTGACATAATTCGTCTCTTTCATATTATAAGCTCCCCTTATATATAATTTACTTACAGTTCTGAAGATTCAGGGGTGCTGACAGGCTTAGCCTCAGGGGTGCTGGCAGGCTTGGCCTCAGGGGTGCTGACAGGCTTGGCCTCAGGGATGCTGACAGGCTTGGCCTCAGGGATGCTGACAGGCTTGGCCTCAGGGGAGCAGGCAGGCTTAGCCTCAGGGGTGCTGGCTTGCTTGGCCTCAGGGGTGCTGGCTGGCTTGGCCTCAGGGGTGCTGGCTGGCTTGGCCTCAGGGGTGCTGACAGGCTTGGCCTCAGGGGTGCTGGCTTGCTTGGCCTCAGGGGTGCTGACAGGCTTGGCCTCAGGGGAGCAGGCAGGCTTAGCCTCAGGGGTGCTGGCTTGCTTGGCCTCAGGGGTGCTGGCTGGCTTGGCCTCAGGGGTGCTGGCTGGCTTGGCCTCAGAGGAGCAGGCAGGCTTGGCCTCAGCGGTGCTGGCTCGCTTGGCTGGGCAGAAGGAGTGTGGGAGACTGTGAGGCCTTTTTTTCTCCAAGCTGCTCCAGAAAAAAATATTTTTCATTACACCTCAGGTCAGACCACCAATCAGACCCCTAATGTTAATCAGACCTCAGCTTACAGCCCCAATACGATCCTCAATGGTAATAAGACCTCAGATAACACCTCAGCTCAGACCCCAATATGAATGACCCCCAATCAGACCTCAGATAAGAGCCCCATGCCTCATAACAGCCCCCAGTAGCCTCATAGCAGCCCCCAGTAGCCTCATAGCAGCCCCAGTGCCTCTCACCAGCCCCCAGTGCCTCACACCAGCCCCCAGTGCCTCTCCATCAGCCCCCAGTGCCTAATACCATTAGGCCCCTAGTCCCTCTCACCAGCCCCCTGTGCCTCTCCATCAGCCCCCAGTGCCTCTCCATCAGCCCCCAGTGCCTCTCACCAGCCCCCAGTGCCTCTCCATCAGCCCCCAGTGCCTCTCCATCAGTCCCCAGTGCCTCTCTATCAGCCCCCAGTGCCTCTCTATCAGCCACCAGTGCCTCTCACCAGCCCCCAGTGCCTCTCCATCGGCCCCCAGTGCTTCTCGCCAGCCCCCAGTACCTCTCCATCAGCCTCCAGTTCCTCTCACCATTAGGCCCCTAGTCCCTCTCACCAGCCCCCCGTGCCTCTCCATCAGCCCCCAGTGCCTCTCCATCAGCCCCCAGTGCCTCTCTCCAACCCCCAGTACCTCTCCATCAGCCCCCAGTGCCTCTCACCAGCCCCCAGTGCCTCTCACCAGCCCCCAGTGCCCTCTCCATCAGGCCCCAGTGCGCCCTCCCCGGTATTTAAATCATTGGTAGGCAGTGCACCCCCCCCTCCCCGGTAATCATTGGTGGGCAGTGTACTCTCCCCGGTAATCATTGGTGGGCAGTGCCCTCCCCCTGCCCTTCCCAGTATTAAAAATCATTGGTGGGCAGTGGGCAGTGGGCAATAATGCACCCCCCCTCCCTGCTAATCATTGGTGAGCAGTGTGCCCTCCCCCCGCCCTTTCCAGTATTAAAAATCATTGGTGGGCAGTGGGCAGTGCACCCCACCCCCGGTAATCATTGGTGGGCAGTGTAATGCTGGGGCTCCGATCGGTTACCATGGCAGCCAGGATGCTACTGAAGTCCTGGCTGCCATGGCCAGTTACTCTGCAGAATACTTACATGCGCTGTGGCCGCCGGGCGCTCCTTCTTCTTGTAACTCACAGGTCTGTGTGGCGCATTGCTTATGCTTATAGCAATGCGCTGCACAGACCTGTGACGAGTTGCAAGAAGGAGGAGCGCCCGGCGGCCACAGCGCATGTAAGTATTCTGCAGAGTAACTGGCCATGGCAGCCAGGACTTCAGTGGCGTCCTGGCTGCCATGGTAACCGATCAGGGCCCCAGAATTACACTGCTGGGACTCCGATCAGAACTGCCCCTGCCGCTGCCACCAATGAAGGTGTGCCCCATAGCCATTGCTATGGCTGCTATGGCGATCCCTACGCCACTAATTAGTCATGGGATAACCCCTTTAAATCTTTTCCATTACCAACTGGGGCTCAGTAATAATGGTTTTGCACATTGCTGCATGTTACCTGTTCATGCAATATATGGACAATTATTTTTTCACTCACTAAAGGTGGGCATATATTTTAGGGGGAGTTCACCATTATTTTTCTTTTCTTCTGATCCATCAGAAGAACAGAAAAATAAAGAAAAAAATGGATCCTGTGAAAAAAACGGATCCTGTGCATCAGTTATGCACATTTGGCATCTGTTTGAGCCATTTCTGTCAGAGATCCATTATTTCAGATGAAAAAAAAGTCCTTCAAGCGAATCTAACGGATGTAAATGGCTCAAACGAATGCCAAATGTGCATAACTGATGCACAGAATTCGTTTTTTTACAGGATCATTTTTTACTTTATTTTTCTGTTCTTCTGACGGATCAGACGAACGGAAAAATAACAGTGATGTGAACTCCTTCTTAGCTGTCAGCTAAGTGCTTGTTCGACCATAGGCTATTTCTCCTTACCCTTACATAAACATGTACAGTGCCTTGCAAAAGTATTCACCCCCCCTTGACTTTTTTCGTATTTTGTTACATTGCAGCCTTAAGTTCAATGTTTTGTTAATCTGAATTTTATGTGAGGGATCAGAACACAATATTCTAAGTTGGTGAAGTGAAATGAGAAAAATATATAAATAAAACTATTGTTCAGAAATAGAAAACAGAAAATTGGCATGTGCGTATGTATTCACACCCTTTGTTAGGAAGCCCATAAAAAGCTCTGGTGCATCCAATTACCTTCAGAAGTCACATAATTAGTGAAATGATGTCACCTGTGTGCAATCTAAGTGTCACATGATCTGCCGTTACATATACACACATTTTTTGAAAGGCCCCAGAGGCTGCAAGAGACATCACTAACCAAACACTGCTATGAAGACCAAGGAACTCTGCAAACAAGTAAGGGACAATGTCAGGGTTAGGTTATAAAAAAATATCCAAATCTTTGATGATCCCGAGGAGCACCATCAACTCTATCATAACCAAATGGAAAGAACATGACACAACAGCAAACCTGGTAAGAGACGGCCGCCCACCAAAACTCACGGAACGGGCACGGAGGACATTCATCAGAGAGGCAGCACAGAGACCTAATATAACCCTGGAGTTGCTGCAGAGTTCCACAGCAGAGACTGGAGGATCTGTACATAGGGTGACAATAAGCCGTATGCTCCATAGAGTTGGGCTTTATGGCAGAGTGGTCAGAAGAAAGCCATTACTTTCAGATAAAAACAATAAGGCACGTTGTGAGTTTGCAAAAAGGCATGTGGGAGACTCCCAAAATGTATGGAGGAAGGTGCTCTGGTCTGATGGGACTAAAACTGAACTTATTGGCCATCAAAGAAAACACTATGGGCCAGATTTATCACAACTCTGACAGCTCACTCCACTTTAACATATGGCTAAAGTCAGTTTTAGCCAAGTCAGATTTATGATCGGCCCTTTAAGACTGTAATAAATGTGGTTTGACGGTAGCAGTTTATCCGTCAGTAAGCAGCTTTACAAAAGTCGCACATCTTTACGAAAAAGTTGCACGTTTTTATGAAAAAGTCGCATGTTCTATTAAAAAGTCTCATAAGATAAGCATGGTCCTCACTGGAGTGAAATTGCGACTTTTTTGCGACTTTTTAAATAGTCCCAATAGTAAATCTGTCTAGAGATTCATTTACATAAGAAAACACGCCCACTTTCAAAAAACTGGCGAGCATAGTGCAGAGCAGAAAAAAGTCGCAAATTTGTGCGCAGTTTTAACGTTTGGGACTTTTTTGGGACTTTTTCACTCCATTATTCTGACCTGAGCTAATGATAAATTTGGCCCTATGTCTGGCGCAAACCCAACACATCACATCACCCAAAGAACACTATCCCCACAGTGACACATGGTGGTGGAGGCCTAGAAAAGTCAACAAGATGCAGAGAGAAGAGAAGTTGGATGTTACTGATCAGGGGTGCCTTTCTGCTGCCTGAGGCAAAAACTGAAACGAGACCCCTCCTCCCCGACTACCCCCCCCCCCCCCATGGAAATTTCTCAACCTAACCCTTTGCCTCCTTCTCTACTGTTAAAGACATATTTGGGAAACATTACATACAGTGTAACAAAAAACATACAGGGTAATATAGCACCACATACCTCTTACATCCAATGACGCATCCTCTGATGTAGACTTTATCTTTTTTCTTCTTCATTCAGACCTGACTGCCATGATGATTTCTTTCAGCCATCTCTTTTTTCTGCAGAGTTCTGCAAATAGTGTCCCTGAAACTGCTGTAAACATAGTGTCCTCCAAATAAAATTGGGCTTAGTTGATACTATGCCAGGGTGCCTCCCAATTTAACAGTCCTCCCAAAAGTCCCCCCAATAGTACAAATTCTCTGCCAGAGTGCACTATGTGGTAACAGTACACCCAATAGTGATAATGTCCCTCATTTTGCTGCCAGAAGTTATAATGCCCCTATAGTGCTCCCAGTAGTAATAATTCCCACTATAATGTGTGTCTGTACAAAAAATACCCCCTTATAATGTGTGCCAGTACAAAAATGCTCCCTTTTAATGTGTTGCAGTGCAAATATACCCCCTTATGTGTGCCTGTACAAAAAATGCTCTCTTATAACGTGCGCCTGTACAAAAAAAAACTGTAGAACAAATGTCCCCATAGTGGCCACCTTGGAATGTGTGCCAGTACAAAAATGTTCCCTTATAACGTGTGTCAGTAATAAAAAAAATTACCCCGTTTTGTGCCCTCAGTAGTACGAATGTCCCCATTGTGGCCCTCTTATTATGTGTGCCAGCACAACAATTCTCCTTTTTACAGGTGCAATGTCCCTATAGTGCTTTCTCCTGTTACAAAATAGTGACCCCCAACCTATTGTGGCCCAACAGCATGCTGCCAAATAAAAATAATAAACTCAAATGCTTACCTCCATTCTGCTGTCAGCGATGCAGTGCAAGACACAGACCTCTTCTAGTCTGTGACCTGAGCTCTATGCAGCCTGGCTCAGGCAGCATGATAATGATGACACCGGTCTTTGACAGGCTACAGGCAATCGCCTCACCTCTCCTCATTAGTGGTGCATGCCTGTTCCTGATTACATATTCTCATCGATATTAGGGTCCATTCACACGTCCGTTTTTTCTTTCCTGATCTGTTCCGTTTTTTGCGGAACAGATCAGGACCAGATCAGGACCCATTCATTTTCAATGGGTCCTGGAAAAAATCGGACAGCACAATGTGTGCTGTCCGTTTCCGTTGTTCCGTTCCGCATGTCCGTTTAAATATAAAACATGTCCTATTATGTTCCTGAAAAATCGGATCCTGGTACAATGCAAAGTCAATGGTTCCGCAAAAAACGGAAGACATTCGGATGTCATTCCGTATGTCTTCCGTTTTTTGCGGAATCCGTTCCTGGAAACACATAGCAAATATATATTTTTTTTTTTTTTTTAATTTTTTTTCAAAGAAATCCAAACAACTTTATTTGATTATTGAAATGTATACATGTTTCCGTTTTTTGCGGATCCGCAAAAAACGGATGACATACGGAAACATTTTCAGGAACAACGGATCCGCAAAAAACGGACCGAAATTCGGATTATAGAAAAATACTGACGTGTGAATGTAGCCTTAGATGTGGAAAAGGTGGAAAAGCAAATGGCAGAAGAAGGGCTCCCATCTGATGATCTACAAGTGTAATATTAGCCTTAGAATTGAGGCCAAAAAGTTCAACCTTGGTTTCATGCAGAGGCAGACAGGCCATAGAACCTACAGCGAAAGTTCCCAGTGGGCCAATGAGCCCTCCTCACAGCAACCAGCCATGGAAGTAATGGGCTAAAGCTCCCACAGTTAATACTGGGGGCATCAAGAACTTATATACTTGGACGGCGGCTGCAGTTGTCCTCCTGGCTCCAGAATTCAACTGTATTACCATCTGGAGGCAACTTGAGTAAGAGGATGGACTGTGGTACCTGGCGCTGGCCACCACAGAGGGGCAGATTCTTGAGAGGTATTTTGTTCTACTGGAGCAGTATTTTGTAATGCACTGTGGTATTTTGCTCTGCTGGGGTGGTATTTTGTTCTGAAATATGGTATTGCTGGACCCACTTACTTCTGCCATAAAGACCAGATTGGTGGAGTGCTGCAGTGATGGAAGTTTCTCTCATCTGCACACAGGATCTTTGGAGCTCAGCCAAAGCGACCATTAGGTTATTGGTCACCTATCTCAACAAAGCCCTTTCCCCTAACTATTTAGTCTGGTGGGGTGGCCAGCTCAAGGAAGAGTCTTGGTTGTTCCAAATGTCTTCCAGTTAAGAATTATGGGGCCACTGTGCTCTTGGGAATTTTCGGTACAGCAGGAAAAAAATACAGCAGGAAAAAAATCTTACCTTTCTCCATCTGTGCAACCCTGTCTTTGAGCAATAAAAACAGTTCTTTCATACTTATGGCTTTGTTTTTGCTGTGAGACCTTATATGAACCTTATATATACAAATCATGTCCAGTCAGCTGAATTTACCACAGGTTGACTCCAATCAAGTTATAGAAACATCTCAAAGATGATCATGAGAAATCGAAGGCCCCAGAGCTAAATTTCAAGTGTCATAGCTAATGGTCTGAATACTTTTATACATTTAAAATTTTAGTTTTTACTTTTTAATAAATTTGCAAAAATTTCTAAAATTGTTTTCACTTTCTTATTATCGGGTGTTGAGTGCAGATTTATGGAAAACTTGAATATTTGTAGTTTATTTTAGCACAAGGCCACAACATAACAATATGTGAAAAAAGGAAAAGGGTCTGAAGACTTTCCTAACACATGGTATACAAATAGGGGGACATTTATTAAATCACATACGTCAGTTCTTTGGTTTAAAAATGTCACACGTGATGCTTATTGTGATGTTTTCTGTGCTGGCCTGGGCATTAGGTGAAGAAGTTGCCGTATGCTCCCCAGTTTAATCATGAACATTTGTTACTGATAATTGGCCAGTGTAAATGGGCCTTAAGCCAGCCATACCAATGTGTTTAAGATCCAACAGCAGAGTATCACTCAAAATCAAACAGATAATACTGATACTTCCAGCTAGTTACTTGTTCCTCACCTTTTTTATCATACAGATAACCCTGTAGGTGAAAGCTTCTTATCCAGTACAGCTATAAATGTCCAGGTCATTGTTCTTTATCTTATACACTGATAATCCTGTAGGACATCGCTTGATAAGCCAAGTATCCAAACCATATACTTTTAGAGTTTGTTCTTCTCACTAGAAGGCTTGTTGTTCTCTCAGAGACAATACAGGGGTCAGTTTGACCTCTAACCCTGAAAATATTCCCATGGTCCGGTGCTCACAAATGAAAAGCTGATTCCTCTGCAAACAATAGTTACAGGTGTTAATGGGGGCAGTGGAAAGTTTGGCATTCAGGTGCCTTAAAACCTCAGCCATCTCAGAGGTCTCTATAAGTCTCAGAGTGTGTGTCTTAATGTTTCCTTTTTTAGCACTGCTCAATTACTTGGTATGAAAGTTTTATGCAGCATAAGGCCTCATGCACACGACAGTATATTTTCACGGTCCGCAAAACAGGGTTCAGACATGAAGGAAAGTGCAAAAAAATCTAAGTCAAGTTTGCCTTGCAAATGATAGGAAAAAAACGGACGCGGATGACAATCTTGTGTGCCTCCGTGTTTTTTTTTTTACGGACCCATTGACTTGAATGGGTCCGCAAACCGTTGTCCGTGAAAAAAATAGGACAGGTCATATTTTTTTGACGGACTAGAAACACGGATCACGGACGCGGATGACAAACGGTGCATTATTCGAGTTTTCAACGGACCCATTGAAAGTCAATAGGTCCGCAGAAAATCACAGAAAACGGAACAACGGACACGGAACACAACAACGGTCGTGTGCATGAGGCCTAATTCTGAAATTGTACCTAAAAGCTATGATCTATCTATCTATCTGTTACATTGGCGGTCCATGTCCATTGCTATCAAGAACATTTTTCATTGAACTACTATTAATCCCATTTCTGCAACCACCACTCCCCTCCTCTTCTTGCTGTGTGCAGTTGCACGGCTACTTCTAATTGTAATCAACTTCTGCTATAAATGCTGCTTGGCCCTCTCACTCCTTGCCAGAACATAGACTCCTAGTTGTCTAGTTAAAGGGGTTGTCCAGGTTCAGAGCTGAACCCGGACATACCCTTATTTTCACCCAGGCAGCCCCTCTAATGCTAACATCGGAGCATCTCATGCTCCGAAGCGCTCCCTTGCCCTGCGCTAAATCGCACAGGGCAAGGTCTCTTGTTTTCAATAACACACTGCCGGGCGGAAACCTCTGCCTGGCAGTGTGCTCGGTGACGTCACCGGCTCTGATGGGCGGGCTTTAGCGCTGCCCTAGTCGTTTTACTGGCTAGGGCAGCGCTAAATCCCGCCCATCAGTGCCGGTGATGTCACCGGGCTTCCTTGCAGCCCCATGAAGAGCTCTGGTATGTCACCCGATCTCCAAAAAATGCCTTTGCCCAGCGTGATTTAACGCAGGGCAAAGGAGGGCATCGGAGCATGAACTGCTCCGATGCTCAAGTCAGGGGGGCTGTCGGGGTGAGAATGGAGGGAAGTCCGGGTTCAGCTCTGAACCCGGAGAACCCTTTTAACAAGTGAAGGTGTGCTATTCTGTCTGTCTAACGTGCACCTAAATTCTACTTGTTTACTGACCCTGATATTCTGCTTTCTCCTCTGCCTGCCCTGACCTAGGCGTGCTTCCTGACTTTGAGTGCCGCCTAAATCTTATTGCTTCACATTGGGGTCTCTGACTCCTGTCGGTAAGCCGACAACTACACTGGGACTAATCCAGGAGGTAGCAGCCTGTTTTTTTCACTTCAGTGAAGTCTACATCCCTGTACGGGGGTTAAAGGAAGAATACCAGGGAAACTTCAGGATAACGACCCTAGGTTTAGCCCAAAGCCAAACTGGTTAATTGGCTCAGTGGGTCCATTCCCACTGTCCGTAATATAATCTATCTATCTGTCTGTCTATTTTAAGACTATTCAGGTCATAAAAGCTAATTTGTTTTCATTTTGAGTCTAGACTACAAAATAAAACATTATGGTTGTATTATGGCTCGGTTGGGTGCAGAACCATTTGAGGTCTAACACAAAGGACCCTAAATGAGTTTTCCATAATTATCACAGAATGGGTTATAAACGTCTGATCACTGGGGATCCAAATGTGGGGACCCCCACTGATCATAAGAATTGGGTTCCATGTCCCCATGCGAATGCTCTATTCAAACAGGGGATGAGGGACACTTATTCCCATGATCAGTGGGGTTGAAGTGGTTGGCCCACCAGCAATAAGTGTTAATTAACGAAAACCCTTTTAAATGGCCACTAAACCCTAAAAAAAATAAGAAAAAAAGCATAACCTGTAAAGTACAGTTTGTCTGCCTGATATATAATGTGAATCTATCATACTAAGGCCTCATGCACACGACAGTTTTTTTTCACGGCCCGCAAAAACTGGGTCCGTGGGTCCGTGATCCGTGACCGTTTTTTCGTCCGTGGGTCTTCCTTGATTTTTGGAGGATCCACGGACATGAAAAAAAAGTCGTTTTGGCGTCCGCCTGGCCGTGCGGAGCCAAACGGATCCGTCCTGAATTACAATGCAAGTCAATAGGGACGGATCCGTTTGAAGTTGACACAATATGGTGCCATTTCAAACGGATCCGTCCCCATTGACTTTCAATGTAAAGTCTGGAGTTCTGTTATACCATCGGATTGGAGTTTTCTCCAATCCGATGGTATATTTTAACTTGTAGCGTCCCCATCACCATGGGAACGCCTCTATGTTAGAATATACTGTCGGATATGAGCTACATCGTGAAACTCATTTCCGACAGTATATTCTAACACAGAGGCGTTCCCATGGTGATGGAGACGCTTCAGGTTAGAATATACAAAAAAACTGTGTACATGACTGTCCCCTGCTGCCTGGCAGGTGCTGCCAGGCAGCAGGGGGCAGACCCCCCCCCTGTTTTTAACTCATTGGTGGCCAGTGGGCCCCCCCTCCCCTGTTGTTAACTCGTTGGTGGCCAGTGTGCGCACCCCCCTCCCTCCCTCTATTGTTTTAATACATTGGGGCCAGTGTGCGCGCGCCCCCCAACCCCCCCTCTATTATTTTAATACATTGGGGCCAGTGTGCGCGCGCCCCCACAACCCCCCCCCCTCCCTCCCTCTATTGTTTTAATACATTGGGGCCAGTGTGCGCGCGCCCCCCCAACCCCCCCTCCCTCCCTCTCTCTATTGTTTTAATACATTGGGGCCAGTGTGCGCACCCCCCCAACCCCCCCCCTCCCTCCCTCTATTGTAATCATCATCGGTGGCAGCGGAGTAGAAGATTTTCATACTTACCTGCTTCTTGCTGCTGCGATGTCTGCGTCCGGCCGGGAGCTCCTCCTACTGGTAAGTGACAGCAATGCGCCGCACAGACCTGTCACTTACCAGTAGGAGGAGCTCCCGGCCGGACGCAGACATCGCAGCAGCAAGAAGCAGGTAAGTATGAAAATCTTCTACTCCGCTGCCACCGATGATGATTACAATAGAGGGAGGGAGGGGGGGTTGGGGGTTGGGGGGGTGCGCACACTGGCCCCAATGTATTAAAACAATAGAGGGAGGGAGGGGGGGTTGGGGGGGCGCGCGCACACTGGCCCCAATGTATTAAAACAATAGAGGGAGGGAGGGGGGGTTGGGGGGGGGGGCGCGCACACTGGCCCCAATGTATTAAAACAATAGAGGGAGGGAGGGAGGGGGGTGCGCACACTGGCCACCAACGAGTTAACAACAGGGGAGGGGGGGGGCCGCACAATGATATTCAAACTGGGGAGGGGGGGGGGGGTCTGCCCCCTGCTGCCTGGCAGCCCTGATCTCTTACAGGGGGATATGATGGGGTTAATTGTACTATCATATCCCCCTGTAAGAGATCGGGTGCTGCCAGGCAGCAGGGGGCAGTCTTGTACGAAGTTTGCAGTGTATTCTAACTAGAAGCGTCCCCATCACCATGGGAACGCTTCTGTGTTAGAATATACTGTCGGAAATGAGTTTTCACGAAGTGAAAACTTAGATCAGAAAAAGCTTTTATGCAGACGGATCTTCGGATCCGTCTGTATGAAACTAAAACCTACGGCCACGGATCACGGACACGGATGCCAATCTTGTGTGCATCCGTGTTCTTTCACGGACCCATTGACTTGAATGGGCCCGTGAACCGTTGGCCGTGAAAAAAATAGGACAGGTCATATTTTTTTCACGGCCAGGAAACACGGCTCACGGATGCGGCTGCCAAACGGTGCATTTTCCGATTTTTCCACGGACCCATTGAAAGTCAATGGGTCCGTGAAAAAAAACGGAAAACGGCACAACGGCCACGGATGCACACAACGGTCGTGTGCATGAGGCCTTAATAAGTGAGCCAGCCACCTAGAAAGAAGAAGTGTGGCGTGGGCAGCAGGAGTGAAGCACTCTGTAGTGTGTTGTGGGAGGTGGCTGTGAAGCACGTCCTTGATCCGCAGCCAGGGTCCATTTCTAGAGGAGAAGGAGAGCCATTCTTCTTCTCCTCTACATTGCCGCTGTGCATATCACACTGATTGCTGGTGAGCGCCAGCGGGAACTTCTGCTGTGCTGCCTCTACCAATCAGCTTACTCTCTCGTGCCTAAGCACACCGCTGCTATTAGCAAAGAAGAAAGAATGGAGTGTTTCGGTCCTCCGTCAACCTGATTGATGTGCTGTCCACTGGTCTGCCTCCACCTCAAGTTCCTGTGTGAGTTACAGCCAAGATATGAAGGGGAGCTCAGGGGAAAACCTGGACATTAAATATGTATAACATTTGACTTTAACCCCCCCCCCCCCCCCCTTCGCCTTTATCTATAGCAGGGGCGGCCAACCTTACAGACACAAAGAGCCTGAAAAAAAAACGTATGACTACCAAGAGCCACATGCTATACATCGCGCGGTTGTAATTTTTTTTTACCCTTACGGTATTCACCGCATACAAAATATTTTTTTTAAGATTTTAATAGTTCACACTTTCTCGGGCATGGCGATATGTAATATGTTTATTTTTTATTGTTTGTAAATTTTATATGTAAAATTGGAAAAGGGAGCGATTTTAACTTTTAGTATTTTGGTGTTTTTTTGTAACTTTTTTAAATTATTTTTTTATTTACTATAAGCCCCCTTAGGGGCTAGAACCCTTGTCCTATTCACCCGGATAGTGCTCTATTAGGGTGAATAGGACTTCGCACTCTCCCTGCCGCCCTGTCCATAGTACACACAGCAGCAGGGAGCTTGCCATGGCAGCCAGGGCTTCAGTAGCGTCTTGGCTGCCATGGTAACAGATCGGAGCCCCAGGATTACACTGAACGGATCGCATGCCCTGTTATTGAGGCTGGGTGCCGGGTATGTGATACCGCTGCCGGCACCTACTGCCTCCTATACTTGAATTAATGTGTTAATTACATTTATTGGTGGTGCAGTGGCCACAGACGCACCCCTTCTCCTCCCTGCTATCTCCCCATAGGTGGCAGCGGCAGCCGCGTCACAGTGGAGAGGGAGGGAGGGACCTGTATATACAGGTGAAACTCGAAAAATTTGAATATCGTGCAAAAGTCCATTTATTGCAGTAATGCAAATTTAAAGGAGTTGCATTAATGCAGCTTAAAATTTTAATATTGTGAAAAGGTTCAATATTCTAGGCTCAAAGTGTCACCCTCTAGTCAGCTAATTCATCCATATCCCCTGAGCAAAGGGTACCGGCGATTGTGACTTTGGGGTTTCATAAGCTGTAAGCCATAATCATCCAAATTACACCAAATAAAGGCTTGAAATATCTCGCTTTCCATGTAATGAGTCTATCTCATATATTTCACCTTTTAAGTTGCATTACTGATATAAATGAACTTTGCACAATATTCTAATTTTTCAAGCTTCACCTGTAGATGGAGTTCCAGCATTTACAGCTGTGTCTGCTGCCAGACATTTCTGCTGCGCTGTTTCCTCCTGCGGGATGGTCACTGCCTGACCCCTCACCACCAACACCCCTGGTCTGGATCACTCCACAGAGTCTCTGTGCAACGCTATCAAGGCTACATGAGCCTGATGACATGTTCCTCCACAAAACTATTTAATAAAGATTTAGATGGAATGTAAGATGGGCTTCTGTCACCCCACTAAACCTTTTTTTTTTGCTTACTTATAATCCCTACACTGCGATTTATGGCTACATGATCTAATTTATCATTTTGGTCCTGTAGATTTTGTTAAAAACATGCTTTTAAAATATGCAAATTACCTTGCTACCAGCAAGTAGGGCGGCTACTTGCTGGTAGCAGCCCCATCCTCCGATCCTAAAGACGCCCCCTCCGCATTGTGATTGACAGGGCCAGGCAACGGAATCGTTCTCTGCTGGCCCTGCCTGTTTGCATTCAAAATCTGGCGCCTGCGCCGCGGCCGTACCTGTCTTCAATCGGCGCAGGCGCACTGAGAGGCGGCCGCTCGCTCAGCCGCTCCATCCTCAATGCGCCTGCGCCGGTGTAGATGTGACGTCATCGGCGCAGGCGCATTGAGGATGGAGCAGCCGAGCGAGCGGCCGCCTCTCAGTGCGCCTGCGCCGATTGAAGACAGGTACGGCAGGCGCCAGATTTTGAATGCAAACAGGCAGGGCCAGCAGAGAACGATTCCGTTGCCTGGCCCTGTCAATCACAATGCGGAGGGGGCGTCTTTAGGATCGGAGGATGGGGCTGCTACCAGCAAGTAGCCGCCCTACTTGCTGGTAGCAAGGTAATTTGCATATTTTAAAAGCATGTTTTTAACAAAATCTACAGGACCAAAATGATTAATTAGATCATGTAGCCATAAATCGCAGTGTAGGGATTATAAGTAAGCAAAAAAAAAAAGGTTTAGTGGGGTGACAGAAGCCCTTTAATACGTCACTGTGAGAAGGTAGTAAAAGAGGTTATCCAATGACTAAAAAATGCTATCATATAGTATAGTACATATACTATGTGATATCATTATATAGTATAGTTCATATAGTACATGACAATCTCTTTCTAACAAAGCTAGAACCGGTCCCGTACCAAACATGGATCCAGCGTTCTCCACATTCATCTCTGATTTATATTAAGCTGACAGCTCAAGGGGCGTGTCTCAGCTCTCCCTATCACAGCTCAGGAGCCAGTTGAAGGATGAAACTGAGCATGTGCGGCCTTCTCAGTCAGCAGGACAAAGAAATAAGAAAGAACAAACAGCAGGTGGAGCTATGAAGATACATTTTATTTAATAACTCAGCTGCTTTGCTAAATTTTTTATTGCATGCAATTACACAAGTATTCAGATCCAGGTGCTGGTATGAAAACTGTAGAATATTTTTCATAGGACAACCCCTCAGCTCAGAAGCTGTTTTCATGCCAACATTTGCGAGAGCTGGCTGTGCTACACATGCAGTACGCAGCCCTGTAGGGTGAGGCGAATGGTGAGGTCACAGGGGACAGTTAACAGACCGAGGGGTTTTCTTGGTACTCACAGTTTTTATATAGCCTGGGCAGGCGTACAGCAGTGATGGAGAGGCTGGCACATAGATCCTCTGGTGCACTCTCTGTGTATAGGGACCAGGCCGGGTGGTAGGTGAGGTGCCCTGGGTGTTGCAGGTTTAATGTGCCAGTGGCAAGATCCCTTTAAGTTCGTGATGCCAGTTCTGGTAACGGTGGCACACCGATTTATTGTAGGAATAATTGAGGAACACAAGTTGCAGTGAACCAAAACTTCCTTTTACAGTCTTTGATTAGTTCCACATGTAAAAAGGTTGTCACAGGCAGGCTTTATACAAAACTGCAATCAAAGTCTTTGCAAGATACTCAGAGGGCAAAAACACATACAGATCAGGCTGCACTTTTCCTCAGATCCTGTCTGGCTTACTCCAAGGCCCGTATGCCCTATTGCTGGCTTTATCCTTGGGTAGGTAAACCTTCCTCTGGTATATGTCTCCTTGCTGTAGAAATATTCTTCTGCCCTTCAGCTCTCTGTTTGGCTGGAATAAACTTGTCTCTGCACTGTACTTGTAAGGGAACTTGGTTTCTCAGGAGGTAAACTCTTCTCCTGGTGGCTAGCTAGGAGCTTGGGCTATCTAGCTGCATGTAAGAAGCTCCACTTCAGCTGCTGCCTAGCTAAAGTCCACACTCACATCTGACTCTACACATCTGAGTCTCCCTGAGCTTGACCTAACTATAAATACTAGGGGTTCCCTAGCTCCCTCTACTGTCTAGGAGGAGGAACTACACCCTAACAGGCCTGATACACAGATAACAGGGAAAACACACATAAAAACATTATATAAAATACAGTGACTCTGTCCCACAAGAGGTGGGGAACAACGTGGCCCAATTGACCATTGTGTAGTGCCCACATTTACCTAGTGGGACACTACACACAGAAAGAAACTTCAATATATATTTTTTTAAATACTTTCTTTTTGCCTTTATTTACATAAAATGTAAAAAAATATATATATAATTGGTATCACCACGTCCATAATGACCCATACAATTAAATCATCACATTACTTATCTCTCATTTGGTAAGCACAATATCACCAATGAAAACTTCAACATGTCCAGGGGCGTGGTTATAGGGGGTGCAGAGGTAGCAGTCGCTACCGGGCCCAGGAGCCTGAGGGGGCCCAAAGACCCTTGTGTCGCATAAGAAGACACCAGTATTATAGAAGGTGCATGCTGGTCAAGTTAGGGTACTTTCACACTAGCGTTAGTGTGATCCGGCAGGCAGTTCCGTTGTCGGAGCTGCCTGCCGGATCCGCCGATCAGTGTGAAAACTGACAGCATTTGTAGGCGGATCCGTCTAAAAATGCATTGCAAGAACGGATCCGTCTCTCCGCTTCTCATGCGGATGGACGGATCCGTCTTGCAGTCTTTTTCACAGTTTTCCTGGTCTGCGCATGCGCAGACCAGAAGGACGGATCCATCCTTCAGTTGTTTTGCGATGCCGGATCAGGCACTAATGCAAGTCAATGGGAATTAATGCCGGATCCGGCATTCTGGCGACTGATCAGGCATTTTGGACGGACATGATACCGCAGCATGCTGCGGTATTATGTCAGGCCAAAACGCCTGACAGTGACTGAACGAAAGGCATACTGATGCAAACTGAACGGATTTCTATCCATTCAAAATGCATTGGGATATGCCTGATCAGTTATTTTCCGGCATAGAGCCCTTTTGACGGAACTCTATGCCGGAAAAGAAGAACGCTAGTGTGAAAGTAGCCTTACACCTCTGAAATACAATTTTTTTTCAACAATAGAGTATTTATTGAGAGAAAGTAGAAATACATTACAAAACGATATAAGCTTGGTATTGCCGTAACTGTACTGACCAGCAGAATGCCACTTATTCCACACAGTTAGGCCTCATGCACACGACAGTATTTTTTTGCGGTCCGAAAAAGGGGTTCCGTTGTTCCGTGATCCGTTTCCGTTTTTGTTTCCGTGTGTGTTCCTTTATTTTTTGGAGGATCACCAGACATGAAGGAAAGTAAAAAAAAGTCTAAGTCAAGTTTGCCATGCAAATGATAGAAAAAAAACGAGCGCGGATGACAATCTTGTGTGCCTCCGCGTTTTTTCACAGACCCATTGACTTGAATGGGTCAGCGAACAGTTTTCCGTGAAAAAAATAGGACAGGTTATATTTTTTTTATGGACTGGAACCACGGATCACGGACTCGGATGACAAAAGGTGCATTAGCCGAGTTTTCAACGGACCCATTGAAAGTCAATGGGTCCGCTGAAAATCACGAACAATGGACACAGAATGAAACAACGGTCGTGTGCATGAGGCCTTAGCATCATAAAAACATCAAAAGTTGAAATTGACGTATTTTATCACAGTCATCTCCAATAATTTATAAAAGATATAAAATAAATTAGCTGTAGCTCAATATGGTGGCATTTAGAAATACAACTCGTCCCGTAAAAAAAAAAAATCCTAATGAGACTATATTACCCAAAAAAGTTAAGGCTCTTGAAATGCAGAGATGAAAAACGAAAAGAAAAAATATCATCATGTCCTAAAATCCAAAACAGGTCTTGTACTTCAGGGGTTAAAACAATAAATAAAACTATTAGTAAATGGCAAAAAAAAACAAAAAAAACCCCACTTTTCTAGACCCTAATGCAGGGTTTGTTCTAAAGGGGCAGATTTAGGGCTTGTTCACGCGACCGTGCCGTGTTTTGCGGTCCGCAAATTGCAGATCCGCAAAACACGGATGCCTCCCATGTGCCTTTAGAAATTTGCGGAACGGAACAGGAGGCCCATTAAAGAAATGCCTATTTTTGTCCGCAAAACGCATCTTTTGCGGCCCCATTGAAGTGAATGGGTCCGCACCTGAGCCGCAAAAAATGCGGTTCAGATGTGGAACAAAACCACGGCCGTGTGAATGAGCCCTTAGGCTGACTTTCCACAGTCAGGTTTTAAGATGCAGTTTTAGAAGCCAAAGCCGGGAAAGGACTGAAAAAGAGGAGACGACTAACCTCAGTTTATGATCCATTCCTGCCTTTGGCCTCAAATACTGCAGTGTAAACCCAAAGCCAGTATGTTGTTGTTGTTTTTTTTTACAAATGAACAAATAATGATAGTTCCAAATTAACCCAGTATCTCAAAACTTATTTCAGTAGACTTCCTGCTGAATATCCATCAGTCACCCGATAGGCTACCACAGGAAACTATGGTTGAATACAATACACATTTAGCAACTGGACAATTAGGATTAGCAATACATCTAAATGGAAAACCATGTCCATTGACTGTTTGCAATGATTCAAGGAATTCCAATTGATCATAGTCTATACCCATGTGATGTTAAAGGGGTTTTCCAGGCTCCTAATATTGATGACCTATACTCAGGATCATCAATATCGGATTGGTGGGGATCATATTGCCTATGTGCAGCTCAGCCCCATTTAAGTGAATAGGCTTGTGCTACAATACCAAATGTTTGGCGCTTTACATGGTATGCTGTGAGGAGGCTGTAGCGCTCACTGGAGCGCCAGGGCCCCTTCAAACAGCTGATCAGTGGGGGTGCCAGGAGTCAGACCCCTATCAGATATGACCTATCCTGAGGATAACTCAATAATACTGTACTCCCAGAAAACTTTAACTATGCAATTCAGTCTTTAAAAGAGAAGTTAGCATGCAGATTATTAAAGGGGTTCTCCGGGCTTTTAATATTGATGACCTATCCTCAGGATAAGTCATCAATTTCAGATCTGCGGTGGTCCAATCCTGTACCCCTGCCGATCAGCCGTATGAAGGGAAGGCGCGCGCCGTGTGCATGTGCCGTCTCCCTTCTCTCTTCCTGCTCACCATAGACATAGCAGCAGAGAGCAGGAAGAGAGAAGGGAGACAGCATGCACTGCGCGCCTTCCCTTCATACAGCTGATCGGGGGAGGTGCCGGGTGTCCAACCCCCCCCCCCCCCCCCCCGCCAATCAGATATCCTGAGAATCGGCAATCAATATTAAAAGCTAAAACGCCTTTAATAACAGCTAGGAATAACATTCATTCACACATATGCAAGTAAAGGGGATCAGCATTCACAGAAACACTCATTCCTGATAATTGTCCATTTATCATATATTTCGGGCAGCACATAAGATCATTTCTGGGCAGCACATCGCCTTGTGCAAACAGGGATCTGCTGCTAACAAATGCCTCATGTACACGGCCGTTTTGCGGCCATTCCGTGCATTGGGGACCGCTTTTTCCGGTCCCCAATGCACGGGCAACATCCGTGCGGCAGCTGGGACGGATCGAGACCCATTCAACTTGAATGGGTCCGTGATCCATCCGCACCGTAAAATGACAGAACATGTTCTATTTTTTTGCGGTGCGGAGGCATGGACAGAAACACCACGGAAGCAGTCCGCAGTGCTCTCTTCAAGTGAATGGGTCCGCATCCGTGATGCTGGGAGCACACGCCCGGTGCCCGCATATTGCGGACCTACTGTTTGCATGAAGCCAAAAAATGAATCTGTATGGGGACAAGCGATCACTCGCCACCCTGCTCAATGATGAAGAAACGGTTCATTCCCAATAACTGCCTGTTAATCGGCCACTGTAAAAGGACCAAAGGACCAAAATAAAGTGGTTATTTCGAGGACAGGTATTTTTGTACATCCTGTCAGCAATCTCATCAAACACACTACAACCAGCAAATTCTCAATCAAAATAGCTGTTTGCAAACAATAGAATGCAGTTAACTGCATAGGAAATGCAATTGGCAGAGAATGCATCGTGGTTAGTGGCCTTTTACATATACAGTACAATGTCAAGCTGAAAGTCACATCGCCCTTCTGCACCTCGTCAATGGAAGGCCATGAAGCCATGAAACTTGGTGCTATAGAGATTGGATATCCCAGCAGTAAAAAATAAAAATACAAAAGACAAAAAAAAGACTAAAATGCTCATAAAAAGTACTTACAGAATTTTATTAAAACCAATATATGTACCGGGTGTATTTGTCAAACAAAAATAAATTGTAAGCTCAAAGAACAAGGCGAATGGATTTTTGCTATATATTGTACCCTAAGTCAAACATGTTGGAGAGTTTAAAGAGTAACTAAACCTTTATTCAACTTTTTTTTTTGAAATGTCCCAAGTCGCCTAAAAAAATATTTTTTCTAATATACTTTATTAACTGATTTCTACTGCGCTTTGAATTCACTATATTCGCACATCGCTGACTTCTCAGCGGTGTACGGAGTACGGACTTCTTGCACTGTAGCAATGGGATCCGCAGTGAGCGGTGTACGGACAGGAGAACACATAGCTGCTCCTGCCTGTGCCCGCTCCGTTCAGCTAATCCTGGCATAGCACATCATTACAGGGTACCAATGTGCTATACCAGCCTTCAGACAAGCTGAGGGCGCACAGGCCCATACACTGTTCGCTGCGGATCCCATTGCTATAGTGCAAGGAATCCGTACTCTGTACACCACCAAAAAGTTAGGAATGTGCGAATATAGGGGTCATTTACTAAGCTGAAAAACGCTTAAATTAGAGGTATTTCAGGCGCAGATGTGGGCGTGGCGTGGGCGGGGAAGGGGGTAGGCTGGCAGTCCTGTCTCATTTACCATTTTTTACGCCTGTTTTAGTCGTAGAATATGGTCTAAGGGTAAGACAGCTCGGAAGCTGGCTTACATTTAGAACTGCCGCTTGATGCGCCGAAGTTATGGAGAAGTCGGCACCCCTTCATAACTCCAGATGATCCTCCGCCAGCTATGGGCCTTTATTAAGACCGGTGTCTAAAACGCCAGTCTTAATAAATGTGCCCCATAATGATTTTGAAGCGCAGTCGAAATCAGGACTTTGCGTGCCCATTTCTTTAGTAAAAAGGCAAAAATCCGTTAATAAAGTAGATTAGAAAAATGATTTTTAGGGCATTTGGTACATTTAAAAAAAAGTTGAATAAAAGTTTAGTTACTCTTTAAACTTCACACCAAAAATATCTCCATAAAAATAATCCAAAACTGCATCACAGGTAACAGATAAATATTAGGCTATGAATGTACAACTTCCTCCAAAAATTCCACACCTAGAACATGCTGGATATTGGAAAAAAAACTGTTCCCTTTTTCCCAATACATGTCCACGTGTCAGAATAGGTGGCACCAGAGACGCATAAAGGGGTTCTCCAGTGCTTTACTGAAATTCCCTCTTTTAGGCCTCATGCACACTACCGTGTGCTGCGGACAGCAAATTGTGGTCTGCAAGGCACGGGCACTGACCCATTTATCCACAAGCAAGTGCGGGTGCGATGCGTTTTTCATTGATGGTTGCTAAGAGATGTTGTTTGTAAACCTTCAATTTTTTATCACATGCGTAAAAAACGCATCAAAACGCATCGCACCCGCGCGGAAAAAACTGAGCGCAATCACAGACAAAACTGACTGAACTTGCTTGCAGAATGGTGCGAGTTTCACTGAACGCATCCGGACCTAATCTATCACGCTCGTGTGAAAGGGGCCTAACAGGTTAGCTGTGCGAATCGCTTTAAGAGTTAGTTCACACGTGTCACGTATGCTGTGGATTGTCCACTGCAGAATCGCAGGTGGAAAATCTGCAGCATATTACAATACCAGAAAAGTGGATCATATTTTACAAAATCTCATCCACACACTGCGGAAAGAATTTACAGCAGAAATTGACCTGCAGTAAGGATTTGAAATCTGTAGCTAGCCAATTTAGGCCTCATGCACACAGCTCGGATGCGGACCCATTCACTTCAATGAGGCCGCAAAAGATGCGGACAGCACTCCGTGTGCTGTCCGCATCCGTTGCTCCGTTCCGCGGCCCCGCAAAAAAATATATAACATGTCCTATTCTTGTCCGCGCTTTGCAAATTGCGGAACGCGCACGGACGCCATCCATGTTTTGCAGACCGCAAAACACAGCAAAATACATGTCAGAAATTCCACTGTGGAATAACCACCCTATGTGGTAATACTAATAATTAATAACTGGTCTTCAAAATTTCCAATGTGTTTATACAAAAAAAAAATACTTTCTGTTAAAAGCCTTAATAAAACGCTTGACATCTTTTCATCAGCCACGATATGGCTAAGCTCACATGGTGCAGATTTGTATTAGATAAAATCTGATTTCGCACCAAAACCGCATGTCAGGCCTTGTTCACATTTCCGTGTCTGTTTGACGTCCGTGAAAGATCTATCCATGTTTCATCCGTGAAGAATCTGTCCGCATCACGGACCAAAGTAGTGCATGCCTCCATGATTTTTTCTCTGATCCACATTGACTCACAATCAGTGAAAAACTACTGATGTGTAAACAAGCACATTAAAATCAATGGGTATGTGAGCTATCAATGGAAAATGTGGATAGCACACATCCATGAAAAATGGAAATGTGAACGAGGGCTAAGAGTATGTCTATATGGTGACACTGTTCGCGGCCAGGATTGCAGAGTAGCGGTGATCCCATAGAAATGAATGGGATCGCCTCGCAAGTCTCAAGAAATCCAACACTGCTGGATTTCTTGCAACTTGCATGGAGATTCAATGTATTTCTACGGGATCACTGCTACTCAGCCATCCCGACCGCGACAACTGTCACCGTGTAGCCCTAGCCTAAATCCGCAACACCCGTGTGATTTGTGAATTTAATTGCAGATTTAAACTCCGCTGAAAGCAATGGAAGAAATCTGCGAATAATCTGGAAACAATCTGAAAGATAACGGATATGCAGTGGATTTTAAAGTTCAATATGCGTAAGAAATCCGCATGTTAAGAAGTCCCAGCATGTAGATGGGGAATGGAAAATGCCATTGACTTGTATTAGCACACAGCCGTAGTTTCTGTCCGCATCTAACCCATTCTTTTTAATAGGGCTGCAAAAAGATGCAGACAGTACACCCTTAGGCTACATTCACACAAACGTATTTTGTTTCCGTGTCCGGAAAAAATGCGGACAGCACACCTGTGTGCTATCCGCATCCATATGTCCGTTCCGTAGCCCCGCAAAAAAAAATAGAACATGTCCTATTCTTGTTCGTTCTGCAGCATATCCACACCAAAATCGACAATGTCTGACAGCGGTTTTTGGTGCGGGTTTGATGTGGTTTCACCGCAGATCTCACCCTTCCATTGAAGTTTAAATCTGCGACTAAAACCGTAAACATAATTGTCATCCTGCAGATTTGGAAATCCAAATTGCAGGTCAATTTCCGCACGGAATAAATTGGCAAAGTGTACATGAGATTTCTGTAATTTCATACACTTTGCTGGTACTGTAATACACTGCAGTTTTTCTGCACGGGAATCGGTGTGGAAAAACCACACGTATTCCGCAATGTGTGCAGGTGGCCTTAGAGTACTTGCACGGATTTCCGTGTGGATTTTTGTGCATTTCTGCACTATAACCCGCAATTTCTAACAGCGGTTTTTGTTGCAGATTTTATGTAGTTTTGCGTAACTTACAAGTCAAGTGTCCCACAAGGGTTAATTAAAACAATACAAACTATTGTTAACTATAGCCGCTTTCACACGAGAGTATGGTGAGCGATGCGTATTCTGCCTCCATAATATGCACGGACTCCGGATGATATAACATCCAGAGTGTCACCAGTATTGAATCAGTATTTTTATGCATTCCCATAGAATATAATGTGCGTATTTGGAAGCAAATATGCAGAAAACTAGGACATGCTGCGCAATTCATATACTGACGGAAATGATATGCCCATATGAATAGCTCTATTCTTTAACATTAGCAGCGAATTCCAGTACATAAAATCCACGCCATGTAGCTTGCAAATACGCTCAACTGATAATGCGTGACCAGAATGCGCATCAAACTATAATAATCACTGGTTTTGGAGCAATAGATACACAAGTTATCATTACGAGGGGTCAATATTGATGTCCTACAAAACACTATGTCTAACGCTTGTGATGTCCTGTCTAGATGTGCTAGCCACGTATATTGTGCTGTCTGGTTTGTGTATCATCTTCATGTGGGTGAGAGTAATTGTTCTTAACGTCTAGCAATTAGTTATTGTTCAATTCAGTCAGTACAGAAACTCACACCAGGGTTCTCCAGTGTGGACACCAGAAACCACACCGTTTATTCTCTAATTATTAGTAGTTGTTCTACAAGCTATGTACTATGTACATGGCCCCATCCTTTGGACAATGCCAAAAGTAAAACCTGCTTCACTTTATTTACAGAGGTGGGAGTAGTAAATGTGTGACATGGGAGGAATGCTGTGTTTCTGATGGTGGCATCGTGTCTAACTTCATTAAGTTTAGGACAAGGGGTGGGGCTGTGCAAGGTGTATTGTCTTCTCCACTGGATATAAGGCTCTACATTGGACGTACACCAATGAGACTGGAGAGGTACATCATCTAGAAAAGAACCTCCATTTTATTCCCCAGGACAGATCTTGTGCTTACTTTTGAGTTTTGGATATTCTAATTACAGAAGAAGGTTTTCCGAAGCAGAAGATCCAAAGCTCCTCAGGTAAATCTCTCATTAGTATGTATAAATGAGTCATTAGCTTCAATCAAGGCTTGATTTGTATTAACCTGTGTGCTATTCCCTAGCTGTTTCACTTGCAGTGAGGGTGCTGCCACACATTCAAGTTTTTTATGCAGCTTTTGAAGCCAAAATCAAGATCATAAATGGAGAGCATGAGGACAGATACAACTCCTCTTTTTACTCCACTCCTGGTCTTGGCTTCAAAAACTGCATTAAAAAACCTGAATGTGTGACAGCAAACTAATATTCCAATTATTGGTCACCCAGGATTACGTTTCTCATAGTTAAAACATTCTGGATTTGAGAACGTACTACTGTGATCTGTGATCCACTAAATAGTTTTATGTGGTCATGTTATGTCAAGTATTAAGACTCGATTTAGGCTAGTTTCACTCCTGCGTCTAACTGTTCTGGCAGAGAATTCCAGATATCGGCCAGACAAAAAACACTGCGTGCAGCAGTTTTCCAGAATATTTGCCAGGTAGTGGCCGGATCTCTGTCGGACCTCATTATAGTCAATAAGGTCCGGTGGAAACCCGGCAGTATCTGGCACTCCAGTAGGCTATTCTATGCCAAAAGAGCCTGCCAGAGACGCAGCTGTAGGTGTGAAACTAGCTTTACCTCTACACAAAAATCATTCTCTTTTTTTGTTGTAATGGTGCTTACTTTGTTCCCATCTCTGTGTTACTGCATGTTACTGCAGTTTTCTCTTAGAATAGGTTCAAACTGAGTTTTTTGGAGGGGGATTTGAGGCAGATTTTCCTGCAGGTTCTCAACCAAAGTGAGAAGTGGATCTAATTCTGACTTTGGCTAAAAAACCTGCAGGAAAATCTGCCTAAAGGGTCATGCCCACCAGTGTACTTGCTCTGTGCCCTAGCCTTCTGCACTCCACTTGTGGATGGAGACCCATTGACTTGAATGGGTCAGTAATCCACAAGATACGACCAATGATAGACCATGTTTTATCATGTTGTGGTGCGGGGGCACAGATGAGAGCCCAAGGAAGTGCTTTGTATTTCTGTCTTTGGCCAAAAGAAACTTCACCACTTTCACATAGTCAGCATTTAGTTAGTATTTTTTTTGTCAGTATTTGTAAGCCAAAACCAGAGTGGAACCTACAGAGAAAGAGAAATGATGGAAAGGACTTATAATAGATTTGTGGCTCTTGGGTTTTGGATCCACTCCTGGCTTTGGCATACAAATACTGATGTAAAATACTGATCAAATACTGACTAGGTGAAAATGACCTTAGGTTAGGTTCACATGGCAAAATCCACAGCACACTCCAGATATGGCTTCTACTCATCAATGAATTCAACCCTTTCCCGTTGACTTCTATAAAGACCCACCTTCAAATAAGTAACGTTACTGTACAAGTGTGAAATCAGCTGCTGAAAAAACCTCTACAATGTGTGGTTGTTTACAATGGAGTCAATGGGAAGTTGCTAATGGTGTTTGTGACTGTGAATCAGTGACAGATTTTGCCCGTGTGAACATAGCCTTAGCATAACTTCCCATGTGACTGAAAATCCTATCCAAACCTTTTGAATAAGACTTTGCAGCAGGTGCAGGGATTTTTACAAACACCTTTCAGATGTATGGGAATGATTTTCAGTCGCAGAAATTTCTGCAAAAATGTGCTGCATGCCTTTACCTCATGAGGAACATTAGCAGTTCCAGTTTATTTTAGGTGTTTAATGAACGTTCCATTCTTTTGAACGTTGCGCTCTACATCCATTGTTATAAGACTTCCCAAAATAGCCAAGCGCACTTACGCGGCTATTTTCTGCATTCCTATTGCAGTGAATGGAGGGGACGCCATGCACGTGCAGTGCGCTTTCATTTGTTTTGAGGTCCCCATTCTGGAGATAGGAACAGGTCCCAGAGGTGGGACCTGCACCTAATTGACATTGATGGCATATTCTAGCGATATACCATCAAAGTCTGAGATGGGCAAACCTCTTGAAAGCATTGCCCTAAAGGAAATAGTGTTATCAAAAAATGACCTATTGTTTAGATCATGTTTTTATGTTTACCATAGAATTTTTGATGATGTTATTTTTAATTTTACATGTCAATATCTATATTTAAACAGAAACCTGCAGTTTTAACACTAGGCCACTTAGCCTAATAATAGGCGCCACTTCTTGGTCTGTACAGGTCACTTTACTGCAGTTACCTGCTTATCTATACACAGATGGGATGTCATTATAGGCAGGATTAGAAAGACAAATAAGACAGGATCCACCATTAACACTAGGTGATTGTCAGATCTTATCTATTCTTCCCGTGTACAATCACATCTGCACAGGTCACAGAGCATGCCTAGAAAACTCTCCCATATAGGACAATGAGGTTCCTTCCTGACCATTGTGTCTATGGAATGGGCTCCTACATAGATTCCAAAGCAGGTGCGATCAGAGCCTAACAAGGCTAAAATGATCACATATAGAAAATATAAATTAGAAATACAATGGTTAAATCCACACTAGATGATATACAGTATCTATAGTAGCCAATATACAATATCATTTATGAAATTACATTAATATTTCCTTTGCTAGCAGACCTATGTAACAACTTATATAACCTAAAATGAGGCTTGAGGCTAGTGGACAAAGACTACAAAAAGTCTGTTGGTGTTGGGTAATGGAGTAATTTAAATTGTCCTTATGTTTGTCTTTCAGTGTTGATATGAGATGATTAATGTCTACATTCTGTTTTACAGATCTTCTGTCTGCAGTTTATGGATTGCTCAAGAAGCACTCCAGTCTCCATTGGCAGGTTCACTATAGAGAGAGTCTCCGTGTCTAGCCATTGTGGAACCTGGGCTCCTACCAAATTCCCTGAATCCTCTGGGCAAGTTTCTTACATGATTTCCTGCTCTGAAAATAGACAACCAAGCCACAGAAATCCCCATAACAAATCTAATAATGCTATTGGGAATGAAATAAAAAATAGCATACATGACAATTGCATTAGACCACCTCCAGGATACTCTTCAGAAAGCAGTTCAAAGATGGCTTTCTCAATCACATCTGATAGCATGGAGTCTCTAGAATGTTCTTTTGGCAGCGAAGGCTCCTCCTCTGGATACACCTCCACTACTGATGGGCTAACTTTGGAGGTACCAGAAAAGCAGGTACAGGAAGCTCTGAATCAGCTCAACCAGTCAATTGATGCCTTTAATACAGGACTTCAGATGATTTGCAGTTCCACAGAAGATCAGCAACATGAAGTGGTTGGGACTGAGACAGACAATTCTTTGTCAGCTGGCATCTGCCTAAGCCCTGCAAAGCTGACAGCGTGTAATAAACTTTTGGCCCACAAACAAATGGCCTACAATACCCTGGATGCCAAACCAAAGCATGAACATTATATTAACTCTGTTGCCCCTGGAAGACTGAAAAGGAGTCGTCCATCCCTTGATCTCCTTCGTAATGCCATAATAGTAAGTCAGCACAACGTAGTATTATGTGGTTTGTTGTCTTGTCTATTCTTTAACTATATTCATACGTTTAAGTTTTCTTTAACTCTTGTTTCATTCATTCCTCAATCACCACATTCTGTTTTTATCAGGACGAACAACAAATGGTTTCAGTCAACCTGGATCAAGATGCAGAAATTTGTGACAAAGACAAGCTTGAATTACAAGAGGAGACTGATGAAAAGAATAAGAAAAAGAAAAAGAAGGCTAATGGAGAACCTGTTCGGTTTGGATGGGTCAAGGGCGTAATGGTAAGGATAACACTTTAGAAAAAGTACCTTAAAGGGGATTTCTAGCCACCTAAACATAAAAAACACTTTGAATGCTTCAAATAATAAAAGAAGCAATACTCATCTTATTGATCTTGCATTCTGACACTTCCCAGGTCCACTGCTGGTCTCTGTATACTGACCTCCAGCGATGCTGTCCCAATACAAACATGTGACCGCTCAAGCCAATCAATAACTCTAGCTGTCACCGGTCAACACCACTGAGGTCAACAATGTGGCAAATGATTGGTTGCTGTAGTCACATGTCCAAGACAGGATGTCTTCGCTGTAGGCCAGGATACAGTGGGAGACCTGGGTGTGAATGGAAGTGGCAGGGGATCAGTAAGCATTCAAAGCAGTTTTCAACATTTTCAGATACCTGGACAACCCTTTAACTAAATCTAAACATGTGTAATACTTTTTGTTTAATCTTTATCTACAGATCCGCTGCATGTTAAATATCTGGGGAGTCATTTTGTACTTGAGGTTACCCTGGATCACAGCACAAGCTGGAATAGGTATGGCTACATATACAAACTCTATAACTGCAATGAATGTTACACGCAATGGTGCTCAGCAGACAATATAACTAAACTCACAATTAATAGTACAGCTTTCAATTTGTAGATTTTGTAGAGAAAAAAGCATAAAAAAGACATCTAGTCAATAAAGTTTCTAAAGATTGTTTACAATTATGGTAAAGATCAAATTTTATTAAAACACAAATCGCAGGCTAATTGAATAAAAAATAAAGATGCAACTCCCATGTCAATGAAGGGTCCTTTTGCCATTTTATATGCTATGTATATCCTTTATTAATTAAAATAATGCATGGAAGAAAATGCATGGAACAGTTTGAAATGGAGTGTTCTTGTAGACTAAGGCCTCCTTCACATCACTGTTTCTCCTTTCCGTTCTCCGGCTCCGTTGAGGAGCAGGAGAATGGAAAGGACGGATTCTGCAGATAACTGAGACTTACGCTCAGTTAGGTCTCAGTTATCTGCAGAATCCGTCCTTTCCTTTCTCCTGCTCCTTAACGGAGCCAGAGAACGGAAAGGAGAAACGGTGATGTGAACGAGGCTTAACTCTGAACAAATTTGACCTATGGTGGGATTTCAAGGAACTAGTCCATAAAAGAGCAGAGTTTGCAACAGGAACTTTCCCCCAAAAAATACTATGACCTATATAAAGTCCATACCAGAGGGTTGCTAGGGGGAAAAATGATTAAAAGGCTAGTAGATTTTTTCCCTATTATGAAATGAGATGTAGAATTTGGTAACAGGGAATATAGATGTTAGTATTTATGTGAAATATCCTATTATTTATGGGCTTCTGGTATTCCTGCTCTAAATAGTAGTAGATAGTCCATTGATAGTTTTGACTAATATATATATATATACTTTGTTGATCTACTCATATATACTGTATACTAGTAAATTACTATGTCCCTATTGGATTAATACAAATTGAGGAAACTGACATTTCCTTCTTGTTTAGGTCTGACGTGGCTGATCATTCTGATGTCTGTGCTAGTGACATCTATCACTGGCTTGTCCATTTCTGCCATCTCTACAAATGGCAAAGTTAAATCAGGTAAGCTTTGTCATACCTTTGGTTATGCAATAATATCTCTCCGTATGTTGTCTATTATTATGGCTATCTCTTAAAAAAATAAATTGAAATAGCAGCAGACTGGTCCATTGGTTGTGTCTGGTTGCAATTTATCCTCACTCATTCACACTGACAGTGAACTGCTACAGATACCATCCAAAAACAAGTGGTGGCCCCCAATCTGTATCTAAGGAAGGTTAGCATTCTGGATCAAAGACCATCCACATATTTTTTTTTTATCAATATGTTTTTATTGACTTTTAGGGTCCATTCACACGTCCGTTGTTTCTTTCCTGATCTGTTCCTGTCACGGAAGGTGTACAGGAAACAAGACAACACAGAATGAATATACGACTCACTGGATCCAAAACTAAGGAACAAAAAGGGAGACCCCTGCATTAGACCTGGCACTCTCCCTGACTGCTCAGCCTATGCGAAAATCCCAATGGTAGATGATCGCATATCCTCGTACCTCGACTGTATAACACCTGAACACCCTATAATAGTGAGGGGACACGACCACCGGCTCCCTACACTAGATACGGAGGGAGTCAGGGTCACCTGGGATCCAGCAAACAGAAAAACACAAATGAATGCACAACACTTATCTTGTAGAAGACTGGGAAGTAGGATCAGCATGCACACACACTCCAGGAAGTAATATAAACCGCACACTGATGCACTATGGGGAGGAATTTAAAGGGATGCAATCAGTACAACTACATGACAGCTGAGAGAGGCTAACGAGATGAGGAACTGAAAGCAAAACAAAGGAAGCTCAAGGAGGAGGTTCTGAAAGGCATCTGTCAGAGCTTCTCAGATGTCTGGTAGTGACAGTACCCCTCCTTCTACGAGTGGACTCCGGACACTCAGAGCCCACCTTCTCAGGATGGGACCTATGGAAAGCCCTGATGAGACGAGTGGCCTTAATGTTTGTCACTGGGACCCACATCCTCTCCTCAGGACCATAACCCTCCCAATGAACGAGGTACTGGAGAGAACCGCGGACAACACGAGAATCCACAATCCTAGAGACCTGAAATTCAAGATTACCATCAACCATAATCGGAGGAGGTTCTGAAAGGCATCTGTCAGAGCTTCTCAGATGTCTGGTAGTGACAGTTCCGTTTTTTGCGGAACAGATCTGGACCAGTTCTGTACCCATTCATTTTCAATGGGTCCTGAAAAAAATCGGACAGCTCAATGTCTGATTTTTTTCCAGGACCCATTGAAAATGAATGGGTACAGAACTGGTCCAGATCTGTTCCGCAAAAAACGGAACAGATCAGGAAAGAAACAACGGACGTGTGAATGGACCCTTAGACATACGAATGATCTTCAATGAACAGTTACAAAGTCAGCGCTTTACATAGCCACATTGGCAGCGCCAACTTAACCGTATTACATGTATATCATCCACATATTTTGCACTATATGAGGTCCTTTTGAAGGCTATGTCTTCAGAGAGCACAGTCCAAATACTACTTGTCATGTATCTAGATAGCTTAAAACAGAAAAGCTAAAATGTTGCAGAATGTTGAAAATAACCTGCATATTTATTGTTATTATTATTATTATATATAGTTAGTTCATTTTTAAATTCTGTCTCCTTCGCTCACAGGTGGAACATATTTTCTCATCTCTAGAAGTTTGGGCCCAGAATTAGGAGGCTCTATTGGACTTATATTTGCTTTTGCAAATGCAGTCGCAGTAGCTATGCACACTGTAGGCTTTGCGGAGACAGTTCGAGACCTCCTTATAGTAAGTTGATCTTAGAAGGTCTACCAATTCTTCATGCAAATTAGAAGAAAGCATATACTGATGAAGTATGAGTTTCTAACTATCTAATGATCTTCTGCTCTCAGGAATATAATGCTGTGATTGTTGACCCTGTCAATGACATCAGGATCGTAGGTGTCATTACCGTAACAGTTCTTCTCCTCATTTCATTAGCTGGGATGGAGTGGGAAGCAAAGGTCTGTATCTTAGAATACATTTTGTAACGTGATATTTTTAGTGTTTTTCGCCTTGACACCTACTTAGTACAAAAGAACTGATTCATTTCCACAACTTTCTGCAGGCACAAGTAGTGTTCTTCTTCGTCATCATGGTGTCTTTTGCTAGCTATATAGTGGGGACAATCATGCCTCCCAGTGAAGAGAAACAGTCTAAAGGATTCTTCAGTTACCAAGGTGAGACAACACAGAAGACAATCTGCTAAACATGTTTAGATGCAAGAACATAGACATGCACTGAGACCACAGGCGCTGGTTCCCAAGGAATGCATACTTTCCAAAGGCCTGATGACAACTACATACAGTATATCTTAGTTATTATTAGACCATTTTAGCACGCACTGATATGTTCTACCTAATGTCTATCATGGACATCATCCTTTATGTATTAGGTTTGGCATTTTCTGAGATAAAAACAACCTACAAAAACCATGGTGGACTTTCAACCCAGTGATTCCATTTCCATATCTTCTACACATTAAGAAAGGAATTCACTTAATCAACTTTTGTTTCTACGTTCCTCATTTTCATGAAATAGGACATGTGTGCTGTTAGGTTTAAAGGCACATACATGTGATAGAACATAGTTTTGGGTATACTGTAGATTGCATTTTCCAACTAGACAGTAAAAAGCTCAATATGTGAAGTAGCCTATTTTTTGTGTGCTCACAGGGTCAATCTTTTTGGAGAACATGGTTCCCAACTGGCGCGGGGAAACTGGATCTTTCTTTGGAATGTTTTCTATATTCTTTCCATCAGCTACTGGCATTCTTGCAGGCGCAAACATCTCAGGAGACCTTAAGGTATAGTGTTCTCATTTGGTATATTAGGAATTTACTTCACTGTGGCATAGATATATTTCCAGATACAGTTAAAGACGGCTCGCCGGACATGTCTGCCTCAGTAAATACTTGTACCAGCATTTTTGCAGTGTGTCGTTCCTCTGTTATTCCTCATGAATATTTTTAAATAAATTGACAATTGGGCGTTAACATTCCCTTGTGAAAGGGATACATAGCCCGATACTTGTTGGACAATGTCCTAATGTGTAGGGATTAGAGAAAGAATTAATTATAAATTAATTGGATTCAACCCGAATTCTGTAAAAATTTAAGGTGAATCTGTATCTGAAGAGGGAGGAGAAAGAGAGGGAGAGGCAGTGAGAGACAGAGAAGAGAAAATCAAACCAAACAAATTTTTGAGTGATTCACGTATCTCTAGTAAGGACACACCCCAACTTTTAACACCCTTTTGTCAACTTTAACATGAATTTCTAGGAGGAATAGCATTAAAGACTTGCAAGGGAATCTGTCACCTGTAACCTCCTTATCCAACTGTTTGCATAGACACAGAGCTTTGGTTCATCTGAATAAACACTGTTTTTCTTTTGCTGACTTGAGGCCCTCTTCCAGAGTTATGATTTTAGTTTTTCTTAATATGTAAATTAGGACTTTGGTGCAATGAGGGCATCTCCATTGCTCTTGTTGTACAAAAGCTCTACTCATTTCTGTTGCCATCCCCTCCCTGGCTGCTTTGATTGAAAGGGCCAGGCAGTGGCAGACCAGCCAGGGCAAAGCTGGCTGCAGAAAGGAGCAGAACTTTGGTACAACAAGAGCAACGGAGACGCCCTCATGGCACCAAAGGCCTAATTTACATATTTTAAAAAATATCATAACTCGGGAACGAGGGCTCGGATCAACAAAAGAAACACAGCGCCTTAATCAGGTGAACCACCGCTAAGTGTCTATGCAAACTGTTGTATAGGGAAGGTCGCTGGTGACAGATTCCCTTTCATGCAGATTTTTAAAGGGAACCTGTCACCAGGATTTTGGGTATAGAGCTGAGGACATGGGTTGCTAGATCACCACTAGCACATCCGCAATACCCAGTTCCCATAGCTCTGTGTGCTTTTATTGTGTAAAAAAAAAACGATTTGGTACATATGCAAATTAACATAAAAGAGGCACATCTTACTTGTGTGACCAGAGAAGAGTCATATTTTCAAGCTCTGACTCATCTCAGGTTAATTTGCATATGTATAAAATCGGTTTTTATACACAATAAAAGCACACAGAGCTATGGGGACTGGGTATTGCGGATGTGCTAGCAGCCATCTAGCAACCCATGTTCCCTTTAAGAAAAGGTGCTACAGAATAGTTATATTATGGGGAAATCAGGCATGTTTGGGATGGTGACAAGACCTCTTTAAACCATTCTATTAATGCTTTTTTTCAGGACCCAGCAGTGGCCATACCCAAAGGAACACTGGTGGCCATCTTCTGGACTACAGTGTCATACCTTGCTATTTCAGCTACCATAGGTGAGTGTTATCTTTCTTAATGTGAACCTGTCACCTCTCCTGACACGTCTCTTTTGGTAACTACTTGTATTCCCCATCTAAGCACAAATCTGGAGCATCCCTGCTGTATTATTCCTGCTAGAAGTTATGAATGAATTGCTAGCAGTGTTACCAGCAGGGGGTGTTTCTGCACATTCTGACACTGGCAGCATTGACAGGAAACACCGCCAACTAGTAACACCCATCTGGACCTTCATTTAAGACTGCTAGCTATTCATTCATATCGGAATAATAAAGGAATGGCATAACATAGAGTCATAAGAATAGATGCTATAGAATTGTTTTTGCATGGGGAATACAAGTAGTTACTAAAACAGACATGTCAGGAGAGGTGAGAGGTCCTCTTTAAAGCAAAAATAATTTCTTTACTCAAAGATCTAGTTGAGGCAGTAAAACACTGAGAACATTTTCACTGACGTCCCTATTTTTCCATCCTAAACATTTTTCTCCCCAGGTTCTTGTGTCCTCCGTGACGCCTCTGGCATTGTAAATGACACAATACCTCTGAATGACACAGACTGCAAGGGACTCAGCTGTCAGTTTGGCTGGGATTTTAGTGAGTGTCGACAAAATGAAACCTGCTACTACGGCCTAGCAAACCATTACCAGGTAAGAAAGCAGTTAAGATGAATGCCTTATTTTTATTGAAATATAATCTTTTAATTATTGTCACTAAATGATTAAATGCAGTAGTTTAGGATCTGATTTGAAGAAATCAAGAATTTAGCAATACTTATATTTTTGGACCAAATGCAAAAAAACTTGTATTATTGTGTATTTCATTGCTGTCTTTTCTATGCAGGCAATGAGCATGGTATCTGCGTTCAGCCCCCTCATTACAGCTGGAATCTTTGCAGCCACTCTGTCCTCTGCCCTGGCTTGCCTGGTGTCCGCTCCCAAAGTCTTCCAGGTAGAAGGATACTTGACGCATCCATTAATTTGTGAGATGTCTTCGCCGTGTCTTCGAGAACTTAGTTACATAGTTAAAAGGGCTTTTCAAAACTTAAAAATTGAAACCTGTTCTTGGGATAGGTCATCAATGTCTGACTGGTAGGAGTCCGACTTCCAGGACCCTCACCGATCACCTATTGGAAAGGGCAGTATCAGCGGCCTCCTCCTCTCCTATGACTGCACATCTATTGGTCACATGCCCTCAGGCTCACTTAAGTGAATGGGACTGAGCTGCAATACCAAGCACAGCCACTGTACAATGTACGGCACTGTGCTTCATATAATATAACGATGCCACAGCGTTTGTCCAAGTCCGACAGCCCCTTCAAACAGCTGATCGGCAGGAGTGCCAGGAGTCAGGCCCCACCCATCAGATATTGATCACCTATCCACAGGATAGCTCATCAAACTTTAAAGGGGTTGTCTCATCTCAGACAATGGGGGCATATCGCACCTATATCAGGAATGGAGCCCCACAAAGTGGTAGCTGGACGACTCCGGTCCAGCCAACACCAAGCGCTCTCCCAATAGAAGTGAATGGGAATGCACTGCGCCAACGCTCCCATTCACTTCTATGGGCTAAACGGAAATAGCCGGGCCAGCACTCGTCTATTTTCGGTGATCCCCTAGAAAATGAATGGAGAGCAGCTGTGCATGCACAGTGTGCCCTTCACCACTTTCTGGGTTCCGTTCTCAATATAGGTGTGGGTCCCAGCGGTCGGACCGTCACCTATCAGACAGTAGGGGCATATCCTAGAGATATGCCCCCATTGTCTGAGATGAGATAACCCCTTTAAGTACCTTTAAACCCACCTTAAAGGGATGGTCTTATCTCTGTGTTACTCTAGCTTGCTGTGCCATGCTGTTTCGGTAGCTCCCATGCACTGCAGAGAGAGCTACAGAAGCAGTGAATGCTGGGCCGCTGTGCTGTTCCCCACCCACCTGGTAGTCAGGGCTTAGTCTCATCTCGGCTTAGTAATGGTGAGATGAGACAACCCCTTCAATAATGTTGGAAAAACATACAGTTCCACCATATACAACATATTATCCTATTGTGTTGATCCAGAAGATGGCAACACCCCAATAAGGTATTTGCCAATGACAACATATGATGGGAAAAATTCCTTCAAGATTCATTCAACATAAACCATAGGATGCACTATGGTGATATTTAAATATCTGTAGCTCAATATCTATATATCTCTGGCTGTATGATACAATATATTACCTACACATACAACATATCATACATTATATTTCCATGTCTACTCTATGCCATTCTTATCCACATGCCCTTGTCTCTGACCCATGAATACATCTTTGCAGTGCCTGTGTAAGGATAAGCTCTACCCCTTTATTGGATTCTTTGGGAAGGGTTATGGGAAGAACAATGAGCCTATCCGTGGATACCTCCTGGCTTTCATTATTGCCATTGCTTTCATCCTTATTGGTAAGTCTATTCTGAGACGTACATTGACCTGTTACCATACCATGAGTTGGTCATTGTCTGGCCTTATTTATAAAACCTAAAGCTGACAAAATGTGGAGGTGTTGTCTTCTCCTCTGCAGGTCTATGAAGTAAGGTTTTCAATACACAATACAATACACAGATGTCCCTCAAGTTACAAAGACCTCAGGATACAATATTTTCAACATACAATGGTCTTTCCTGAGCCATCCTAACTTGAAACCAGGCTCACAATACAATGCCTCAGACACCGCTGATCTCTGGTTCATGTGATTGACTGGAAGGTGCAATCAACATGGCCATTTCTTTTTGCGGATCAGTTTTTTGGGCGGATCCAATGTAATAATGCCTATCCTTGTCCACCTATTGAAATGAATGGGTCATCATCCTATCCGCAAAAAAAAAAACGGAATGGACACGGAAACAAAATACGTTCGTGTGCATGTAGCCTAAGGGGGAGTTCACAAAAAACATCCTGTAAAAAACAGATCCCGTGCATCAATTATGCACATTTGACGTACATTTTAGCCATTTTCGCCAGAGATTCGTTATTTCAGATGGGAGAAAAAGTTTTGCGCACAGATTTTTTTTTTTCTATCTGAAGTAACTTATCTCTGACAGAAATGGCTCAAATGGACGCACAGGATCCGTTTTTGACAAGATGTTTTTTTCTTTATTTTTCTGTTCTTCTGAAGGACAGAAACATAACAGTGATGTGAACATCCCTCTAGGCTACATTCACACGACTGTATGTATTTTGCGGTCCCCAAAATGCTGATCCGCAAAAAATATGGATGACATCTGTGTTGCAACCGTTTTTATTTTTATTTTTTTGCCGATCCATTGTAACAATGCCTATCCTTATCTGGAAAACAGACAAGAATAGGACATGTTCTATCTTTTTTGTGGGGCTACGGAATGGACATACGGATGCGGATAGCACACTGTGTGCTGTGTGCATATTTTACAGACCCATTGAAAGGAATGGATCCGCATCCTATCCACAAAAAATGCGGATCGGATGCGAACCAAAATTACAGTCGTGTGAATCAGCTAATATAGGTGTTTTACCACTGAAATGGCCATGTTGATTGGCTGGCTCTTCCAGTCAGTCACATGAACCAGAGATCAGAATTGATTTTAATTTAATCTTTTTTAGGGCTTGTTTACACGACCGTAGGTATTTTGCGGTCCGCAAAAAATACGGATGACGTCCGTGTGCATTCCGTATTTTGTGGAACGGAACAGCTGGCCCCTATAGAACAGTCCTATCCTTGTCCGTAATGCGGACAATAATAGGACATGTTCTATTTTTTTGCAGAACGGAAATGCGGACATACGGAAACGGAATGCACACAGAGTACCTTCCGATTTTTTTGCAAAAAAAACTGAACGGACACGGAAAGAAAATACGTTCGTGTGCATGAGCCTTTAAGATAACATATCAGGGCTTTGGAAACAATTACCAGTTTTCCATTTATGGTCTCAAGTTACAATGGTTTCAACTTACAATGGTCCTCCCGGAACCAATCACTATTGTATCTTGAGGGACCACTGTACATATAAACGTAAAGTCATCTTAATCACGCTATGTGATTGAACAGAATGTAATAAAGCCAAAAGACAATATAAAATAAACTGAGTAACTGGGGTACTTATCACTTGAAAAGAAAAAAACGTCAGAAGCTCGGACTTGTTTATGATAAGATCTATACCCAGGGATGGCCAACCTGCGGCTCTCCAGCTGTTGTAAAACTACGATTCCCACCATGCACTGCTGTAGGCAGTCTAGGCATGCTGGGAGTTGTAGTTTTGCAACAGGTGGAGAGCCGCAGGTTGGCCATCCCTGACCTATACGATTGTACTCTGCTCGCTCCAAGAGGAACTGATCAAAAAGAAAAATGCTCAGCAAAACACTTCTACTTCTTTATTTTAGTGATCAATGGAGGGGGGTTCTCAGCACCTTCATCCCTACTGATCAAACTTGTCACACTGACATCTCAAAAGTCTTTTTTTTTTTAAGAATCACTGGGGAGGTTTATCAAACTGGTGTAAAGTAGAACTGGCCTAGCTGTCCATAGCAACCAATCTGATTCCACCTTTCATTTTCCAAAGGTGGTGTGAAAAATGAAAGGTGGAATCTGAGCCATGGAGACATATCGAACCTTCTCATAGCAATAGCATTAGGAGAGAGAAGTGCTGACATATCATGCTCTCTCTCCACTGCAGGAGACAGTCCATGGCCTCCCAATTCTGTCCTCTGCAGCGAGGAGAGACAATGTGATAGGCCATCGCTTCCCTCTCCTCGTTCTAGAACTTCGGATCTGTCTCTGTGATGTAGAGTTTTATCAGAACTCAGTGATTCTTGAAATACTATGAAGAAATTCTCAGCAAGTCTGAAGCTTCATTTTGGCACATTTATAGCCAGACATTATTTAATTCCATGCAGTCAATTCTTTTTTTCTATTGATACTATGAGACAATTTCAGTTTCCAGTTATAACGTGTCATTTTCTTCCAGGAAATTGTATCATTTATCAATAAATTCTCATCTCTCCACAGCTGAGCTGAACACAATCGCTCCCATTATTTCCAATTTCTTCTTGTGCTCCTATGCCCTCATCAACTTCAGTTGCTTCCATGCGTCCATCACCAATTCTCCAGGTAAAGACAAAGCTTTTTAATATTTCTCTACTTTCATTTACCTCAGCGATTATATATCTATTATTTCTCCTTTTCTTGATTTCACCACAGCGTTACAATGTGCCTTTTTGTTTGTGTCACACTCCGCTACCAGAGTAAGTCATGGTTTACTTCTCATTTCTTCCAGGATGGCGGCCATCGTTCCGTTACTACAGCAAGTGGACCTCCCTTTTTGGCGCTGTAGTGTCAGTGGTCATTATGTTTCTCCTGACATGGTGGGCAGCTATCATTGCTGTAGCGATCATTTTCGTACTCTTAGGTTATGCCAGCTACAAAAAGCCAGGTAGGAATAAGGATCTATAGTCCATGGCTAGAAGGGAACTGAAATGTTACAAGATATTTTCAAATAGATTATCAGCCATATAAGTATTGACCAAGTTCTCCGCTGTACCCTTAGATGTGAACTGGGGATCTTCTGTCCAGGCTGGAGCTTACAAAATGGCCCTAACCTACAGTGTGACCCTGAATGGAGTACAAGAACATGTCAAAAACTTTAGGTATTGTAATTAATATGGTGTAAGCGAATCATTTATAGCACGTGTTCTGTACAATGTGTTATCATCCACTGTTGTCTTTTACTTCCAGGCCACAGTGTCTTGTACTGACTGGACCCCCCAACTTCCGTCCGGCCCTGGTTGACTTTGTCAGTTCTATAACAAAGAACACAAGTTTGATGATCTGCGGAAATGTTGTCACTGTGAGTTTTATCTATTGTAGCTCTGTCAGGAGATATATATATATATATATATATATATATATAACCAATGCATTCAGAAAGTCTTCAAACCTTTTCACTTTTTTCACAGTTGTGGCCTTGTGCCAAAAAAAAATAAAAAAATAAGCTTTTCGCCATAATTCTGCACCTAATACCCCATCACTAATGGTCAGTTCGCAGTCTTCGCCAGCAAACACATGTGGGCTGCCATCTTGACTCACCCGTCCAGCAATGCACAGGTAAGCCCTTACCTGTGCCGGGAGCCGGTCTGAAATCAAATGCGGTCACCGGGAGCAGGCAGTTCCGAGAACAGCCGCCGGGGGCCTTCATCGGGCTGTTCTCGGAACTGCCTGCTCCCGGTGACCGCATTTGATTTCAGACCGGCTCCCGTCACAGGTAAGGGCTTACCTGTGCATCACCGGACGGGTGAGTCTACCTTACCAAAGATGGCAGCCCGCATGTGTTTGCTGGTGAACACTGTGAGCTGACCATCACTGTACCCCATAAAGGAAAAACTAAAATCTTGCATTGACCTACGTATTCAGATCTTTTACTCAGAACATAGTTGAGGCACCTTTGGCAGTGATTACATGAAAAGAAACGGCTGTTTTTTTTTTTTTTATTGACAGGACTCAGAGAAGGTACCAGACTCAGAGGGACATCTTCGATGGTTGAACACTAGGAAGGTGCGATCGTTCTACAGTGTGATTCAGGAAAGAACATTACGAGCGGGAGCCAAAAGTCTCATGCAGGTACAGAGATTTAATCACCTTTCTGAACAATATTAATATTCCTCCGTAGTGTACAACTCTCTCTACAGGTTATTAACTCCGCATCAACTACTAATTCACAATGAGCTGAGTAGGAATTAGGATTTAGGCAATGGTGTTGAGCACCTTTTTCATGAAGTTTATGACTATACTAATGGACTCCTTCTTCTTAAATGGGTTTTCCCATCTTGGCATGTAATGGAATATCAATAGTATAGAGGTGGTCAAACCAGAAGGACCCCCACTGATGACGGCACAAAAGAATGTGGCCTGTGGAGACAGCTGCAACTCAACCCAACTCAGCTAAATGGAAATTAGTTGTAGTACCTCCACAGCACCTACCAGGTGGCGCTGTGTAAGAATCGATCAGCAGGGTCACTCCACAGAGCACTGAGATTCCCTTTTTTTCTGTCAATCATGGGGTTTCCAATGATAAGACCCCCACAATCATTAAGTAACTGCATATCCTAATATAAAAAATATTTTTTTTACTTGTATTATCAACACTTGCTGTGTAATGTTAAATCAAAAAGTATTACAGGAGAGATACCTTTCTTGGCTAACCAGCAGAAATCATATTTCAAGCTTTCAGAACACAGAGCTTCTTCAGGAAATATTACACATGAAAGTCTGAGAAACAGGCACAAGATGTGCATGTAGAGATGCAGGATTAAAGGGGTTATCCAGTAATGGATAATGATGACTTATTCCTGGGATCCGCTGTTCCAGGGAGCCCCTGCGCTCACAGGAGCTCTGGTGACCGCATCCGACTCCCAGCAACCCACCCAAGCACAGCGTCATACATAGTATAGTGGCTGTGCTTGGTATTGTAGTGCAGCCCCATTCATTTCAGTAGGGCGGAGCTGCAACTAGGCCATGAGACCAATGTACGGTGACGTAACCACCCTCTTCTAACAGCTGATTGCTGGGAGTCCCAGGTGTCTGACCCCTGCTGATCTGATACTGATGACCCATCAATATTAATTACCGCAGTGACCCATTTAAGATAAGACAGAACAATAAAATTGTGGTTTGATACAAATGGACAAAGGCTCAACACTTGCTGAGAAGAGATTCCTATAATATTATTCCATCTTGATTTTGTATCTGAGCCTTTCCCTTTTTCAGATTATTCTATTACAGTAACACTTACCGACAATCTACTAGGCCCACTTATATAGATGTGATTGGTTTTCCAAGATATTTTTACTGATGGCCTATCTACTGGATAGGTCATCAGTATCAGATTGGTAGGGGGTCTAACCCCTGGGAACATCGCTGATCAGCTGTTTGACTCGTAGTAGTGCTGCAGCCTTCTCAGAGCTTTTCCTAGGCTATATGACATTACTTTCATTGGTCACGTGGCCTAGACGCAGCTGAGATACCAAGCACAACCGCTAGCGCTGTGCTTGGTGAGCTGAGAGAAAGCCGCAGCACCACTGCGAGTGCCAGTGCCTTCTCAGTCCCTGGGTGTTGGACCCCCACCAATCAATCCTGAGAATAGGTCATCAGTAAAAATAGCTTGGAAAACCCTTTTAAGGCCCATTGGAAGGAAGAGGTTGCAGCTTGTTGTGAAAGACTGTGGCTCAGATTACTAATGTGTCTGTGCCAAAAATCTGTCAAAAAATAGTACAAACTGGTGCAATATAGCACATCTAGGTTTCCTATCGACATACTTGACAAAGGGGTGGAGCATACCGGAAAGGGGTAGGGCTTTGGCAGATAGGGGAGAGTCCTAAAATGCATCATTTTGCACCACAATTCTGGTGTAAAAATCTCTCAAAGTAAGCCAACCAATAGTTGGTATAGAGTCGGAGAAAAGTGTCTACCCCTGCACCAGATTCATCATCCAGCCTGAGCACCTGGGATAAATCTGGCGCTAGTATAGACAGCCTGTGTAAACTAAAACATTTTTAGGATCAGGACATCTGTTCTCCATACAGATTACAGCAAATCATCATATGTTCTGTCCATGCAGGTCTCCGGTCTTGGTCGTTTAAAGCCAAACACTGTGGTGCTGGGTTATAAGAGTGACTGGCAAAAGGTTCCAGGGCAGTGCTTAGAAGAATATGTGGACATCATCAAGTAAGTGGAGTCTAAACCTGAAGGCAATTCCTCGATCCTCAATAGATCCTTCATTTCTCTCTGAACATGGTGTATTTCAGTCTGTTGTGACTGGTGACCTTCCTTCTCTGACTTACTCATTTGTGCTTCCTGTTCGGCATTTCCCCCCCGAATTCTATTTTACAGTGACTCCTTTGACTGTCAGTTTGGGGTGTGCATTCTTCACATAAAGGAAAGCCTTGATGTATCACAGAAGATGCAAGGCCAATGTAAGTAGAAAGGAGCATATATTAAGATAATATATGGGTGTACAATGTCACCTATCAAAAAGATGCCTAGTATACAGCATGTGCCATAGTAGTGAAGTAGTAGTTGTTCTATAATGTTTGCCGCATTGAACCAAAAGGCACAGCTCGAGGTTCAAGCAGACCACACTCCTGTTGTACTGTTGCCTTCAACCCTAAGGTGCACACATGAAGTATATACAGAAAGGAATCCCTCAAACATTTCTACATCTTTGTACAGATGTTAAAAAGCTCATGTTCTTGCACCTACTGCCATAATTTTTTTTTAATGTTTCTTTGATGGCCCTCAGTGCAAAATAAATTATTGGAGATGCATAGGTGCTTTAGAAGGGACTTGGATTCCTAAGCTTTACAAAACCAGTTAGTTTAGAAACTCCAGTGTCTCCAAAATGGTTTTGGTTTCTTTGCCATGCGATTGTTTTAGATTCCATATGTGAATATCAATGCATAATGCACCTGCACAATTCATGAATGGTCTTCATTCATTCCTTCAGATAACTTAGCATTCCAGGATTCTGACGATGAGCTTACATCTGACATAGAAACAGAAAAAGGTAGGAGCTTCCTATTCCATAATATGGGGCAGCGTTTCGACTATCATCCTCCTTGTAGTGAAAACTCAATATTATGTCTGTTCCTTGTTTCCAGAGGCTCCAACCATAGTGCCAGAGATTATGAACCAAACTAACACCGAATTCCAGGGCCGTCAGGGCAAGAAAAGCATCCACATTTACTGGTTGAATGATGATGGAGGTGAGCACAATTATAATTAATTTCTTTACTTTTTAAATATTTTCTATACTCATCATAAAATATTTCATATTTACTGAAAACTCTTGCTTCCTTTTCCCAAGGTCTCACCCTTCTCATACCCTACCTGCTGACTCGGAGAAAACGCTGGAGCCAATGCAAAGTACGAGTCTACATCAGAGGAACACAGGAGAATGCAGAAGAAGAGAGGAAAGAGTAAGTTTTACTGGCAAGCTACATTGGTGAAGAAGAAAAAGTGGGTAGTCAAGTGGAGGACAGCAGAACTGCCCTTTTAATGTTCCTAATCCAACTTCTCATTACAGAATGCAGTTACTTCTAGAAAAGTTCAGGCTGGGATTCCAAGATGTTGTAGTGCTCACAGACATCGACCAGAAGCCCCATCCCTAAAAAGTATGTATATAAGGCATCATTTTCAATTAAATCAACTTATTTCTCAGATTCAAAGGTTATACACATAAGAGCAGTCGGCCAAACCTACCAATTTTGGTGGGACAAGTCGCCTAGCTTATTATGAGTATGTGGATATATAAGGCTAGTTTCACACCAGCGTTATCGTTCTCCAGCAGGCTGTTCTGGCAGCGTTTTTCATTCCGTCGAATCCCGGCATACTTGCTGGGTAGTGGCTGGATTTCGGTTGGATCCTATTATAGTCAATGGGGCCAGCGGGCATTGTGGTAACATCCAGCTCTGCTGGATCTAGAGAGCTCCTACAGAGAACAGCCTGCCTGAGACCAGTAATGGAGACGTGAAAGAGACCTAGGACGATGTGAAGGAAAAAAAAGTATTTGGCATGTTGAATTTGTTCTTATGGGAGATTGACCACTCTCTCCATTGAGCTGAAGTGTATGGCCACTGTGTAATGAATAGTAAATTGTTACAATAATAAAGAATGGCTGTATATACAGTATTTTTATGGAATAGTTGATCTATGCCTTCTCTTCTGACATGGCAAACACCCCCAATAAAAATCCTGCACATGTAGAATTGTTTTAAAACCCTGTAGCGTTTATAGAGGTTTACGCCATGATTTATATAACAATGAATGGAACCGGAGATTACCCATTCATTGCTCCAATTGTTCTGCTAGATTATCTTCAGCTTGGCAGCTCGGGGGTGTCCTTAGTGCCGCATCTCCTTCCTTCCCACAGTAGAAATGACTGGTAGCAGTTGAATATTTACACTGAGGGTGAGGTAGACAAGAAATAAGGAAAATAACAAACAGCAGGTGGCGCTATACAAATACATTTTATGGAATAGCTCACTGGCTATACTACATTTATAATGACATGCAATTGCAAAAGTATTCAGATCCAGATGCTGGTGTGCAAAATGTAGAATTTGTTTCATGGCACAACTCCTTTAGCCAAGATACTCTTACCAGGCTCCATTGTAATTCTCTTTTTCCTCTGTATGTGCAGCATGCAGTTGTTTGAGGACCTCATCGCTCCATATAACATTAATGACCAGATGGGGACTGAACTTGAGATCCCTCCTTGGTGTATCAGTGAAAAGGACCTTCTAAACCATGCAGCGAAGGTACATTTTTAAAAATCTTTATAGCTATGTGTGTGCCCCATGCTCGTGCTGTGGACCGACTGCAGCTCATGTGAGCTGAACTCAATGCCTCCTAGTTATCTATGATGCCTAGAGTTTGGGTCAGATGAGCCACGGTCGGTCCAGGAAACGCACCGGTCACACAAACCACATATAGCCGTGTAAGAGCAGCTTTGGTAAGAAGGTATATTAATATGACTTTTTTTTTATTATTCTCTCAGTCGGAACGAAATGTCAGACTAAATGAGATCCTCCAACAAAACTCCCAGGATGCCGCTCTTATCGCCATGTAAGTGGTAAATCAAAATTTTTCTGTTATTCCACGCTGCTCTTAAAAAAACAACAACTGAAAAATGGCTCAAAACTGGCTTAATCATACCCATATACACAGTGCAGTCAATAAGGAATATGTCACACAATACCTATACTCCGTCATGCTTTTCTGGACGTTTATTATTATTTTTTTTCAATTTACCCTCAATGAACAGAACTTCATCTTTAATCTCTTATCTGAAAATTGTCAATTGTGAGAATCGCAGAACAATTTTAAATTCAGAAAAGATTTATTTTTTGCTATATAGATAAAAAGGATTATGAGATTTTAAAAAAAATTCTCTTTTGTCCATTCCTCTTTTACATCTGCGTTTTTTCATTCAGGTTTTGAGATCCGGCGGAGGATCTGAAAACCTGAATTTAAAGGATCAGTTTTGTCCCCAATCAGGATGCATCAGTTCCGTTCAGTTGAATTTTGGGGCAGAACACAAAACGGCTGCAAGCAGCGCTTTTGTGTCTGGTTTGCAAAAAGCAGCAAAACCTGAATTAAACTGATCTGTTGCTTTTAATACATCTGTTTGGCTCAGTTTCAGCCAGATACCGTCGGTAACAAAAATAAATAAATGGATACGGAACCCTTGATTTTCATGCCGTATCCAGGTTTTTGTTACCGACTGTTGTGTTTTGATTTAATACAACCGGATCCGGAAACTAAGCTATCCTGATGTATTAATGAAATGGATCAGTGTAAGGCCTCACGCACACGGCCATTGTGCGGCTGTTCCGTTCATTGGGGACCGCAATTGCGGTCCCCAATGCACGGGCAACATCCGTGCAGCAGGCCGGACCCATTCAACTTGAATGGGTCCGTGGTATGTCCACGGAAAGAAACACAACGGAAGCACTCCGTAGTGCTTCCGGTGTTCCGTTCCGTGACTCCGTTCCACACCTCCAGAATTGCAGACACATTCAAGTGAAAGGATCCGCATCCGTGATGTGGGGTGCAGGCGGCCAACGGCCATGGATTGCCGATCCTGCATTATGCAGGCCGCAATACGGCCAGCGTGCATGAGGCCTAATTCAGGTTTTGAGAACCTCTGCTGGATCTCAAAACCTGAATTAAAAGCGTAGATGTGAATGTAGCCTTATACAGGCAGATGCCAGTTGAGGGGATGTGCTGGTGACAAACTAGGAATTTTATGGCAGAGTAAGAGATGCGATCAGTGACAAAAATAATTCAGTCACTGGACATGTTGGAAGATTATAGCCCCATGTAAAAGGCCCTTCAAGTATTCTATTTATCTATCGTGACATACAGTAAGTACATGTAAGATTTGTATTATATGCCCAATCATTAGCTGGGTGTTAATTCTGTATCCCTCTTATTCATATTTCAGAAGCCTACCGATTGCCATCAAATCAGCCTGCCCCAGTTCCCTCTACATGGCCTGGCTTGAAGGCTTATCTCGCGACATCGTCCCACCAATTGCATTCATCCGTGGCAATCAGCAGGACTCTCTCACAATGTACTGCCAGTGAGCCCGGAAGAAAACTGATCCCAGACTACAGTTATCATGCTGAGATTTGCTATGTGTTTTTTTTTTAATCCTGTCCTATCCATAGAAACAGACTACAAACTATAATGAAAGTAGTTTAAACAGACCAAGTACAAGAAAAACCTCTTCTCGCCCTCTAGTAATCCTGTAGGTGATACTAGGCCAGATTTTTCTACCTCATGATGGAGTTAATTCTCATACTTTTTCCCATGGATCATTCCCCTAAGCTTCTAACAACTGAGTCTCCACAAGGAGATTCATTATTATTCATTAGGACACAGTGAGAAGTGAAAAACAGAATGCTAAACATCACTTGGCAAATCTCAGAGAGCCCCGAGCCTGCAATTCTTAAAGGAAACCGGTCACGTTGACCATGGTGTTGGAGCTGCATGTTATAGAGCAGGAAGAGCTGAGCTGATTGATATATATAGTTTTATGAGAAAAAAAAATTCTGTATAACTTGTAATTTATTCATTTGACGTCAAGGAGGCGGTCCTATCAGTGATTGACAGGCTTCTGAGATAGCTGTAAATCACTGATAGGACCGCCCCCTGGACGTCAAAGCACAGAAAGAGCAGGAATATCAATGTATAAGTTACAAGTTTTGCTGAATTTTTCCCCATAAACCTACACATCAGTCTGCTCAGCTCCTCCTGCTCTATGACATGCTGCCTGCAGCTCAGACACCATGTTCAATCCTCTTTAAGGAACCCCAATGTAAATGATTATCAATCTGTAACTGTAGTAGTTGTACTTTTATCTAATTCTTCTATACTTAAGATTAAAAAGGTAATTGTACCAGTGGATCAAAGCGGATTCCAGTATCATGTCTATTAGTCTGTGTGCATGATAACACCTAAGTAACGTATGATGGATCAGCACTTTGCAGGTCACATGATGGATCCAATTTCAGGTTTCTTATCATTTTCTTGTTTGTGATAAAAGCTATAATTTTACCTTACATAACCTTAGGTGCGTCTATGACACACAAGCCATAAAGTACCACAAATGACTGTTATTATAGATACTTTTGTACTTATGTACTGAACCGTTTAGAGAAGAACTGTGTCTTGTCTTTTACGTAAACCTGTAAAATATCGTGTAAATAAAAGTTGCCTTGTAAGTAATACATAGCAAAACATTTTTTTTTATTCCTACCCTTTTTGTCATCGAAGTCACAAAATTGAGTTTATGCCTCCTCTAAAATTCGAGAGCAACTTTATGGATAATGCAGTTCATACCATGTATATGTTCTCATGTAACATACTGCAATGGACGCCTGGGTTTTTCTGCTGTCCCCAAAATCAAGCCCTTGCAGGACCAGCATGTGGAAAAACAAAGGCATATATTTAAAGGGGCTGTGCAGCAAACTACTTTTCACTCTAACCCTAAGTTCACACCTGAGCGTTTTACAGCGCGTTCCTACGCGCTGTAAAACGCTCAACAAGGAGAAACCAATGCTTCCCTATGGGAATGGTTCTCACCTGAGCGTTTTACAGCGCGTACGATCGCGCTGTAAAACGCCCGACGCTCAAACAAGTTCTTGAGCTTTTTTGGGGGCGTTTGTCGCGCGTTCCCGTACATAGACTTCAGCGGGAACGCGCGACAATGTGTGTTCGCTTGTCTCTGTATGCGCGATTGTAAACGCCGGTACAATCGCGCATACAGAGCGCTCGTTTCAGAACGCTCAGGTCTGAACCCAGGGTAAGGGCTTGTTCACATCATCGTTATGTATTCCCTTATGGCTTTCCATTATAACATGGCTATAACGGAAAATAACGGAATCCATAAGACGGAAATCAAAACGGAAGCCTTTAGAGGCATTCCATTTTGATCTGTCATAATAGAGGTCTATGGGCAATCATAATGGATCCATCTGGTTTCCGTTATGCAGGACGAAAAATAAAGTCATGTTGAAATGTCGGAGTGCAACATTTTGTAAAGTTGTTGCAAAAAATGGCTTCAAACCCAATCAGACACTCAAAAAAAAGGCCATAAAAAAATCGCATAAATACATTGCCCCTTTAGACTTAAAGATGGATGAAATATATCAAATATCGTTCTACATTTTATACATTTGGAGCAAATGACAGTGATCTGATTGGTTTCTATAGTTGTCACTTGTGGCTAGCTTATATATGTATAAAGTGGTGTAACAGTAGCTGGTAAAGTACTGGAGGCGGCGTATAGGTCACCCAGAAAGCTTAGATGCAGGTGGATTTAGACGGGCCGACTGAGCGGGCGATTGTCGGGAAGGAAGCGTTCAATGAAGGAGACCGCACATTTACATGCAGTGTATGAGGACGTCCTCGTACAGAATCATGGCTTCTGAGCTGCAGATTGCTGTTTAGACAGCACAGAATCATCGGTGACTGGTGGCACATTTAGATATTTACCAGAGTTTACCAGCTTTCTCCCCACCATCAGATCCCTATTCACTATAATGGGATCCAAAATGGATCCAACCGCTTTCCGGCACAAATGCCAGCTTTCAGCTCCTTCACAAGCATATTTGTTCTAGTGCGGGTTTTGTTTTACAACCAAAAAGGCCATAGAAACTGCTTGCATTTTTTTTTCCAATACCGCTTGAACTTTTATGACCTTTTTTTCTTCAGGCATTTTCTTTCCCTATAGACAAGCTCGATTTTTTAAAGAAAAAACTGATGCAAAAACACCAAAAACTGAGAAAAAAAAATATAGCAAAAATGTGCTTGTATGTCCTGTATGTTTCTATAGACTTTCAGCGAATCTCTAGGGCTTTTTTTTTTTTTTTTAGCAAAAACCACACTAAACAATGTATGAGGAAAACCACCAAAAACACAAAAGTGCTGAAAAACTTATTTTAAGGTGTTGTACCATCTCAGACATTGGGTGCATGTCACTACGATACGCCCCCTAATGTCTGATAGGTGCGAGACCCGCACTTATACTTAGAACGACAGAGCCAGCAAAGTCCTGGAGGGCACACTGCACATGTGAGGCCATGCTCCATTCATTCCTATGGGAGCACCGAAAATAGCTGGCTCACCTGTTGACAGGACTTTTTACCTCATTTGCAGTTTTCTCTTATCCCCCATGCTTGAATTCTACTTCCTGTTTGGTCCATGTGTCTGCTGCCCCATCATGTCATGTGTCCTGACATCAGCATGACATATGACACTAACCACACCCCTTCTTCTTACCAATGACTCTTCCTACATTACAAGGCTCCAATGCAGGAAGTAACCTAAAGCACCTGACTATCAAAACAGATATGGGAACGGGGTTGAGACCCAATCCTATCTTCTGAATGGGCTCCCCAAAATGGAAGAGCACAATGCGCATGCACCGCTTGCTCTCCATGCACTACTATGGGACTTCCAAAAATAGCGGTAAATGGAGAGCAAGCCACACAAGTGCAGCCACTTCTTCAGTCAGCTGCTATAAATACCAGAGCCAACGTTTGGCTATTTTTGGAACTTCTATAGCAGTGAACAAAGGGTGGCTGAGTGTGTGGGTGCCCTGTTTTGGAGATACCTGACATTGATGGCATATCCTAGTGGTATGCCATCAATGTCCCAGATGGGAATACTATTAGGCCTCTTTCAGATAGCAGATGGCAAACTCATCCGTGTTCCATGCAGAGAACAGAGATGAATATTAAAAACCAACTCGTTTGATTGAGCCTTGTGGGGGAAAAAAGACAGATCCAGAGCATGCTGCCATTTTCTATGGTCCTTTGGAAAATTGGTCCTGTGGACATACTCATTCAACTGAATTGGTCAGTGTTCAGTCTGGGTGTCCAAACAGGAATACCGCTGTGTGAAACTTATGGCGACAATAATATTCCTCGTAATTTCTCCATTTTTACTGCAGTACAACAACAAAGACAAATTTAGGACACACCATTATATTTACCTAAACAAACACATTCATTGAAAGTAAAACTTATTTTTTAATTTGGTCTATAGAACAAAAACTACAACTAAAAATACACAACCCGCTCATTGACCTTTAATAAAAGGAGTACTACAGAGCATCTAATACTACAGCAGATCTACACTCCAGGTCCTTACACAAAAACAGATAGCATAGCACCTCCAACGTATTCATCGTTTACAATGCAGAATTTATGGATTCCAGTGCTCAAGAGGGTAAGCAAAGGGCCTATCACATCCTAGTCCCGTTAGGCCAGGGTGCACAAACTACCATTCTGTGCAGCCCCCAAACATCTGGCAACAGACATGTACTGTATGTCTATGTCTTGTATTCTCCCGTTAGATGGGAAGTGGAAATGTCTGGAAGTGTAACCGGACATTTACGGTATATACCGTATGTTTAATATGCCATAAATACAGTATTCCGGTTGGTAATACCCCTTTAAGTTTTATGTTTGGCCCTTAGGATTAGTTCAGTCTGACAATGTGGCCCCCAATCAGAACAGGTTGTGCACCCCTGGGTTAGGCTATTATATACCTGAAAAGCCAAGGACAGGACTTGATAAAGTCTTCCCTTACCAACTGGACCTGACCATCTCAGTTAACATGTTACTGGCCTGAACATGTATGAAAACATATAGTCAGGGAAGACCAACTAATAAGCCAGACAGACATTGATATTACAATTTACAATAAGCTCCATAGACAGGTAAGGTAGGGAATGGTTCACGGTCCTAAATGGTTACTGAGCAATAAAAACTCCCCTTATAAAAAATATAGGGCAATGGACAAAATGTATTTGAAAATGAATATAAAAACTTGGGACAAAAAATGAAACCTGGGTCAATGAGTGCGGTGCATGCCGCCATGAAAGCGGGAAAGCAGTACCCCATGTTCTATCAGACTGACCACTGGATGCTGCCAATATGCACAGTAGTAAAAGTAGTAGACCACTGGATCAAGAAATTCCTGTAAGAAATGATGATCTCCCTGTATACAAGCGCTACTTCAGACCAAACATTTCAGCCAGCAATAATCTCCCTAGCCCTCCCCCCTGACATTGGCAGATGAATATGTTCTGTACATTTTTTTTCTTAGAGTAAGGTATAAGTCCTGCTGATTACCCCAAAAACAACCGATTAGCCTGGGAAAATCACTGTCCTAATCTCTAGCAGCCTCAGATGAGATAGGATCCTACAGGAATCATGGCACGGCCTTACAAATCCCAGAAGCCACGTAACCAACCTACCCTGAAATTCCCCTACCTTTCTGGGCTGTTTCCATCAACGTCTAACTAAAACTAGTCAACATTGGCTCTTGAATACTATAATAGTTTGCCGATCCATGATATGGGCAGTTTTAGACAAAATTGCATCAGATAAGTTCATCTTAACATGTTTAGGGGCTACTTACACAACGGTCTCCTTTTTGCGGTGCGCAAATTGCTGAGAATCACTGCTTACCTGCTTCATATTAAAGGAACAGATTAAGAAACCGCTTTAGGCCTATGGAGGGTCTGAGGGGTGCAGTAAATGAATGTTACTATGTGATGGCCTAGCCTCCTAACAAGCCATCACTAGCCGATCGGTGGGGGTCCGACAGCACGCCACACAGCTAATCAGTAGTGGTGTGGGGTGTTGGACAATGGCCGATCAGCTATGCTGAGGATAGGCCATTACTTAGTCAAGGCTGAACAGCACCTCTAAAGGCTAGGGACGCCTTTAGAGGCTTTTTTAATTACTGCACTTACAGGTCCTTCTAAAAAAATTAGCATATTGTGATAAAGTTCATTATTTTCTGTAATGTACTGATAAACATTAGACTTTCATATATTTTAGATTCATTACACACAACTGAAGTAGTTCAAGCCTTTTATTGTTTTAATATTGATGAGTTTGGCATACAGCTCATTAAAAAAAACAAAATTCCTATCTAAAAAAATTAGCATATCATGAAAAGGTTCTCTAAACGAGCTATTAACCTAATCATCTGAATCAACTAATTAACTCTAAACACCTGCAAAAGATTCCTGAGGCTTTTAAAAACTCCCAGCCTGGTTCCTTACTCAAAACCGCAATCATGGGTAAGACTGCCGACCTGACTGCTGTCCAGAAGGCCATCATTGACACCCTCAAGCAAGAGGGTAAGACACAGAAAGACATTTCTGAACGAATAGGCTGATCCCAGAGTGCTGTATCAAGGCACCTCAGTGGGAAGTCTGTGGGAAGGAAAAAGTGTGGCAGAAAACGCTGCACAACGAGAAGAGGTGACCGGACCCTGAGGAAGATTGTGGAGAAGGACCGATTCCAGACCTTGGGGGACCTGCGGAAGCAGTGGACTGAGTCTGGAGTAGAAACATCCAGAGCCACCATGTACAGGCGTGTGCAGGAAATGGGCTACAGGTGCCGCATTCCCCAGGTCAAGCCACTTTTGAACCAGAAACAGCAGCAGAAGCGCCTGACCGGGTCTACAGAGAAGCAGCACTGGACTGTTGCTCAGTGGTCCAAAGTACTTTTTTTGGAAGAAAGCAAATTTTGCATGTTATTCGGAAATCAAGGTGCCAGAGTCTGGAGGAAGACTGGGGAGAGGGAAATGCCTGAAGTCCAGTGTCAAGTACCCACAGTCAGTGATGGTCTGGGGTGCCATGTCAGCTGCTGGTGTTGGTCCACTGTGTTTTATCAAGGGCAGGGTCAATGCAGCTAGCTATCAGGAGATTTTGGAGCACTTCATGCTTCCATCTGCTGAAAAGCTTTATGGAGATGAAGATTTCATTTTTCAGCACGACCTGGCACCTGCTCACAGTGCCAAAACCACTGGTAAATGGTTTACTGACCATGGTATTACTGTGCTCAATTGGCCTGCCAACTCTCCTGACCTGAACCCCATAGAGAATCTGTGGGATATTGGGAAGAGAAAGTTGAGACGCAAGACCCAACACTCTGGATGAGCTTAAGGCCGCTATCGAAGCCTCCTGGGCCTCCATAACACCTCAGCAGTGCCACAGGCTGATTGCCTCCATGCCACGCCGCATTGAAGCAGTGATTTCTGCAAAAGGATTCCCGACCAAGTATTGAGTGCATAACTGAACATAATTATTTGAAGGTTGACTTTTTTTGTATTAAAAACACTTTTCTTTTATTGGTCGGATGAAATATGCTAATTTTTTTAGATAGGAATTTTGGGTTTTCATGAGCTGTATGCCAAAATCATCAATATTAAAACAATAAAAGGCTTGAACTACTTCAGTTGGTGTGTAATGAATCTAAAATATATGAAAGTCTAATGTTTATCCGTACATTACAGAAAATAATGAACTTTATCACAATATGCTAATTTTTTTTGAAGGACCTGTATTTTGGACTAAAAAGTCATTTTTCCAGTAGGTCTTTATTAACCGTTTGTCTTCTGCGGCTGTGCCTCCTTCAAGGAAATAGGTCAAAATAGCTTAAAGAATAGGTCCTATTCCAGAAAAAGACCTATTTAAATAAGTTTTTATGTTAAACATATCTTTAGAACTTATTTTTTTTTCAGTTTTCCATGTCACTATCAGTACAAAAAAAAAAACAACTTTTAGTGTCAGACTGGCCATAACACCTAATAATATATCAAGACCTGTTTAGACACATGCTTTACAACTGCCACAGATACAACAGACTGATGGGACTCACTGACTTCTAAGACCTCATGCACACGACAGTATTGCTTTTTCAGTGTTTTGCGGTCCGTTTTTTACGGATCCGTTGTTCTGTTTTTTTGTTTCCGTATACCATATACAGTATTTACATAAAAAAAATTGGGCTGGGCATAACATTTTCAATAGATGGTTCAGCAAAAACGGAACGGATACGGAAGACATACGGATGCATTTCCGTATGTGTTCCGTTTTTTTTGCGGACCCATTGACTCGAATGGAGCCAAGCACCGTGATTTGCGGACAAGAATAGGACATGTTCTATCTTTTCACGGCACGGAAATACTGAAACGGAATGCACACGGAGACACTATTTTTTGCTGAACCATTATAATGAATGGTTCAGTGATATGTTCCGCCTACTGAACTAAAAAAATGTCCAGTATACTGAATGCAAAATACTGTCGTGTGCGTGAGCCCTAAGGGAGAGTTTTCTCAGCATGCTCTGTGCAGAGGTCATTGTACAGGGAGGGAGCAGATAAGCTGTGACCCTCACCTATTGCAAATGTTGTTATCTTTCATTGTAATCTTGCCTGATGATGAGATGCTTGCTGAAAAATGACTAAGCCTATTTATTAGGCTTATTGGCCAGTCCAAAAACTGCAGAATTTTAAGAATTATATAATCTCATGAAAACTTGAGTTTAAAGGGGTATTCCCATCACATACAATGGGGCCATATCTCTGGGACCCGCACCTACAAGAGAACGGAGCGGGGAGAGCTGTGGCTGGAGGACCCCAGATTTACCGGGTCCGTCCACCACCAAGCTCTGCTCCCATAGAAGTTAATGGGAGCGCACCGCGCACGCGCTGCCCCTGCTCCCATTCATTTCTATGGGGCAGTGGGAAATAGCCGAGCCAGCGCTCGGCTATTTTGTGCAGCCCCATAGAAATGAATGGAAGGCGGCTGCGCAAGCGCAGTGCACCCTCCGTTCATTTCCTCGCTCCGTTCTCATTGTAGGTGCAGGTCCCACCACCTAGCGATATGCCCCCATTGTCTGAGATGGCAAAACCCCTTCAACATAAAAACGTGATTTAAACAGTAGGTGATTTTCTGATGATACATTCCATTTAAAGAGGACCTTTCACTAGTATACAAACTAAAAACTAACTATCTGTGGGCAGAGCGGCGCCCAGGGGTCCCCCTGCACTTACTAGTATGCCTGGGCGCCGCTCCGTTCGCCCGGTATATGCTCCGGTGTCTCAGCTCCGTCTGTTGTACTGGACTGATTTTTTTGTAGGAGGCGTGTCCCTTGCTGCAGCACTGGCCAATCGCAGCGCACAGCTCATAGCCATAAAAAAAAGTCCATAAATGGCGGATCAGTTTTTTCCAGTGCATTTTTTCATTGTGATCAAAATCCTGATCAGGATTCAAATGTAATCAGTTTTCACACGTTTTTCCGGATCCAGCGGGCAGTTCCGTTGACGGAATTGAACGCCGGATTAAAAAAAAGCTAGTGTGAAAGTAGCCCAAGTACAATGCAATATAAAAAAATGCCCCAAAGGTGTCCATAGCTTTTAAATCAAGCACCACCCCGTCAAACTGTGCACCAGGGTATACTACAGTATCAGTTCTCACAGAAGTGTTTCTTTAAATACTAATATGACTTAGGGCTCTTTCACACCTGCGTTCTTGTCTTCCGGCATAGAGTTCCGTCATCGGGGCTCTATGCCGGAAGAATCCTGATCAGTTTTATCCTAATGCATTCTGAATGGAGAGAAATCCGTTCAGGATGCATCAGGATGTCTTCAGTTCAGGACCGGAACGTTTTTTGGCCGGAGAAAATACCGCAGCATGCTGCGCTTTTTGCTCCGGCCAAAAATCCTGAAGACTTGCAGCAAGGCATTGAAAGGCATTGATCCGGATCCGGCCCTAAGCTAAACGTCGTTTCGGCGCATTGCCGGATCCGACGTTTAGCTTTTTTAGAGTGGTTACCATGGCTGCCGGGACGCTAAAGTCCTGGCAGCCATGGTAAAGTGTAGCGGGGGAGCAGCATACTTACCGTCCGTGCGGCTCCCGGGGCGCTCCAGAGTGACGTCAGGGCGCCCCACGCACATGGATGACGTGATCACATGGCACGTCATCCATGCGCATGGGGCGCTCTGACGTCACTCTGGAGCGCCCCGGGAGCCGCGCGGACTGCAAGTATGCCGTTCCCCGCTCCTACTATGGCAACCAGGACTTTAATAGCGTCCTGGCTGCCATAGTAACACTGAAAGCATTTTGAAGACTGATCCGTCTTCAAATGCTTTCAGTACACTTGCGTTTTTCCGGATCCGGCGTGTAATTCCGGCAAGTGGAGTACACGCCGGATCCGGACAACGCAAGTGTGAAAGAAGCCTAAGGCTACTTTCACACTTTCGTTTTTCTTTTCCGGCATAGAGTTCCGTCACAGGGGCTCTATACTGGAAAAGAACTGATCAGGCATATCCCCATGCATTCTGAATGGAGAGTAATCCGTTCAGTTTTCATCAGGATGTCTTCAGTTCAGTCGTTTTGACTGATCAGGCAAAAGATAAAACCGTAGCATACTATTGTTTTATCTCCGGCGAAAAAAACTGAAGACTTGCCTGAATGCTGGATCCGCCATTTTTTCCCACAGGAACGTATTAATTCAAAATACCGGATCCGTCCTTCCGGCCTGTGCAGACTGGTAAAAATTAGAAAAAAAAAGATACAAGACGGATCGGTCTGTCCGCATGACAAGCGGAGAGACAGATCCGCTCTTGCAATGCATTTGTGAGACGGATCCGGATCACAAATGCTTTCAGTCACATGCAGATCGGCTGGCAGTTCCGACGACTGAACTGCCTGCCGGATCACACTGCCGCAAGTGTGACAGTAGCCTTAAACTGTGTAAAATGTCAGATATGTCTCAACAAAGACACATTTATTTTATCTTATCTTGGTCACCAACTGCATTGTAGAAAAAATGTGTATCACACATCCCTGTATAGGAATGCTGCCAGCATGTGTACATATGTTTGTAAGGGCACTGCCACATGTACTTTTTAGGCTTTTTTTGGCTTGAAATTAGAAATTTGGGCTTGTTTTTAGAGGTGGCGTAACATCTGCTGGCTGCAATGTCTTCTGTTCCCAAAAATATATATAATATGTAGCGTTTTTGAAAAAAATAAATAAAATTTCAGTGAGAAACTACCCTTACAGAATAAGGGTGCATTCACACGTCAGTATTTTTACCTTTCCAGATAAACGTTCCTTTTTTTTGCGGATCCGAAAATCTGGATGACATGAGGATGCTTTTAGCATGTCTTCCAGATTTTCGACGGATCCATTGACTAGAATGGGATGACGGAACGCAAAATCGGACAAATAGTAGGACAGGGTATATTTTTTTTCCAGGATCCGAATAACGGAACCCACGGAACGGAACGGAATCACGGAATCGGAGAGCACCATGAGTGCTGTCCGATTATTTGCGGATTCCATTGAAAATGAATGGATCCGCATAACGTTCCGTTTTTAATCGGAACGGATGCGGAATACCAAAACGGACGTGTGAATGGACCCTTACACGTCTCCATTGTAAAGGAAGGGGCAGGTATAATAGGTCGGCATGGGGAGCGAGACTCCCAGGTATTGCAGCTAATATTTTCTCACAGTAACCCAATTTCTTTCAAATCAATATGACTTTGGGAAATAGAAAAACAAAAACAATTTTATTTTTTTAAACACTACATGGCAAAAGAAACCAATTAAAAGGAAAGCACCACCAGGCTTGCCCAACCTCAAAGCCAATTTACATCATCAACCTCTTTACATGACAATGATTAGGAGTCAACAGTAGGGATGAGCGAACCTGAACTTTACAGGTTCGGGTTCAGCGATCGGGCAGTGGAAGAATCCTGGACTTTGTTTTTCGTCCTGCATAACAGAAACCAGATAGATCCGTTATGCTTGGCCATAGACTTCTATTATACGGAATGCCTCTTAAAGGCTTCCGTTTTGCATTCAGTCATAGAATTCTGTTATAACGGAACCCATGACGGGATTCCTCCACTGCCCAAACGCCAAACCTGTAAAGTTCGGGTTTGCCCATCCCTAGTCAACAGCACTCCATATTTTTTGCAAGGAGTATCAACACTCCATATTTTCATGGTCAGGTAGAGAGGCCGCTAGTGTTGCAGGTTACCAAGTGCTATACTTACATCATAATAAGCACAGTACAAGGCAAGTTGCCATACAGTGAATTTACGAACAACCACTAGTTGTCTTCATATGGCTATATAAAGGGTTATTGGGCAGTGGTCACTTCCCATGGCTTTGCTTCTGATCTTGCTGTCACACAAGGCTGGAAGCAAAGCTTTTGACAGGACAAAATAATCCAGCCTCCACCCAACATTCTTGCTCCGTGCATTCATCATGTAAGTCCAAAAGGTATAAGCGTGCGGCTTGTCGGGGTACAGCTCACGGAAGCTGTCTACGAAGCCTTCAGCCAGCAGTGCTCCGAATCCCTCTCGCTCTTGAGGAGTGAAGCCGGGGGTTTTCTTGTTGGTTTTCGGGTTCTTCAAGTCAATCTCCTGATGTGCAACGTTTAAGTCACCACACAAGATGAGTGGCTTTTTGCTGTCCAACCCCTTTAGATAAGCACGGAAATCTACATCCCAGCGCTGGCGGTAATCAAGCCGTACTAGGCCGCGGCTGGAGTTGGGAACATAAGTAGCAACCAAATAAAAGGAGTCAAACTCAGCAGTGATTACACGACCCTCCTTGTCGTGCTCTTCAATCCCTGGTACGAAAATTTAGAAAAGAAGAAATAAGATTGAAGGCCAATAAATGGCACACTGTCCGTGTGAACTTTTGGTTGGCAAGTTTGTATACAAGAACAAATAAGCAGATGCTTATATGAAGGATGGAGTCTTACACTACAAATGCTAATTACTTAAAGGGGATAGGATCGCTAGGATATGCCACCAATGTCTGATAGGTGCGGGACCTATCTCTAGAACAGAACCCACAAAGTAAAGGAGGGCCGCCATCCATTCGTTTCTACCTAAAACAGCTGAGAGCGCTACTCAGCTATTTTCGGCACTCTCCTAGAAACAAAGGGAAGGAGATGCACATGCGTGGTCCTCTCTCCTTCACTTTGTGGGGTCCATTTTAGAGATAGCTGTGTCTCTCTAGCCATATCCCACCAATATGTGAGATGTGCCAACCCCTTTAAATTCCCTAACCCTTTAAGGCCCGGAGGTTTTTTTTCATATTTTTTTTTCTTTTTAGCGTTTTCGTGTTGCGCTCCCTGCCTTTCCAGAGCCATAACTTTTTTTTTGTTTTCGGTCAACATAGCCAAATTAGGGCTTGATTTCTGCGGGACAAGATGTACTTTCCAACACCACCATTTAATATTGCATATGATGTAGTGGGAAGCTGGAAAAAGATTCCAAATGGGGTGAAATAGCAAAAAAAAAAAAAAAAAAAAAAAAAAAGCCATTCCACCACAGTTTTACAGGTTTTTTATTTATGACGTTCAATGTGCGATAAAACTGACCGTTTACTTTTATTCTACAGGTCAGTACGAATCCGGCGATACCTTATATCTAAAATTTTTCGGTTTTATTTTTTTCTCTCCATATTTTAACCCCTATTTTTTGTAATTAAGTGTACGGAGCTGTACGGGGGCTCATTTTCTGCGGGGCGATAAGAACTTTTCATTGATACCATTCTGGGGTGTGTATGACTTTTTGATCACTTTTTATTAAAAAATTTTGCAGAAAAATGAAGCGAACAAAAACGCTTTTTTCCGTTTTGCTGTTTGCCGTATGGGGAATATATTTTTATACTATGAGCGTTTTCGCACATCGCGACGATGAGGTTTATTTTTTTTTATTCTTTTATTTTTATTTTGGTAAAAGGGGGGTGATTTGAATTTATGGTTTTTTTATTTTTTATTACATGAAATCATTAGATTGCTATTATCATAGACTCCAATGTACTTGCATTGGAATCTATGATGATTTTACTACTTTCCTATGGAGCCCTATTACAGGCAAGGGCAGCATAGGAAATACTATGCAGCAGCCTCCTGTCATTCACAAAGACAGGGGCTGCTGCAGACGGCTCCATCAATCACCACACGGGGAAGCCGGAGCATCACCGGAAGCGCGCGCTTCCGATGTTTTACGCGCTCAGATGCCTGCGGCTATGGCGTCCGCAGCGCTCAGGAGCTAGCGCCGTACATGCTGGGCGTTAAGGGGTTAAAAACCACAGCTTCAAAAGGCAGAGGGCAATCACTTACCAATGCCATATGTGACATCAAGAGGCTTCTCCTTACAAAGCATTGCCACTCCACTATAACCCTCTTTCTCATCAGAACAGGCCCAGTATTTATGGGGGTACTCCGGCATGTCCTTAATGTCTGCGGGGAGAGCTTTCTCGGCACACTTGGTCTCCTGAAGACAGAGGACGTCAGGATCCTCCTCTCGTACCCACTGCACATGAAACAACACACCACATTTTACACAACACTAAATCTGCAGATGGTTTTCAAGAATAAACTCTAGCCAGTTCTACACAAAGTACTCAAACCTACATACAAAAATAGTCAGAAATGTAGTGCACCTACCGTCAAACCATTTTTTTTGACCCATGCTCTGATACCATCAACATTCCAGGAGCTGATCTTCAGCGTGTACTTCTTGTCATCTTCAGTGGTCAGTTTGTCAGGGGCATCGTCATACAGGACCACAGGCTCGGCTTCTTTGCCTCCCTTCTTCCCCTTCTTGTTTTCAGGTTCTGAGAGATGTGGAAAGTGATGTGTGAAGTCTAAAGCCTAGAAACCTCTGGAGCGTTCCCCATGTGCCGCCCTGCACTTTACTTACCCTCATCCTGCACAGAAGGCTCTGTCTCACTCTTGACGTTGTCCTTCTTTCCTCTTTTAGGCATTCTGGAGATCAAGGAGATTAGACGTGGATATAGCAAAGATCGAAGCGTCTTGAATTTTGCACCTGTTCCAAATACATAAAAGTCAATTAAACCTATTGTAGCAGGTGTACAGAGCATAAAATACCACAAGTCAATGACAGAAGAATCAAGACGTCTCGGGGGAGATTTACCAAGCTAAATGCGCCAGAATTGTTGGTCAATTTCTGCCAAAAATCTGGCGGAAATGACTTGTACTACATTTATGTGTTTTAGACACTTTTTGCGACTCATTAGATGAGTGGGATTGGTTTAGTGGGAAGAGGTGTGGCTTAAAAGGTGATGCTGCCAACCAATAGGAGATAGGAGCCTGGTTCATTGTTAGCCTAGTGGTCCGTGTCGGCGCTGCTGCCCCTACCCACGGGCACACGTGTCGGGCTCCCTCTTTTCCTCCTGCTGCCATGTGCCGTGCTGAAAAAACACAGGCAGCAGGTAGCAAAGGCTACTTTCACACTAGCGTTTTGGCTTTCCGTTTGCGAGATCCGTTCAGGGCTCTCACAAGTTGTCCAAAACGGATCAGTTTTGCCCTAATGCACTCTGAATGGAAAAGGATCCGCTCAGAATGCATCAGTTTGCCTCCGATCAGTCACCATTCCGCTCTGGAGGCGGACACCAAAATGCTGCCTGCAGAGTTTTGGTGTCTGTCTGACGAAGTGGAGCCAAACGGATCCGTCCTGGCACACAATGTAAGTCAATAGGGACGGATCCGTTTTCTCAGACACAATGGTGTTCAAGACAGATCCGTCATGGCTATAGAAGACATAATATGACAGATGCATGCGGTTGTATTATTGACGGATCCACCCAAAACGCGAGTGTGAAAGTAGCCTTAACTGTTGCATCTGAGCTGCATGCCAGCGCTGCCTCCTCTTCACTGTTTACCATTAGCCGTTGCATTACAGCGGTGAGCAGGTGTAATTACACCCAAGCCGTCCCATTCATTTCAATGGAACAGATGGTTCCCATACACTTTTATAGAAGCGATCCGTACCACTGGAAATAAATGGGACGGCTTGGGTGTAATTACACCTGCTCACCACTGCAGATGCAACGGCTAGAAGGTAAACAGTGAAGAGGAGGCAGCGCTGGCACGGTTTAAGTTCAAATAGCCTAAGGCTAATAGATTCCCGTTTCTGGTCTAATTTAAAACATAACATTTATTTCATTTTATTAAGACTGGTATAGACCGGGAAGAAAGAAAAAAGTTTAAAAACGGCACGCGCCTCCTCTTCAAACCGCTGATCGACGACAATGCTGGGTGACGGACCCCCGCCGATCTGATATTGATGACCTATCCTGAGGATAGGTCATCAATAAATATAACTTGGACAACCCCTTTAAATGTATTTAGTCTTGAGAAGAGACATCTAAGGGGGGACATGATTAACCTATACAAATATATAAATGGGCCATACAAAAAAAATACGGTGAAAAACTGTTCCATGTCAAATGCCCTCAAAAGACAAGGGGGCGCTACCTCCGACTGGAGAAGATAAAGTTCAGTCTCCGGCAGCGTCAAAGCTTCTTTACTGTAAGAACTGTGAAGCTGTGGAATAGACTTCCTCTGGACGTGGTCACAGCAGGAACAGTGGACAGTTTTAAAAAGGGTTTAGATGAATTCTTAAAAGTAAATGACATTAATGCTGATGAAAATGTGTAGAAATCAGAGTCTCACTTCCTTCTGGGATTCGCGTCCCCACCTATCCCTTGGTTAAACTTGATGGACTTATGTCTTTTTTCAACCGTATTAACTATGTAACTATGTTTACAGACCTTGCTTGATCGCTGCCTGCCCTGACCACGTACTTCCCCTCGGTGCTGCCACTGACTCGGGGACTGCTCTGGAGTGGCACCTGGCACTACCCTAACGGCCCAAGCCTATCCGCACCATCAGGGGCCCTAGTGAAGACCAGGTTGTTGCTTAGTCATGCCTCTCCAGAGTATAGCCAGTCGGTGTCGCAGTGGGTCCACACCCGCTTGCATAACATTCATCCCTAGCAGGTGCTCCCGAATTAAATTTTGCACAGTTAAGGGCCCTTGCACATGACCGTATGTCCTCCGAGATATACGGTCCGTGAGCGGGCAATATGTCCCGGGGTGGCATTGATTGTGTGTAGAGGAGCGCACCGCATCATAGATTACTGTAATACTGTGCACGTTGGGTCCCAGGAGTACTATTGTCCCGCACTCATATGATCTTAGGAGTGGGGGACAATAGCCCTGCGGGCCTACAGGGAAAAACTGTAATACGTCAGCCAGTTGACATGTTTCAGATTTTAGGGTGGAATCTGATTGGTTGCTATGGGCTTTTCAGGTACTGTAGTAGGCCTTATGCACACGGCCGTAGCAGTTTTTGCGGTCCACAAATTGCGGATCCACGAAACACGGATGCAGGCCATGTGCGTTCCTCATTTTACCACACTGTACGTTCCGTCCTCTGTCTTGTCCACAAAACAGACAAGAATAGGACATGTTCTTATTTATTTTTGCAGGGCCGCGCAACAGACATGGATGCGGAAAAGAATGGGCCTGCATCTGACCCGTTAAAAATTCAGATTGGTGGCGGCCCAAAACCACGGATGTGTGCGTGAGCCCTTACACTGCAGAAAAACCACGTGGAATATGCGCCGTTTGCCTAAGGCTTTGTTCACATGCAGCAGATATTTTAGTACCAAACATTTTTAGGCTAGGTCATCCATCTCGGATCAGTGGGGTCTGACACCCTAAACCCTCCACTGTGCTGATTACTGCAGCGCTGCTCCATTCACTACACAATGTATGGAGCTGTAGCTCCTGCGCCAGTTACCCCCTAAACAGCTGGGAATCGGACCCCCAACGATCTGATACGGGTGGGCCATATATATAGTGGACACCCCCTTTAATACAGAAGGTACATTAGAACCCTATATGACCAGCCTAAAGGTTACCAGTACTGGGCTCTACAGAGGCAGCATCCAGGTGCCCACTCACATCTGGACGGCGCAGGAACCGCATATCTACACATGTGAACACTGTGCATGCCCGGCCCCATACTAACCCCGCGTGTACCCGCACACACCTCCAGCTGCTCCGGGGAAGCTCCACACAAAGACACCGGGGAAGAAGCTCCACACGAGGCTGCCCGGAAACACGTCACTGGAAGCGGGACACAACAGAAGCACGTGGTCTGCCTGCACTCCCGGAAGGGGCGGAGCTCCGGCGTGCAGGTACTGTGTGTGGAGCCGGGTGGTCACCGAGCAGGGCGCGGGAGCCTGAGGCTGCAGACAGCCGTGGTATTACGGGGTGGTCAGCGCTGTAATGGCGGTACTGCACCATGTCCCCCTCTGAAGTGTGAACTGTACTTAGTACAAGCCGCATCCTCCATACAGCGCCCTATACACTGTCACCCCATTAGCATATGGCAGGGTTAGGAAATGATGTTTTATAAAATGTTCTGACTTTATGGGTCTCTAAGACCTCTCAGAGGAGTGTGTCCTGTGTGCAGGTCATGCCCCATGTGTCAGTGTGACTTCCCCTTCTGTTTGGCAGGAGCAGAGTGCATTATACTGATTTATAATGCTGTGTGTCTCTGTATGATCTACTCCATTCCACTGACAGCATTATGCCAGTATAACTCACGTGCAGCAGACGTTTTATGGTTGCAGATTTTTGAGTGTCAAATCCGGAACGTTGTACAGAACCAGTGACAGATGAGGTCTGATCCGCACCGCGCATAAAAGGCATCGGCGTCTGACAACCTAGGCTGTGGATTTGACCCTTAGCAACTTGGGGGGGGGGTGGATTCCACAGTGAAAAAACATTCTTGTGTGGATGTTCCCACCTGCCTGTGGGGGACGGCACAGAAGATCCGCATAGATTTATGTGCGTTTTTGCACCATATCCGCAGCAAAATCTGCCATTTCTAACCGGTATTTGATGCCGTTTCTCTGCAGATCTCCCCCATCGTTGGAAAAGGGCGAAATCCGCAAACGTTATTGACATGCTGAGGATTTGGAAATCCGCACGGCAGGTCCATTTCAGCACAGTAAAACATGAGATTTCTGTAGTCTCATACACTCGGCTGGTGCTGTACTACGCTTAACTTTTCCGGATGGGAATCTGTGTGGAAAAACTGCACATATTCTGTAATGTAGGGCGGCTGCACGTGGTACAGATTGGGGTACTTTCACAATTGTGGCAGAGGATTCCGGCAGGTAGTTCCCTCGCCGTATCCTTCAAAACAGATGCAAACTGATGGCATTTGTCAGACGGATCAGCATCCTGATCCGTCTGACAAATGCATTGAAATGCCAGATCGGTCTCTCCGGTGTCATCTGGAAAAACGGATCCAGCATTAATTTTTTTTCACATTTTTTGCGGTATGAGCATGCACAGACCTCAATGCCGGAACCCTTGAAGCCAGATCTGGCATTAATGCATTTCATTGGGAAAAAATGCCGAATCCGGCGATTGTTCCGGAATTTTGACCGGAGATAAAACCGTAGCATGCTGCTGTATTATCTCCGTCCTGAAAAGGCAAAAAGACTGAACTGAAGGCATCCTGATGCATCCTGAACGGAATCCCTAAGACAGAACTCTGATATGTTTCCATAGTTTTCTTCCAAGGAGCCAACTGGCAATCATCAGTAGGTTGGCAGTGTTAACAGAGGATCATGAATACCCATGACACTTCTCAGGACGCCGTGACTATATTCCGGGCAAAAATACCAATCAGACATTTAAACCCCCAGATGCCAGGGTCATATGTGACCACGGCATCAGAGTGGAAAACCCAGTCCGCAATGCCTAGCCCTCACTGAGATCGGGAAGGCATTCCTTAGTGGTAACGGCCTGAGCCTGTACAAGGACACCGGGCCTCTTACTGGTATATGCCAATGCAGGCCTGCAGGTGGCAGCACTGAATTGGAATATACTGAATTTCCCACACTAAGGGTCCATTCACACATCCGCAAAATCGGTCCGCATCCGTTCTGCAATTTTGCGGAACAGGTGGGGACCCATTCATTTTCAATGGGGCCGGAATTTACGCATTTACGGATACGCACTTCTGTTCTGCAAAAAATAGAACATGTCCTATTCTTGTCCGCAATTTTGGACAAGAGAAGGCATTCTCTATGAGAGTTCCGGCGATGTGCTGTCCGCAAAATGCGGAACACACATTGCCAGTGTCCGTGTTTTGCGGATCTGCAAAACACATACGGACGTGTGAATGGACCCACCTATCCCTTGGTTGAACTTGATGGACGTTTGTCTTTTTTCAACTGTACTATGTAACCCTAATATATGAAATCACCTTAGAGTGTGGCAGTCTGATTTTTTCAAGTTCATGTCCCATTAGGGACAAAAAAAAAGTTTGATAAAAGTTTCTAAACATATCTAAAAGTTCAAATCACCCCTTTCCCCCCAAAAAAATTAAATGATGCCCATAGCATTAACATATAAAATATCCCATACAGCGTAACAGAAGAACGAAAATGGCTGATCTGCCGTGTTTTTGTTGCTTTACCTACCCAAAACATTTTTATTTTAAAAAGTGATACCTGCTTTCATTGAGGGGAATGAGAAAAAAAATAATGCACATGGAAACCATCTGATTTTCAGGTGTCCATTTTTATGTGGACTAAAATTGGACAGGCCTTAGCTATAGGACCACGGCAGACCATGCTCTTCTTAAAGGTTGTGAGGTGGACTGTTTTCAATGGGAGCTAAAAAGTACTACAAATCTCAGCGTTCACTTCCACCATTACAGTGGGTGCACGGAGAGCCGGGAACCAGCAAAATGCCGCAAGGGGCTGACACTAAGTAACTAAGCCAGCTCCCTACGGTTACAGTTATGATTGTTGACGTGGATGGAAGGGCGAGTCACATGAGGCCTCACCAAATAGGATGTATGCACACCGCTTCGGGGAGCGTGTCCTGTCTGCCAACACTCCATGTGCATCAGTAGGTGCTCTAAAAGGGGTCTTTACAAATCAGTGCTTACTCCTTTCTGGCTGCTTCATAACCCCTTTAAAGATGAGCTGTCATGTCCACCAACAACAACAGCTGCTCAACGGGTTCTGTAGCTTTTGTCTCTCCTGCTAGGCCCCTCCATTCCCAAAAGTCCGTGCTGTTAGTTTCCAGATCTGCGGTTGAAGGCATGCACATCAGAGCCCCCTATTAACTACCTGTTGAGAATCAGCACCGGTTGACCGTGTATGGCCTCGATAGCATATTGGAGCGGGGCATCCAGGTAAGTGCAGGTCCTCATTAAGATGCTCCTATTAGGATTGGTAATCTTTATTATTAATACTGCACTAAGCCCTAGTGGTTTTAGTCCCTTTACAAGAAATGACCTATATAACCTTAGGTCTGGTAACTTTTTGTTATAGGTCGTTCACAATGACTGTTGTCTTGGGGTTTGAAGGAAGCGCCAACAAGATTGGAGTGGGCATCATTCAGGATGGGAAGGTTTTAAGTAATCCTCGAAGAACCTACATTACTCCTCCAGGACAAGGTGAGAGTGATGGAAAAGAGTTACCTCCTAGGGCTATATTCACATGTGACAGATTTGTTCCTGAAATTTCTGAGGCTGAAAGTCCGTTTAATACATGTGAATGTGCTTATTTCTGTGGCATGGGCATGGATTTCCAGCAGACTCTTTTTAGGTGAATGGGACAGCCGCAGATTCTGAAGCAAATCTGTCAGTAATTCACAGTAATGCTGGTCATGCGTAATGCTCGGACCATAATAGACAACTGTTTTCCCCTTTTGTTATGTTTATAAAATTCACTTTTCTGCAAGAAAAAAATCTTCTAGTATGAAGTTAAGCGTATGGCGACGCTGGTCACGGTCAGGATCACAGAGTAGCTGTGATCCCATAGAAATGAATGGGATCGCCACACCGGTCACAAGAAATCCAGCAGTGTTGGATTTCTTACAACTGGAGCAGTGAACCCATTCATTTCTATGGGATCACAGCTACCACGCGATCCTGGCTGCCGTGTAGGCATAAACTAAGGCTTCCCATGAACATTTCCTTAGTGCTTGGGCAGAACATAGATGAAGAAAAGCAATGTATGAGTATTAACTCCTCCAGGTCCCTAGAGCACCAGGGATGTTGGTGTAACCCCATCCACTGTCTTTCACAATCGGGGAAGCTGGGATGAGCTAAAACCTTCTGCCTCAGGGCTGGTTCAGAGAGCTGTAAAACATGTCCATGTTTGACCCTGTCCGTTGTTTCCGTGAATATGGCATCAGTATGTCATCATTTTCTCATTTCTTATTTTCAGTATCTTCTAGCAACCGCCCATGAAAAACGGACCACACACAAATGGCGTCCGTGTGCTGTTTTCATAGATCCATTGATTTGAATGGACGAGTCTCAGCAAGAAAATCAGATTACAGCATGTTGCAATTTTTTCCTGCATGGACTGATGGTCCATGTAGAAAATCACACATACAGGTGAAACTCGAAAAATTAGAATATCGTGCAAAGTTCATTTATTTCAGTAATTCAACTTAAAAGGTGAAATATATGAGATAGACTCATTACATGCAAAGCAAGATATTTCAAGCCTTTATTTGGTATAATTTGGATGATTTTGGCTTACAGCTTATGAAACCCCAAAGTCACAATTTTGAGGTCCCCTTTGCTCAGGGGTATGGATTAATTAGCTGACTGACTACAGTGTGACACTTTGAGCCTAGAATATTGAACCTTTTCACAATATTCCAATCTTTCGAGTTTCACCTGTATAGATCGGTCTATAGACTGTAAAGTGACAGTGTTCAGTCCATGCGCTGTCTCTTCTACACTCGGACACAGATTGCTCACCATAATGAGCCCTTGGTCTGAAAGTATGGTAAAATAATAGCTCCAAGCGATGGAAATTGTTGCACAGTTGTAATTAATTGAGGTCTTCTCCATTTTTTTTAATGATCAATCAGATAATTTTCAAGAAAATACATGCAGTAGCACTGCAGATAGGTTATATTTTCAACAGTCTGAACTTTAGTCCAGTCTTTACAGATGTTCTCACTGCTTTCTTCTGGGGCTGTTTTTCCTAAAACTTTTTTTCTCATCCGTATCATTGGGGGGCACAGGCTTGATGTGGGTATACAGTTGCAAGAAAAGGTATGTGAACCCTTTGGAATGATATGGATTTCTGCACAAATTGGTCATAAAATGTGATCTAATCTTCATCTAAGTCACAACAATAGACAATCACAGTCTGCTTAAACTAATAACACACAAATAATTAAATGTTACCATGTTTTTATTGAACACACCAGGTAAAAATTCACAGTGCAGGTGGAAAAAGTATGTGAACCCTTGGATTTAATAACTGGTTGAACCTCCTTTGGCAGTAATAACTTCAAACAAACATTTCCTGTAGTTGCAGATCAGACGTGCACAACGGTCAGGAGTAATTCTTGACTATTCCTCTTTACACAATATTCTTGGGATGTCTGGTGTGAATCGCTTTCTTGAGGTCATGCCACAGCATCTCAATCGGGTTAGGGTCAGGACTCTGACTGGGCCACTCCAGAAGGCGTATTTTCTTCTGTTTAAACCATTCTGTTGTTGATTTACTTCTATGCTTTGGGTCGTTGTCTTATTGCAACACCCATCTTCTGTTGAGCTTCAGCTGGTGGACAGATGGCCTTAAAGGGGTTGTCCGGGTTCAGAGCTGAACCCGGACATACCCTTTTTTACCCAGGCAGTCCCCCTGAGGCTAGCATCGGAGCATCTCATGCTCCGATGCGCTCCCGTGCCCTGCGCCCGGCAGTGTGTTCGGTGACGTCACCGGCTGTGAGGGGTGGGCTTTAGCTCTGCCCTAGCCGTTTTACTGGCTAGGGCAGAGCTAAATCCCGCCCATCAGTGCCGGTGACTTCACCGGGGTTCCTGTCAGCCCCATGGAGAGCCCCGGTACGTCACCGGAACTCCTAAAAATGCCTTTGCCCTGCGCAATTTAGCGCAGGGAAAAGGAGAGCATCGGAGCATGAACTGCTCTGATGCTCATGTCAGGGGGGCGGCCGGGGTGAAAATGGAGGGATGTCCGGGTTCAGCTCTGAACCCGGACAAACCCTTTAAGTTCTCCTGCAAAATGTCTTGATAAACTTGGGAATTCATTTTTTCTTTCGATGATAGCAATCCGTCCAGGCCCTGACGCAGCAAAGCAGCCCCAAACCATGATGCCCCACCACCATACTTCACAGTTGGGATGAGGTTTTGATGTTGGTGTGCTGTGCCTCTTTTTCTCCACACATAGTGTTGTGTGTTTCTTCCAAACAACTCAACCTTGGTTTCATCTGTCCACAGAATATTTTGCCAGTACTGCTGTGGAACATCCAGGTGCTCTTGTGCAAACTGTAAACGTGCAGCAATGTTTTTTTTGGGACAGCAGTGGCTTCCTCTGTGGTATCCTCCCATGAAATCCATTCTTGTTTAGTGTTTTACGTATCGTAGATTCGCTAACACGGATGTTAGCATATGCCAGAGACTTTTGTGAGTCTTTAGCTGACACTCTAGGATTCTTCTTCACCTCATTTAGCAGTCTGCGCTGTGCTCTTGCAGTCATCTTTACAGGACGGCCACTCCCAGGGAGAGTAGCAGCAGTGCTGAACTTTCTCCATTTATAGACAATTTGTCTTATCGTGGACTGATGAACAGCAAGGCTTTTGGAGATCCTTTTATAACCCTTTCCAGCTTTATGCAAGTCAACAATTCTTAATCGTAGGTCTTCTGAGAGCTCTTTTGTGTGTGTAATGCATCATTCACATCAGGCAATGCCTCTTGTGAAAAGCAAACCCAGAACTGGTGTGTGTTTTTTATAGGGCAGGGCAGCTGTAACCAACACCTCCAATCTCATCTCATTGATTGGACTCCAGTTGGCTGACACCTCACTCCAATTGGCTCTTGGAGATGTCATTAGTCTAGGGGTTCACATACTTTTTCCACCTGCACTGTGACTGTTTACATGGTGTGTTCAATAAAAACATGGTAACATTTAATTCTTTGTGTTATTAGTTTAGGCAGACTGTGATTGTCTATTGTTGTGACTTAGATGAAGATCAGATCACATTTTATGACCAATTTGTGCAGAAATCCATATCATTCCAAAGGGTTCACATACTTTTTCTTGCAACTGTAGCTACTGCCACTAGGAGGCGACACTAAGCTAAAAAGTGTTAGCTCCTCCCTCCAGCTATACCCTTCCTACAGGGACTAAGCTAAAACAGTTTTAGCTTAGTGTCTGTAGGAGGCAGACCTCCCTGCTTTGCAGGTCTGCAGATTTTTTTTTTTTTCTTCTAGCAGGATTACAGGCAGTCCTAGCTGCCTGCACTCCCACCCAGGAGACAAGGGGTCCCCAAGCCCGCTGTTCCAGCTATACCCACGGTCAAGCCTGTCACCCAATGAACGGAAGAGAAACAGATTTGAAGATTAGATTAGAAGACAAGCGGGACCAGAGGTTCCTAAAGCCTCTGCATCCCGCCAGCCTTCGGGTCACCATGGCTGCCCACGACAAGTCCCCTCTGTTTCTGGTGTAGCAGTCCTCCCCAAGGGGGCCGCACACCGAAAGTGCTGACCCGGCTGGAACCAGGGGGGCAGAACACGCCAGACTGGTAAGTATTCCTGGTTCCAAACCCCCTTTTTCTTCCCCCTCCACTTCTCAGGTTACTTGCTGTGGATGGTGCCCACGAAGCCTTGTCCCCCCCCAGGGTTAAGGGTTAACAGCTACGTGAAAAGCTCTCCTGTGAGGGAAGGGTGAAGATGAAGGGAAGCCCTTTGTGCTTGCCAAGCTTGTTTCTGGGTCAAACCACCTTCCCAATCCCCCTCCGCCCGCCCCCCATCGGTTTCTTGCGGAGTTCCGTTATTCTCCTCCGCCGGGGCCGCTTGTAATTGAGGCCCTGGCTTTTACTGCAGCCTACTTCTGATTCGCTCGCCGCGCGTACTTCTCACACGGCTGGGGCTACCTCTAAGGGGAGTCAGTTGGTGCGCCAGTGCTCCTTTTTATTATCGCCGGGGGCCGACTCCACCTCCATCTGGCTTCCTGGCGTGAATTCTTTGCGCTTGTTTTTCTGACCCCATCCCATCGCCTGCTCAGTGTGGTTTTTTTTGTTTTTTTTCCCCCTCCGGACAGGCTGCATTAAAGGACACAGGCCGGATGAGCTCTTTCTTCCATTCCTACAGGGCCTAACTTTAGCCCTCCTACCTTTCACTATAGGTACTCACTATGTCCAAACTCAAATCCCAGGCTCCAAAACCGGCGGTCACTTCCGTGCGACATTTTGCATGTGCTTCTTGTCGCTCTAAATTCCCATCCAGTTAGTTGGATCCCCTCTGCTCCTTGTGCTCTGCTTCACCACCAAGTGGCTCTGACCTTGTCCCAGCCCATGGTAGAGCCGGAGTGGATGCGCTCTCTGTCTAAGATGGTGCTGGAAGTTTCCCATTACAACAGGGCCATTGTGGAAATGCTGGGGCGTTTGGTTGCGCGGCCACCCTCTGACCAATAAGATTCTGGGGACTCCTCTGCTACTCCCCATCGCGGACGTCCTGCAGAACGGGCCAGACCACCCTCTCCTTGAAGGGCGTCTGCGTCCCCTGTTTCCTCCATCTCCCCGCCACCTCCCAGGGAGTCGTGCTTCGACGCGTCCTCATTAGAAGAGGCGTGTTCTGAGGAAAAGTTGTCAGACGCTAACTTTGTCTCACTGGAGGACCAGTCTTCCAAACTGTCCACTATGGTAGACAATCTCATTGCAGCGGTTATACAGGTTGAGGACCCTACGCCCTCATCTGCCGGTTCTAGTTTTTCCTTCAGGCGATCACGTTGCTCGCCAAAAGTTTTCCCCAACCACCCAGAGTTTGCTTGGAAAGGGAGGAATCAATGGAACTTCCCTGACAGGCGTTTTGCTTTGCTGAAGCGTTTAGACGTCTTATATCCCTTTCCAGAGGATTTGACAAGGAAGTGGTTGTCCTCTCCTATTGTTGACCCTCCGGTATCCCGCCTGGATGAGAAAAGAGTCTGGATGAGTATCTCTGATGCTACAGAGGGTAAAGGCACCCATTTGCCGCAGAGCAGGACACGCTTCAACAGGTCTAAAAAAACGCAGACCTCTTTTTGGCACTTTCGGAGTTCCTCCAGCCCGACGCAGCCAGCCGACAAATCTACCCCAGAGCAGAAGTGCAAATCATCTTTCAAGCCTCACCCTCCCTGGCATTCTCGCCAGCAGGGCTCCAAGCCCTATAGCCCCAAGTCCTCCTCTGCATGATGTGTGGTCTCTGGCGCCCCCTAGTCGAGTGGGAGGTCGTCTTCATCTGTTCCAGCATGTCTGGCTAGCTCATGTCTTGGATGCCTGGGCACGAGAAGTCATCTTGGAGGGTTACAAACTGAAATTTTGAACCCCTCCGACCTCTCCCTCCGCAGCCCATTTCTTTTTTTCAGGCTATTCTCCCCCTTCTGCGTCTTTGCACACCTTTTCCACATTTTACAGAGTACACACCTTTGCATCTTCTGACACTTCATTGGGGCCTAGAGTTTTGCAGACGGCGATCCTCTGATTGGCCAGAGGGCTTCTTCGTTTGTGGCCCACCCCTGGGACTGCTCTGTAGCATCCCACGGTCAAGCCTGTGTCCCCCAATGATACAAATGAGAACTAGATTTTTGTACTTGCTGTAAAATCTGCTTCTCTTCCGTTCATTGGGGACACAGCTCCCACCCATTCTCTCTTGTTACGGGCCTCGTTGTGACCTGCATGGTTCTGGGTTTGTACATTGTTGGTTTTCCTGTTTTTTTTTCTTTTGCTTCTCCTACTGCTTTTGCACAAACCGTTATTAGCTTGGTCCCTGTAGGAAGGGTATAGCTGGAGGGAGGAGCTCACACTTTTGTGCTTAGTGTAGCCTCCTAGTGGCAGCAGCTATACCCACGGTCAAGCCTGTCACCCAATGAACAGAAGAGAAACAGATTTTACGTTAAGTACAAAATATAGTTATTCTGAATTCTTGTAATGCTACATTTTTGTCCACTACTAAAGGTTTCCTGCCCAGCGATACAGCCCGTCACCATCGCTCATGTATCCTAGAAGTTCTCAAGGAGGCTCTTGAAGAGGCGAATCTACAGCCAAGGGAAATCGACTGCGTGGCTTACACAAAAGGTAAAAAATTGTTAAAAAGTTTTTTTAAAATCTAATATATAAAGCTGAGTGTATGTGTGTGTTCATATCCGCACCGTCGCATTTACAATCACGAAATTTGGCTCACAGGTATATCAGGTGTCCGGGAAGGTTGTAGACCGGATCTCAACTCTCTAGCACAAACCGTTCCTGAGAAATTCCCCAAAAATGCATTAGCCAAAAGAAGCCTGGTCACATGATCCTTATCAGCCAATAGAAGCTCGCAGGCCCTTAGTCTCCACATACAGTTTTACACCAGGTTTCCATAACAACCCAGCCATTTTTGTCTGAGAGCGAGGTGTTCAAAAGGACATCCCTGTGTCTGTCCAGGACCTGCGCCGGACGGAGGACAGGGAGTCTGAAAGCCGGACTGTCCGGCCTAATACCGGACCTCTGGACCATAGGGGCAGGCTGCTGTGGAGGTCACAGTTAAGGGGACGGTCCGCCATGGAGGTCAGTGTTAAGTTGCAGATTGCTGTAGAGGCCACTGTTGAGGGGACGGGTGTAAATCACTGTTAAAGGGAACCTGTCACCGGGATTTGGGGTATAGAGCTGAGGACATGGGTTGCTAGATCGCCCCTAGCACATCTACAATATCCAGTCCCCATAGCTCTGTGTACTTTTATTGTGTAAAAAAAAAACGATTTGACACATATGCAAATTAACCTGAAATGAGTCCTGTCCCTGACTCATCTCACGTACAGGACTCCTCTCAGGTTAATTTGCATATGTATCAAATCGGTTTTTTTACACAATAAAAGCACACAGAGCTATGGGGACTGGATATTGCGGACATCTAGCAGCCCATGTCCTCAGCTCTATACACAAAATCCCAGTGACAGGTTCCCTTTAAGGAGATGGGGTACTGTGGAGGTCACTTAAGGGGGCAGGATGCTGTGGAGGTCTCTCTTAAGGGGGCAGGGAACAGTGGAGGTCACAGTTAAGGGAACGGTCCGTTATGGAGGTCAGTGTTGAGAGGCGGGGTGCTGTAGCAGTCACTGTTAAGGGGGTGGGGTGTTGTGGGGGTCACATTTTAAGGGAACAGAGCTCTGTGGAGGTCACTGTTAAGGGGGCGGCTGCTGTGGAGGTCACTGTTAATGGGGCGGGGTACTGTAGATGTCACTGTTATAGTGAATACTGTCAATCTTTTAATGACACACACACAAACATTAAATGAAATAGATGAAATATGCCAATGTGAAGCGGGGTCCTTCTGCTAGTTAAATATAAAAAACAAAGAATAAACATTACAAGCACCCCCTTTCCCCATTCTTCATATGAAAATAAGTAAACCCCAAAAATATAAACTGCATCCAAAAATGCCCAAACTATTAAAACATAAGTATTTATCCCATACAGTCAACTCCATAATGAATAAAAACAAATCTTGTTACAAAATGGCCAAATTACCTTTTTTGTTTTGTTTACCCCATAAAATTGAATAACAAGTGTAATAACAATAAAAACTACAGATGGCTTTGCAAGAAGTAAGACCTTACACAGCTCCATAGTTTGACATATAAAACTGTTTTGGGTGTCAGAATATGGCAATGCAAATAAGTTTATTTGTTAAAACACATTAAAATATAACAAAAACAACATAAATTTGGTATTGCTGTGATCATACTGGCCTGCAGAGGAGTCCAGGAGTCTGAGGGGCCCAAAGACCCTTGTGCCACATAAGAAGACACCGGTATTATATCAATAATTTGGCATGGAGGGGGGGTGCCGTTTCAATGTTTGCCTCAGGCAGTACGAAGGCTATGTGCTTCCCTGCCCCTTCCCACAAAGCACTGAGGGAAGGGGGGCCCAAGCTACACTCTTGCACCAGGGCCCATGAGCCTTTAGCTACATCCCTGCTGCAGAGTAAAGGTAAAAAAGGAGATTTAAAAATCTTTCTAAAATAAAAACTTTGGGGGTAATTTATGAAGACTGTCATTTTAGACTTAATTGGTTTTCATAAATCTGCCCCAATGTCTAATTTTACCACCCAGTGAATACCATTAATATGAAACCTGTAAAAACAATGGCGGAATTACTTTTTTCCCCCCTCAATTCCACCTGATTAATATTTTCCAGCTTCCCAATACAACATACGAAATATTAAAGAGAGCATGTCTCCTCTCCTGACATGTCAGTTTTAGCAACCACTTGCATTCCCCATGTAATAACAATTCTAGAGCATCTGTTCTTATGAGGGCTCATCCACATGGCTGTTGCTGTTTTTCCAATCCGCACATTTTGTTCTGCAAAACACGGATTCCGATATATTATAAACATTTTTTTTGGTGGGCGGGGAGTTTCATATACAGGTGAAACTAAAAAAATTCGAATATTGTGCAAAGTTCATTTATTTCAGTAATGCAACTTAAAAGGTGAAACTAACATATGAGACTCATTACATGCAAAGCGAGATATCTCAAGCCTTTATTTGGTATAATTTGGATGATTATGGTTTACAGCTTATGAACCCCCCAAAGTCACAATCTCAGGCCCCCTTTGCTCAGGGGGTATGGATTAGTTAGCTGACTAGAGGGTGACACTTTGAGCCTAGAATATTGAACCTTTTCACAATATTCTAATTTTAAGCTGCATTAATGCAATTCCTTTCAAGTTGCATTACTGAAATAAATGGACTTTTGCACGATATTCTAATTTTTCGAGTTTCACCTGTAGATACGAACCGCACACGGTGCGCTGTCAACATCTTTTGCAGCCCTGTTGAAGTGAATGGGTCTGCATCCAACACAGTGGTGATAAAACAATGTTTCTACACTAAAATATTGCTTTTCTCAATGTGTAGGGCCTGGCATGGGGGCACCACTCTTGTCAGTGGCCATCGTGGCACGTACAGTGGCTCAGCTGTGGAAGAAGCCATTGCTGGGAGTGAATCATTGCATTGGGCACATAGAGATGGGGCGTTTAATTACAGGAGCTGTAAATCCCACTGTGCTGTATGTAAGTGGAGGCAATACACAGGTAAGTCTTTTAAGGATGAGCAACATGCCAGTCTTCCATGTATTACAATAAAATGCACTTACCTCCTCATAGAAAATAATTCATAAAAAGTACTTTTAAAGAGTTGTCTCAGCAGAGACGACCCGTTTCAGATCAGCCGGAGGAAAGCAGACGTCTCCCACTGGTTTTGTAGTATTGCATGAGAACAGTTCAGATAAATGAGATTCCATGTAATACACACTATCAGATTGGTTGGGGTCTGACCACAGGGAGTCCAACCAATCAGAAAAGTGGGGGCCCCGACTGAGTATGGGCATCCACACTGCTGCTCTATTCATCTTTATGGGAGCACTCGAAATAGTGCTTTTCTTGGATGCAGTGCCCAAGACAATCAATGAAGTGGCATGGCACATGCTCCACTGCCGCTACATTAAATTTTTTGGGGGGGGGGGTTCCAGCGGTTGAACCACCACCAGTCTAGTAGTTATAACTTGATATAACTGGAATCCTATAGAAATGAATGGAGCGGCAGTGCACATGTCTGACCGGCCACTCAGTTTATTTCGGGGGACTCCACGGGGTATGGCGTCCCCATTCTTATTATCAGTGGGGTCCCAGCGGTAGGGGATAACTTCAAACAACTGGAATACCCCTTTATGTCTGCATAAAGGTGGGTCTCATTCAGGCACATGGGCAGGAGTTGTCTTCATGAGACACCCCCTGGATGTAAACATGTAATGACAGATATGAATTCTGTAATGTTAATATAACAGTGGTGAAGACGTCTGTCACATTTAATGTTGTTTCGTACCCAGGTCATTGCTTATTCTGAGCACCGCTACCGGATATTTGGCGAGACAATAGACATTGCCGTGGGAAACTGTCTAGACCGCTTTGCCAGGTTTCTGAAGGTACCATATTCTCTTGGTTTCTAATCAAACATGTCATGCAGAGCTTATTACTATTAGGCTACATGCACACGACCGTATGTGTTTTGTGGTCCACAAATTGCAGATCTGCAAGAAAAAAATGACGGATGACATCCGTATCTCATCCGTTTTTTTTTTTTTGCGGATCCATTGTAACAATGCCTAAAACAGACAAGAATAGGACATGTTCTATTTTTTTTTTTTTTGCGGGGCTACGGAACGGACATACTGATGCCGTGATACAGTGTGTAGTCCGCATTTTTTGCGGACCCATTGGAATGAATGGGTCCGCATCCTATCTGCAAAAAAAAACAAACTGAACTGACACGGAAACAAACAACATTCGTGTACATGTAGCCTTAAAGTGAGGAATTATGTCACCTTTATTATGTACCTGATTTACTAATGGCCACAAAACATGTGTTTGCATTTATACTAAATTTATTCATATTCCTGGTTTTCTCCAAGATTTCAAATGACCCCAGCCCTGGATATAACATTGAACAGAAAGCTAAGTTGTGAGTATCTGTACTGGCGCCAGGATTGTCGCATGATCACATTTGTCTATAAAAACATATCTTTTTAGTAAGTTAGGTTGAGTTCACATCACCGTTATTTTTCCAGTCTTCTGATCTGTCAGAAGAACAGAAAAATCCAGAGCATCAGTTGTGCACATTTGGCATCTGTTTGAGCCATTTCCGTCAGAGATCCAATTATTTTAGAAAGAAAGAAATGTTTATGTACCAATATTTCTGAGAAAAATGAAGTTTTAATATATGCAAATGAGCCTCTAGGAGCATAGGGGGTGTTGCCAGTTTCATAGGTGCAAATATGCTGACAGATGCCCTTTTAAAGAGAATATATCGTCAGAAAATGGCATGTCATTTAAAGGGGTTATCGCTGTCTTTCGGACTGATCAAGATGTCCGGTACTGTACTTGGCTATTTCCATCAGTCTGATAGACTTCGAATGAAATACATGACCACTGCTCCATTTAGATGCCTCAAATGGGGGGCTTGGGAGCATTTACACGTTTTCCTGTGGATAGGTGAAAAATGTTTTTGTACATTTTATAATTTTTTTAAACATTTTTGTTTTACCGTCACAATATGCTGCTATTAACTGTATTGATGTATCAGCAAGGGCAGGATGAGTTTACTATCAGTGGAGGGTGGTGGATATAAGAGAGGTCTATTCTATTACTGGATGCTGAGATAAGACAGGATAGCAACATTCTAGACTGGACACAGGTAAAGCTGGCCACACACATTAAAATAAATATTGGCCAAACCCACCAATTTTGGCAGAACCAGCCAACTATCTAATGCGTATGGTGGCCATCCTCTGACAGCACATGTTGGGTGCAAAGGAGGATCAGGCATGTTGTACATCAACATGCCCAATACCGTAAGCTGTTACCAGAGGAAACCTTTTTCATTAAAATATATATGTATAGTGCTTGAGACACAAAGGAGGATCAGGAGAAGAGTATATCCGTAGTAATAATTTAGAGCAACTGGACTTGTATTTTCTCTTGAAGTTGCTCTGCTAGTCTTCTGAGGGGCTTTCTCAATTAAAGAGGAGAAACCAGTTGGATGACTGGCGAAACCTCTTCAGGAGAAAATACAAGTCCAGTTTCTCTATCTTACTACTACTGATACACCCTAATCTGGAGAAATTAGAACCTTCACATCAGGAGAAGAGCTGTGGAAAACATTGTGTCATGAACATGACTTAAAACTCTATAAACCACTATTACCAGAATGGCCAACCAATGTATACCAAAAATGGTTCAACTGCCAGGAATACAGAAAAAAGGTTAGGTCGGTTTAGTCGGCACTGTTCCATTGTGCTTTTCTTTGTTTTCTTGTGGGTGGATATCTGAGAGAGGTCATCAATATTTGATCAGTGGCGAGTCTGACTCCCGGCACCTAGCTGTTTGAATAGGCTGCAGTGCTTCGGTGAGTGCTGCGGCCTCCTCCTAGGCCAGTGATTTCACGTCCGTCTGTCATATGTCCTAGGTGCAGCGCAGTCCCATTCAAATGAATAGGCCTGAGCTGCAATACCAAGCACAGCTGCTATACGATGTACGGTGCTGTGAGAAGGCTGCAGCACTCAAGGGGAGTTGGGCCCCCACCGATGAGATATTAATCTATCAAAATCTCAGACAAACCCTATAAATGACAGTGTTAAACTACTTGTATTACTGATAGCGGTATAACAGCTATATCGCCTGACTTTACTGCAAGATTAGCTTCTTATGCAGGTCTCGCTTAATTTTAACCTTAGGGGCAAAAAGTATGTGGAGCTGCCTTACACCGTGAAAGGAATGGATGTGTCCTTCTCCGGTATTCTGTCACATATGGAGGTAAATTCTGTTTCCATACTTGGTAAATTTGGAAGCATTAGACATATACATTGTTTCAGTCAAGATGATTCATAAATTTTTAAACCTGTGTATTGAGAGGAAACTACATTATTCTCTATGAATTCCTTTAAATCAACTTGTGCTACCTTTTGGACAGGTGTCCATTAGATGCATTGTGTTCATACACCACACATATTATTTCATAGTAATGGAGACAGATATTATATATGAAATTGAATGAAGTTTGATAAGCTCTGCATCACGGAACAATGGTATGATGCTACAGTATAAAAGTTTATCTCCATTCATATATCTCCTGGTTTAGTGTTCCTCTAAATGTTCACTAACTTTTAACACAACTTTGTATAAATCAGTAGTACAGACAAGAACTTTTGTAATATATCTTATCAGAGAAAAATTCCTTGTTTGAGTTACCAGCTGTTTCTCCGCCATCCCTTTTCTAAAACATTAACTCTCAAAATCATGAGAAATCAGTCTTGAACGGCTGCCTGCTCACTGAATCCCATTCAAGTCTTTCTTGAGGGGAGAGGGAAGAGTGAGCAGGAACTAAGAAAGAAGGAAAGACAGGCACAGCAAGAGAGGCTGCACCTATTAAATGCAGTTTCTTTCTCATCCCATGTGGTATATTCACATCCATATAGGTCATTACTTTTCTGTAATGTCCTCCATGATCCTGGTGAAGTTTTTGAGTGCGTGAGATGCTCCTCTACTTATTGTGTGCAATGGATGGGAGCTAGTCTCCACCCACCAGGTCTGGGAGAAATAAGTAAAAATTGACCAAATTATTTTTAAAAATTGAATTTCACAGCTTTTTAGATTTTATTTCACAAAATAGTTAATAGTTGACTTCTGCCATATGTCCACTTTATCTTGGCGTCATGTTTGGAGACGTTAGAAGTCTTACAAGTTTAACAGCATTTTTTCAGATTTTCAAGAAAGTGTCTGAAAAATATTTGCGTTCTTGTCATTGGGAGACACAAGATACACCATAAGCATAGCTGCTGCCACTAGGAGGCAGACACTATAAGCATAAAAATGTTCAGTCCTCCCACCAGCTATACCCTTCCCACAGAAACTGAGCTAAATCAATTCTAGTGTCTGTAGGAGGCTGCCTTTCTCCCTGTTCTTCCTTCATTATAGGGGGGAATACCAATTTCCTTTCCCACCTATGGAAGAAAAAAAGGGTACGGCGGACCTCCAAAACCGCTGTTTTCCCAGCAGCCCAAAGGTTGCCTTGGCCTCCTGCACCCCTAACTTGCCAGTTTAAGTGCCCTCCCCAAGGGGCAGTACACTGAGGGTGGTACATCTTGCTGGATCTGTGGAGCCAGGGACACTATCATAGCAGCGGACATGTAAGTATCTACGCCTCTGCGTCTCCTCCCTCTTAGGCCCTCTCCCTCTGTCTGCATTTTCAAGATGCACTGCACCAGCCTAGCTCTGGGCCCTTCTTGTCAGTGTGCCCACATCCAGCACCTTTGCCGCTTCCTCAATCAGATGCTGTGCCTGTAACCCTGTTCATCGGGTTACTAGTACGCTCACCTTACAGGTGCTTCATGCTACTTTTTTTTAGCAGAGTTTATGCTCCGCCACACGATAGTTTCCTTAGATGGCCTTTCCGCATCCTCATGTCTGGTCATCCTGCTGATCTAGGCCTCAGCTTTGGCACATGTTAGGCTGCATTTTGGGGCTGGTACCACTAGCTGCAGTGCAGGGTCCAGATCTGCCTTGTCTACATTTATCATTAATGAGGTTATTGTTTTTGCCATTGTTTTTGTCCTGCTCCAACTCGGGCCAAAGAACAGGCCCTCCACACTCTAGATGTAGTGTGGGACTTACACACCTACCTCTCTATCACCTCTCCTTTCCAGAGATCTGACTGACTCCTCATTTTCCTCAATGGTCCTAAGAAGGGTGTGGCAGCCTCTAAAACCGCCATCTCCCAATTAATCCATCTTACCATGTCTGAAGCTTACTGTTCTAAAGGCAGGGAGCCCCGCTTCCGGATTACTATTCATTCCACAAGTTCTATGAGGGCCTCTTGTGTGGTGAGTCACGAAAAACATCTGTTCTAAAACTGTGCAGTGCTGCTGCCTGGCTGTCTTTACCCACCTTTACAAAGCTGTATCAGGTGCACACTTTTGCATCCACTGACACAACACCAGGACCCAAAGACTTGCCGGCGGTGGTCCACTGACCACTCCTTAAAGGGGTTCTCCAGGAATTAAGAAAATGAAAATATTTCAATATTACTTAGTATAAATATATTCCCAAATACCTTTCATTAGTTATAATGCCTCATTTTTGTCTCAGGAGCAATCATTAGAAGAAATAAAATTGCTGCTGTCCTATTAACAAACAAAACCTGTCCTAATCACATAGCAGGACAAGTTACTTCAGAGCAGTGGGCCAAAGAGCTGCCTCATCCTCCTCTGCTCTGCTTGTCAGGGATGATGATCCTGAATACAGATGGTAAGATCTTCACCTAAATCTCTGCAGGAATGGAGTTCGAGGAAACATGAAGTACAGAGAGGAGGTGGTGGTAATGAGCAGCAGTTCTTGTATATTACCACAGTCTGTCCTGTCCGTCCTCTCTGTACTTCATGTCTTCTCATGAACTCTATTCCTACAGAGATTCAGCCTAAAATCTTATCTGTATTCAGAAGCATAATCCCTGACAATGGGAGCAGAGAGGAGGACGAGGCAGCTCTTTAGCTCAGTGTCTGAAGTAACTTGTCCTCCTGTGTGATTAGGACAGGTTTTGAATATACTAATAGAACGGCGGCCATTTTATTTCTCCTAATGATTGCTCCCCGGAAAAAATGAGCCATTATAACTAATAAAAGGTATTTGGGAATAGAATTATAATAAAGTAATATTTTCATTTTCTTAATTCCCGGAGAATCCCTTAAATGCTTTCTTCCCACCCTAGGCATTGCTTTGGAACGTCCCATAATCTATCCTGTGTCCCCCAATGACAGGAATGAGAAAACAGGATTTTTGGTTACTTATTGTAAAATCTTTCTCTTCCATTCATTGGGGGGGGGGGACAGCTCCCACCCAGTTACTTTTTGGTTGGTTAGTTCATTGCTACCAAGGTTCCCTCAAAGTATTCAAAACTGCATTTTCTAGTTTGTTTTTTTAGTAGACCTTAGATGCCACAGTCAATAGCGGCTGCAGCATCTAAGGAATTAAACCGCTGGGATTAGAGCTAGTTCCAATCCAGGCAGTTGCACCATGGCGTAAGCCGTATGTCAGCTAAAAACTGTTGCAGTTTGCATGGGCTTGGCTACTGAGCCCACATCATTTTCCCGTCAATGTTTTTAATGGCACCATTTTGGGATACACAGAAACACTGCCACTGAGTTTTTACTTTACAAATTTTGCGGCGTGCAACATTTATTGTCCAGGGTCAGTATGATTACTTCGATACCAAACACATTAAGAATTTTTTTTTTGTTTGACTAGATTAGCACTTTAAAAAAAAAAAAATATAATGTTATTGCTATGCTGTATCCCAAAGCCCATAACTTTTTTTTTTTTTCCTTTCTAGAGTGCTGTGTGAGGGCTTGATTTTTGAGGGACAACCTGTAGTTTTCATTGTTACCATTTTGGATACATAACACTTTTTGATCTCTTTGTATTCTGTTTTTGGTAGGGAAAGCAAATAAACTGCAATTGTGGTGTTTTTTTTTTTACGCCATTCACCATGCATGATAAATGACATAATTGTGTAGTGTGGGTCATTATGGATGCAGGGATATCAACTATGTGAAATTTTTTCCATTTGAAAAGCATTTTTCAATGTAAAAAGGTGCATTTTAACTTGGATATTTATATAGTTAATAAAACTTTATTTAACTCTTACTTTTACTATTTATTAATCCCACAAGGGGACGTTGACAGGCAATCTTCTGATTTCTTCTATAATACTCTGTACTTATGTGTTACCAGTGGGTTACGGACTGGCATACACTTCAGGCAGACTTGGGGGCCTTTATAAGAGCCCTGGCTGCTATGCTTAGACATCAGCACCCTGCAGTCTAATTCATGGCAGTGCCAATGCTTTTAACAATGGCTTCTAAGGAGTTAAATGGCCTAGAGGTTTTTTGTACATAGGCTGCATCCATAGACATTTCATCTATGTATTCAGCCAGTCTGCAGAGCAATAAAAATATCATTATTTTTCATTGTCTGGATCTTGTACTGTGTAAACGTACAAATTGAACTTTATTTTTAACCACATCACATAAAATCCCACCACTGCCGCTCGTATTGATTGCTCTATTTCTGCTCCTACCTCTTTTGAGGGCATTGCAAGGGCAATGGAGCAATAATAATGCATATTTCTAGACTTACTTTCTACTGATTTTGTATGACTTTAAAAAAAATTGACCTGTACCTTATGAAGGGCCTTTTAACCCCTTCACTCCCAGAACATTTTCACAATTTTGAGGTTTATATTATAGCCACATATGGGGTTATTTATCAAACTGGTGTAAAGTAGAACTGGCTTACCGATTCCTGGTGTAAAGTAGAACTGGCAACCAATCCGATTCCTCCTCTCATTTTGGACAGCTCCTTTTGGAAAATGAAAGGAGGTATCTGGTTGCTATGGGGCAACTAAGCCAGTTCTACGTTACACCAGTTTTAGGCCTCTTTAACACTTGCGTTGTCCGGATCCGGCGTGTACTCCACTTGCCGGAATTACACGCCGGATCCGGAAAAACGCAAGTGTACTGAAAGCATTTGAAGACTGATCCGTCTTCAAAATGCTTTCAGTGTTACTATGGCACCCAGGACGCTATTAAAGTCCTGGTTGCCATAGTAGGAGCGGGGAAGCGGTATACTTACAGTCCGCGCGGCTCCCGGGGCGCTCCAGAGTGACGCCAGAGCGCCCCATGCGCATGGATGACGTGCCATGCGATCACGTCAACCATGCGCGTGGGACGCCCTGACGTCACTCTGGAGCGCCCCGGGAGCCGCACAGACTGTAAGTATGCTGCTCCCCGCTACACTTTACCATGGCTGCCAGGACTTTAGCGTCCCGGCAGCCATGGTAACCACTCTAAAAAAGCTAAACGTCGGATCCGGCAATGCGCCGAAACGACGTTTAGCTTAAGGCCGGATCCGGATCAATGCCTTTCAATGGGCATTCATTCCGGATCCGGCCTTGCGGCAAGTCTTCAGGATTTTTGGCCGGAGCAAAAAGCGCAGCATGCTGCGGTATTTTCTCCGGCCAAAAAACGCTCGGTTCCGGAACTGAAGACATCCTGATGCATCCTGAACGGATTTCACTCCATTCAGAATGCATTAGGATAAAACTGATCAGGATTCTTCTGGCATAAAGCCCCGACGACGGAACTCTATGCCGGAAGACAAGAACGCAGGTGTGAAAGAGCCCTATAAATGACCCGAATAGTCTTTAAGAGTAGACCTCTTCTAAAATAAACCTTCAAAATGAGCAGAGTTCATACATATCGGATTATGTCCTTAATGGGGTTGTCCAGGGTTAGAAAAAACATGGGTCACTCGACACATGGGTGGCTAGTGCCCACTGTAGCCAAGATGTTGACTCGGATACACCTGGGACCAGCGGTGCACGAGGGGGAGTGTTGGAGCCAGAGCCCAGCGGCTGGGATCAGGTAAGTGTGCTCACCACTGCAGGTCTGGCCACACTGGAGGTCTAGAAAAAGCACAGTAAAGTTGGACAACCCCACGAAGTCAGGGTGCCCAGCAATATTTGCTACTATGCATTAGTTTATGAGCGATCAGAATGATTATAAAAAATGTGTCCTCTATGGTATACTTCTCACACTAAATATAAATTCATGGTTCCTTCGGCAGCAAAGCATACCTGGCCCTGCCTAATACCACCCCATGACTAATCTGTTTGTCAGAAATTATCTCAACAAGGTTGAGGAACATCCAACTGGTTTTGTGCAAGGATGAGCTGAGGTCCAATGTAACTGTTGGTCCGTCCTAGAGTTTGCGGTTCTTTGGATCATCTTCTAGGATGTTATGAGTTTCTGGATGCACTGTCCCCATGCCCTTGAAGTAAACTTTGCAATATGGCCAACTACTACAGTTCTCTACTTGCAGGAAATACTAAGCAATCACAGTGCAGATTTTATTTATTCAAGAGTCAAATACAAAATTAAAGCTGTGCTGTGATTGGTTGCTGTGGGCATTTTCAAAAAACCTGCCCCATTTATTATTATTTTTATTTAACCCCCTAAATCAGAAGTCGGCAACTTTCGGCACCCCATCTGCTCTAAAACTACAGCTCCAAGAATGCACACTCTGCTGTTCTTGCCACTCCTATAGAAGTGAAAAGAGGATTCTGGGAGTTGTAGTTTCAGACCAGCTGGAGTGCTGGAGGTTGCTGATCCCTGCCTAAATAACAAAGAAACGAAATTTAATGGGTATCGCCGCATTCTAAAATGTAAACTAATGAAATGAAAAATGTACCATGCATGGTGAACGCCGTAACAGTAAGACATTTTTGCTGATTGGTCACGGTTCCAACCAAAAATAAAAATTATCAAAAATGTGTATGTTCCTCAAAGCACCAATAAAAACGACAGTTCACCCTGCAAAAAAAACAGGCACACACAGCTTTGTAAGTGGAAAAATAAAAGGTATGGCTTTTTCAGAATATGGCGATTTTAAAAACATATTTTTGCAAGTAGAAAAGCATAATATATACATTTGCTATCAACCCGCAGAATAAGGCCGAATGCACACTGCCGTTCTTCACGGCCGTGAGCAGTCCGTGGAACCACGGGCTGGATTCCTGCTGAGAGCAGGAGCGCACGGCGTCATTGGTTGCTATAACGCCGTGCGCTTCATGCTGCCGCCGCAATACAGTAATACACTGGTATAGATCATGTGCATTCGGCCTAAGGTTAAGGTCCATGACATTTTTAGCACATTAAATGTGTGTGTGTGTGTGTATGTGTATATATATATATATATATATATATATATATATATATATATATTTTTTTTTTTAATGGCTCCAGTGTTTAATGCTCCTCCGTTTCCACCAGTAGTGCCAGTATATAATCCTCTTTCGACCTCCCTCCTCATATTGCGTGCTTTGCCAATAAATATATATTGACCACCCTGTATTGCCAATGGAGAATTCTCTCTGCAAAACATACAGGAATAGGACAGGTTCAGGCCACAGAACAGACATTCAGATGCAGGCAGCACATGGTGTTGTCCACATCTTTTTTACCCCCATTGAAATGACTGGGTCCTCAAAAAATGTGGATGCGGATGCGGATGCAGACCAAAACTATGGTCATGTGAATGCACTAAGGCTAAATACATATAAGGTTTTTGGATGAGGATTTGAAGCGCCCCTGCCTACAGAAATGGGTTGGAAAGGAACTAGAAATATACAGTAAAGGAAGGATTTATGCTTCTGGCTTTGGCTGAAATCGGCCGTGTTTGCCCCTGGTATGTCAGCATTTAGCATTATAGCTTCTCATCTAAGTGTCCAGGCCTCATAGTTACTGCTTATGTCCAGGCTCCAGTCTCCAGGCCCTGTCTCTTTATTAGCTGTTTGTTTGCGCTGACTATTCACCATTGTATCCATCTGTTCTGTGATTAGTCCCTTATTTTATTTTTTAATTAAGTTATTTTTTATTAGCATTTTTTAATAATACAAACGTAAGGCCCCCCCCCACAAACCATCATTGTGATGCCCTCCATCTTCCATAGCTTCAACATTCGGTTACACCAGTGCAATAAAAATTACACAGGCACAATCCCCATCCCTACAACAATCCCACAAAATCTTGAGACAATTTGTGATCTTATAATCGGAGTTGGAATATACATTTGTTATCGGCCATAACCTCCCCACATTACATCACATATCGTAGAAGCATTTCATGTCTTCAGTGAGAAATCGCCAATCACCGAGCCAAATATGTACAATATGCCCTCACACTAATCCCAGACGGTATCTCTGAAGTTCCCTGGACGCCAGCCCAGGGGCATCAATCCAAGGAGTCCAGAGCTTTTCAAATTTGGCCATGGCACCCCTCTTTCCAAGTTAAGTAACCAATTAATCTTAGCTACAAATTCGGTTTTACTAGGACTACCCTCATCCAGCCAATGTTGAGCAATCAACTTACGAGCCATATACAACATTCTGGCCACTGCTATTTTCCTGGGCTCAGTGATTGGCAAGTCCTCCACATACCCCAATACACAGACAAATGGCGTCACATCCAGCGTAACTTCATACAGAGAGTCAATGAGATGCAGCACTGCGCGCCAAAAACCCTCCAGTGCCGAGCACGACCACAGCATGTGCAGCATACCTGCATCCTCCCCGCATCGCGGGCATTTGGAGTCCAACCGAAGTCCAATATTAAACAGAAACTGAGGAGTCCTATAAACCCTATGTATTAGATATATTTGCGACAGCCTATAGGCCTCGCTGAGAGAGAGCTGCGGAATCCTCTCCAATATCTCCTGCTACTGGGTTTCCTCTAACGGCCCCATCTCCGCTTCCCATTTTGTCCTACTATTTATCGGGTGGCCTTGCAGAAATAGATCCAGCAAGGTCTGATAGAGCAAAGAGATAACTCCAGAGGAGGAATCCCTCTTCTCTATAAACACAATAATCTTGTTTTGAAGTACCGTGCTCAAACATACTGCCGTCCTGGTCAGCCCGGAAGGCAGCTGCAAATACCTATAGAAATCGGAGTGATTAGTCCCTCATTAAGGTAAATCTGGCCCCTCCTCTATTGTTCACACCTAGAAGTGTAAGGATTAGATACACAGCTCAGCAGGCAGTATCACGCATAATGGGATTAGATACACAGCACAAAAGCTGGCATCACACACGATAGGATTAGGTACATGGCTCAGCAGACAGTATCACACACAATAGGCTTAGACACACGACTGCAGACCGTATCACACATTATAGGATTAGATGCGCAGCTCAGCCGGCAATATCACACATGATCGGATTAGATACACAACTCAGCAGACAGTATCAAACACAATAGGCTTAGACACACGACTCTGCAAACAATATCACACAGGATTAGATTAGATACACCGCTCAGCAGACAGTATAACATATGATTAGATACACAACTCAACAGGCAGTATCACACATAATAGGATTAGATACACAGCTCAGCAGACAGTATCACACATGATATGATTAGATACACAACTCAACAGGCAGTATCACACATAATAGGATTAGATACACAGCTCAGCAGACAGTATCACACATGATATGATTAGATACACAACTCAACAGGCAGTATCACACATAATAGGATTAGATACACAGCTCTGCAGATAGTAAAACGCGATAGGATTAGATACACAGCTCAGCAGACAATCAATAAGTATTTTAAATGTCATACAAAAATTGTGGTATATACTGACACCCAATTTGTCTGAATTGTATTATGTACATTTGTAGCATGTAATGAATGGGACTGTTAAACTTAAAAGTATATAATAATTTCTGCATAATACTGTGGTTGGTGTGTTATTTTGAATATAATAAATATAATTCTAGACTAGCACTGTATACCGACACAAAGTGTATCTAAATCATAGTATATGGCATATAGAATTGTAGTGAACAATGGCACAGGTCAAAATATATGGTAAAAAAAAGAGCATCCATTTTTCATATATGTTAAATGTAAGACAAAGACCTGATGTGAACCCGGCCAAATTTCACAATTGTAATTCCATTACCAGGTCTTTACCTTTTTTATTTAGCTAGTAACACAATGCGCCACCTGCTGTCTGAACATTGTATAGCTAGTGACACAATGCGCCACCTGCTGTCTGAACGTTGTATTGCAGTTTATCCAATTTAGATATAACGTCATGTCGTGACACACATCTTAGGACATGTTGAGATAAGTGATCAGTTAAGTGTGGACACATCTGTATTTCTGAAAAAACAACTAATTTTAATGTCATGTAATTGCAGTAGCCCATATCAAATCCTGTTTCTTCACTTATTTGGATATAAAGACCAAGACTGGTATAAAGGAAAACTGGTTGCAATGGGCTACTAAGCCCATTTTCCTTTACACCAGTTTTGATAAATGACCCCAGAGATTATACTGCAGCATGTAGATGATGGGATCGTCGTGGTCTGTGCTGCCTGCTACTTGGCTTACCCATGTGCAGGAAGTTAGTGGCCCCACTACAGCACACATCTTAGTCCTATTGTCATCCAGGACACAATTCAGGAGGCGCAGTATACTTAGGGCTCTTTCACACCTGCGTTCTTGTCTTCCCACATAGAGTTCCGTCGTCGGGGCTCTATGCCGGAAGAATCCTGATCAGGATTATCCCCATGCATTCTGAATGGAGTGAAATCCGTTCAGGATGCATCAGGATGTCTTTAGTTCCGGAACGGAACGTTTTTTGTCCGGAGAAAATACCGCAGCATGCTGCGCTTTTTGCTCCGGCCAAAAATCCTGAAGACTTGCCGCAAGGCCGGATCCGGAATTAATGGCCATTGAAAGGCATTGATCTGGCCTTAAGCTAAACGTCGTTTCGGCGCATTGCCGGATCCGACGTTTAGCTTTTTTAGAGTGGTTACCATGGCTGTCGGGACGCTAAAGTCCTGGCAGCCATGTTAAGTGTAGTGGGGAGCGGGGGAGCGGTATACTTACCGTCCGTGCGGCTCCTGGGGCGCTCCAGAGTGACATCAGGGCGCCCCACGCGCATGGATGACGTGATCGCATGGCACGTCATCCATGCGCATGGGGCGCTCTGACGTCACTCTGGAGCGCCCCGGGAGCCACGCGGACTGTAAGTATGCCGCTCCCCCGCTCCCTGCTCCTACTATGGCAACCAGGACTTTAATAGCGTCCTGGCTGCCATAGTAACACTGAAAGCATTTTGAAGACGGATCCGTCTTCAAATGCTTTCAGTACACTTGCGTTTTTCCGGATCCGGCGTGTAATTCCGGCAAGTGGAGTACACGCCGGATCCGGACAACGCAAGTGTGAAAGAGGCCTTAGATTGACAATACAGCACGATTTTCAACTTGTGTGTTTGAATGATTCATGCGCAAATATGTTTTTCCATTTTCTTTACAGGATGTTGCACACAAGATGCTTTCATCTGGGGAGTGTACACCTGAAGATCTCTGCTTTTCCCTGCAGGTTAATGCTGAGATATATCTGTAATGCATTTCATTCAGGGCCCTAACTGTTACTATTTGTAGAAAGATAGAGCTGGACATGAAATGGACATAGCGTCGAGGAGTGTGTCATACCCCTAGACATTCCGTACCAGCATTGTGAGCTCCTGCATCTATAAAGTAGCGTTCTCCTCCAGCCTATGTGATCTCTAGGTGTGGCAGATATCATGATTAGGAAAATGACCAATTGTTTAAAGCAACTTAATGTTGCTATCTGTACTTAAAAAAAATAAAAAAATCCAAAAATCTCAGTTTTCACTTTTGCCAATGAGCGTTATAATAGGTGGACACTTCCTGTTCTGTAGAGATCACTTTTCAGCAGGCATTTCATTATCATTACAGGCAGGATTATCACAAAAGGTAACACCTATATATAGATTACACAACATCACACCATTCAGTGATCAGTTTACCTCATCCCCATCCTTGCCTAATGACGCCCACAACATGCTCTCATAGATGTCAATGACTTCTGCTCTGTCTGAGGTTTCCCGTGCCTGTGTGCTGTTGTGTCTGGTGGAGGTCTGACTGCTGGGTCCCCTGCCAATCACGAGGACAGGGGTCTGTGTTCCCTTGTTTGAATGGAGTGGCAGAAACGTATGTGTGCTGCCGCTCTATTCCACTTTAACAAACTGAGCGCTCACCTATCTCTGGCAGCCCTGTAGAGTTCAATGGAGCGACAGCACACGTGTGTCCACCTGGGAACACTGGTCACCTATTCTCATGATCGGCAGGAGCCCCAGTAGTCGGACCCCTAACCATCAGACACTTATCCCCTATCTCGTGGATAGGGCAGGAATCGGCAACCTTCAACACTCCAGCTGCTGTGAAACGACAACTCCCAGCATGCACACTTGTCTTTCCCATAGGAGTCAAAAGAGGATTCAGGGAGTTGAAGATTTGGAACAGCTGGAGTGCCAGAGGCCCCTGGGAAAGCTGTAGGACAGTTGTCTTTCCAGCTCTGATTTACAAGGCCATATTTCTTCCTGACAGGAGACCGTCTTCTCGATGCTTGTGGAGATAACAGAGCGGGCTATGGCTCATTGCGGTTCCCAAGAAGTTTTAATAGTGGGTGGAGTTGGATGTAAGTAAATACGGTGTAATGATCGTAGGCATTGATGATCTATCCCATTTATCTATGGCCAGCTTCTAGCGTAGGGGGTCAGGGTTCTGTCACAGAATAGACACTATCCTGACCCACAACGGACCGATCCTACTCTGTTGTTTTGGTATGGGATTTTGCTGATTTCTGTAAACTGCGTTTGCTAAAAAGGATATTCTTGCTACTAAATATACATTTACTGCAGGGAAACAGACTCCATATTGATTTTAAACACTTAGGTAACATACGGCTGCAAGAAATGATGGAAGCAATGTGCAAAGAACGAGGCGCCAAGCTTTTTGCCACAGATGAGAGGTAAGATTGATGTAAGTAGCATTTTATAGCATAAGACCCATTTAATTAATCTGGAATGAAATGTGAGCGTGGCTTGGGGCACATTGGTCCTGGCAGCAGCTTATTCCCCTCTCTCCAGCGAAATAAATATGCCAAGAGTGCATTTTTCTGGTCGATTTGGGAGAATCCGCTATAGGTTAAAGCCAACAATCTATAGCTTTAATCTATATCCTTTAATCACACCTTTCGCTTACATTCAGATAAGCCGATGACCCTGTACTTGATATTGACTCTACTTCACCTGTCATTATGTCTACTTCTCCAGTTGTTGGCACAACATAATGATTATTTCTATGGACATCTTTGGTGTATGACAGGTTCTGTATTGATAATGGGGCAATGATCGCCCAAGCAGGATGGGAAATGTTCCGTTCAGGTCAAGTTACAGCACTAGAAGATTCTTGGATAACGCAGAGGTCAGTGTCCGTCACCAGTATGGATTGGTTGGATTCACTCCTGATAGGTAAACACAGGACTGGATATAAAAAGTTTTTTTTGTATCCTCTCCTGAGTGACTACAAAAACGATATCTGAATCTGACCTAAGAGTTCTGCCACAGTTTTGTGTTGTGCGTTTTTCAACATAAAAAGGCCTCAATATTGCGACTGCTCATCATTTTATTTTTATTTTTTGATATATAGTGTTGTTTACCATCTGCCATTTTTTTTGTATGTATTATGTAGGAAAGTATGTACCCACCGTAATGTCATTTCCTCTGTAGAGCAGTATGGAGAAAATACATTACCGGAAAATGAAAAAAGACCACCTGGAAAACTTAAAGGGGCTTTCCAAGTGTTTTTTTTTTACCAATTACCTATCCTCTGGATCATCAGTATCTGCCTTCTCCTATCAGCTGTTTGAGAAGGCAATGGCGCCACAGCCTTCACTTTGCTTACCAAGCACAGCACCATTCATTGTATAGCAGCTCAGCCCCATTCACTTCAATGAGGCTGAGCTGCGCCTAGGCCATGTGACTAATGGATGTGACATCACATGACCTAGGAATTGCTGGAGAAGGCTGCAGCGCTACTGCCTTCTATTACAGCTAAATGCCAGGGCTCCTGGGTGTCGGGAAAAAAAATAACATTTTGAAAACCCCTTTAATGCGACTGAGCAAAGTATAAACTGTTAATGGTGCATGGTCAATGATAACACAACCACGGTAGTATATCCATTATTTTGGGCTCTGCAGGAGGGTATAAGTTGAGGCAGGGTCACATTAATACTGGGTGGCATCTCCCGTCGCTGTGATACAGGCTGCCAGTCTGGCATGATAACGGTCATACAGATGCTGGATATTCAATCTCTTTCAACTTACACATGGTTATTGGCTGTGTATAGGAGATCGGTCACCCCATCTAGTCTGAGACATTCTTAATGGGGAAGACAGCTGGTGGTCGAACTGACCAGGGGAGCTGCTGGATACCCTGAAGAACACGTTTATGTAGTGTGTGGGTTGGACGTTCTCTTGTTGAAACACATCTGCTGAGTCAAAAAAAGCAGTAGTCAATTATGTCCTGAACATCCATGAATACCTGCTGGGAATGGCCATGGTAGCTAATGGTGCCCCACACCATGGCAGTTAGTGTTGGTCTTGTGTGTCTTCACACTTTGCATTATGGCAGTAGACACTCTCTAGCCCCTGTGCAAACTCTGATGTGTTCAGTGGTGAAAGCAGGTTCAGCCTTGGTACTGATGATAGCCACCAGGCTGTGGATTAACCCAAAAGGTGCATCTCAAGCATGAAAAAAAAACTGCCTGTCTGGCGTTTAGAATTTCCCATAGACTTCCATGAAACATCTGGAGCTAACACTTCTTGCCTAAAAGCACTGCAAACCAGCTCAAAACCGCCAGAAATAAACCTGTGTGTGACACCACCCTACACTTGTTAAATGGTCACATTGGGGATGGGAATAGTTCAACACAAATACAATGCATATTTTCCACCTGCAAAGTTGGATGGGGAATCCACAGCTAAACTGTCCCATGTGAACATACCCAAACACACGGATTTTATTTCAGAGCTGTCTATGCATGCACAGTGATCAGAGTTATAATGTTTGTTGGAACCTGTTCCTTCTTGTGGACCATGTCGGTTCAAGTCTCCAGCCGCCCACAACCTACAAAAGTGGACTGTCTGACCCTTTCTTTTGGTTTCCAGATACCGGACCGATGAAGTAGAGGTGACATGGAGAGACTGAAATGAACCCACCTGTAGTGTTGCGTCCCGACTGTATGTTTATAAGTGAACCTGGGTTTCAGACTTCAGAAGCCATGATCATATTATTTGCCATACATCTTAATCTAAGTTGTATTTATTTTAAAGACACACAATGTTAATATCACTGACAAAAATACCAAATAAATGGGGACCCTTCTGATATCTGTAAATGGTTTATGTCTTTGTGCAGATACATTATTCTGAAATGGCAAAGATTTGGCTTGTGAGATCATTTGGACGACGAGCACAACTCGCAAAGCATGGCAGTCCAGCAATAAAAAGCATCAGGGATAGGAGTCGTCATGTGCGTCCAACAGGACAAGGATTAGATCATCATTTAGGTTCTTGCACCCATGCCATAGTTAACAAAACTGCAATGGTGGTGCGAGTGCAAAGCAATAGGAAGCACTGCTGATCGGGCAAGAGTATCATAGTAATTGTAGATCTAGTGTTCTGTCAGCACATTGGCTACATGTCAGACATGATAAATGCTGCATGGAGTTGTTTTACCCAGACACGCACAGGGCGCTGGTGAAGTTAATGACTCTTCCTAAGGCTACATGCACACAACCGTTGTGTAATTTGTAGAACGGCAAGGACAGCCATTGATATACCTGCCTATTCTTGTCCGCAAAACGGACAAGAATAGGACAGGTTATTTTTTTTTTTTTTGCGGGGCAACGGATGCGGAAAGCACACTGAGTGCTGTCCGCATCTTTTGCGGCCCCATTGGAGTGAATAGGTCCGCATCCGGACCAAAACGGCTGTGTGTATAAGGCCTAACGGAGATTACAAGGTAAATGAGTCAGTGAGATTCTGGCTTGTAGAGGAGGTATAGATTTATATTTAGTTAACACTGTTTTCACAATAAAGGGATAGGACAGAACCTCATTTAAGCTGGCGTCAGCTTTTTGGCAATTTTTAAGTATACAAATCCTTCTTTTATATTTCTTTATTCAATTCCAACCCACCTCTGGCTCCAAAAACTGCCACAAAAAGCTGGGTGACACCACCCTTATTAACATACCCTGCGTACCCTCCGGTTACCAGTATCTTAGGTGTCCTGATTGTGCTAGTAACACTAAGGCAATACTTATTGCAGCTAAGCTTCAGTGTGTACCTACATTTTATTTCCATTTCCACAATTTAATAGTATAGCTTCTAAAATATTAGTGAACTTTGTAATATAGTTTATTAAAGAAAAGTCCAGGGAAGGACGCGCTGCTGAGGGAGAAGAGACCTTCTGATAATCCAGCTCTGGGGAGATATCAATCACTCCCCAGTAGCTGCAGCCTTGTCTGCCTCAGCAGCTCATCCTCCCCTTTCCATAGACTTCAACAGGCTGTGTAAGGCCTCTTTCACACGGGCGTCATATTTTTTGCCCGGATAAGAGGCGGGTGCGTTGCGGGAAAATGCGCGATTTTTCTGCACGAGTGCAAAACATTGTCATGCGTTGCACTCGCGTGAGAAAAATCGCGCATGTTTGGTACCCAAACCCGAACTTCTTCACAGAAGTTCGGGCTTGGGATTGATGTTCTGAAGATTGTATTATTTTCCCTTATAACATGGTTATAAGGGAAAATAATAGCATTCTCAATACAGAATGCATAGTAAAACAGGGCTAGAGGGGTTAAATTTTTTTTTAACTCACCTTAGTCCACTTGATCGCGAAGCCGGCATCTCCTTGTGTCTCCTCTGCGCTGAACAGGACCTGGGGTGAGCATTAAATAGAGGTTAAGGACCTTTGATGACATCACTCCGGTCATCACATGGTACGTCACATGATCTTTTACCATGGTGATTCACCATGGTAAAAGACCATGTGATTACCGGAGTGACGTCATCAAAGGTCCTTAACCTCTATTTAATACTCACCCCAGGTCCTGTTCAGCGCAGAGGAGACACAAGGAGATGCCGGCTTCGCGATCAAGTGGACTAAGGTGAGTTAAAAAAAAAATTAAATTTTTTTTTAACCCCTCTAGCCCTGCTTTACTATGCATTCTGTATTCAGAATGCTATTATTTTCCCTTATAACCATGTTATAAGGGAAAATAATAATGATCGGGTCTCCAGCCCGATCGTCTCCTAGCAACCGTGAGTGAAAATCGCACCGCATCCGTACTTGCTTGCGGATGCTATGCGATTTTCACGCTTCCCATTCACTTCTATGGGGCCTGCGTCGCGTGAAAATCGGACAATATAGAGCATGCTGCGATTTTCACTCAACGCACAAGTGATGCGTGAAAATCACCGCTCATGTGCACAGTCCCATAGAAATGAATGGGTCAGGATTCAGTGCGGGTGCAATACGTTCACCGCACGGAAAACTCGCCCGTGTGAAAGGGGCCTAAGACTTGGATTTCACTGACCGTGACTGGGCCAGGGGGGAGGAAATTGCTCATTACTAGGACCCATACTATTGAATTATGGAAAATTGAATTACAGTTTAGGTATGCTTTGAAGCACTGAATCATATCAGCCTAGTCACAACAGGAGAATATAGTGTGGGTGGTAAAGCCTAAACCAACTGGCAGGTTGCATCTCACAGTGTCATTTTTAGGTTGTTTAGGGTACAGCCATTCATATCTTTTCCCTGCGCTTTACATTTATGACGAGTGAGAATATGCACACCATGCTTTATCTTGGCCCATGCTCTTATCTATATAGAACTGTTTGCTCTGCTATTTGCAGACGTCCCATAGAAATGAATAGAGGGCACTCTGCACAAACAGCCACCTCTCCAGTCACCTCTGTGGGACTGCTGGAAATGGCTGAGCCAGCACTGAGCTATTCTCCGAACTCCCATAGCAGTGAATGGAGTGTGGCGGCGCTTGAGGTGGCATATCACTTAGATGTGTCTGAGATGGAATACCCCTTTAAGTCTCCTCCAGCTTTATTTGCAATATATACGATTGGGCTGGAGAGTTATATCATTAGTTCAGGGATCCAACTAAATGAAGGCACTGTTGGGGTATCTGTCAGCTGCACAGTGCCTATAGAGACAGACCCACTGATTTCAGTGGTCTGTCACTGCCATCATGGTATTCAGTACTTTTATAGTACTGACCAGAAGCCTGCACAAGCGCTGCTCCTGCCGTCGGACGATAAGCGAGAGGTTACTTTCCTGATGTAAAAAAGAAAGCAATCTGTAAATTCAAGTCAGAGTGGGGGCAGCAAGCATCGGATACTACATCTTCACAGCGCTGGTGCATGCTGTGGGCTTCGGCAGCTCAGCACTATAAAAGTACTGAATGCCATCATGGCAGTGACAGACCACTGAAATCAGCGGGTGTTTCACTACCCAAACCTGACCTCAGTGAGGGTAGAATAGTCAATAGGACATCAGTATCTGATCAGTGGGGTCCGACACCCAGGATCTACAGTGATCAGCTGTTTGAGAAGACAGTGGCGCTCCCGTGAGTGCCGCGGCCTTCTCTCTGCTTTCCCTAGGCCAGTGACGACACATTCATCAGTCACGTGGCCTAGGAGCAGCTCGGCCCCATTCAAGTCAATGGGGCTGAGTGCAATACCAAGCACATCCACTAGACAAGGTACGGCGCCGTGCTTGGTAAGCTGCGAGAAGGCCGTAGCACTCAAGGAGCACTGCTGTCTTAAAACAGCTGATCAGTGGGGGTCCCGGGTGTCAGACCCCCAACGATCAGATACTGATTCAGAGGACAGGTCAACAGTAAAAAAAAAAAAAAAAAAAATCTGTTAAGTACTGTTTGACTAATATTTTCTGGCAGGATCCAACTTAGTTTTGCCAGATACCCCACATCATAACCTAAGGACTGACTAATCCACTTTCTTCTGCTCTCATTTTGCCATGAAATATAGAATTATAGCAAGGACCAAACATAAGTCTGTGCGAAGGTGTCCTAGTGGAGGGCCTTAGGGTACTTTCACACTTGCAGCAGGACGGATCCGACAGGCTGTTCACCCTGTCGGATCCGTCCTTCCGCTATTTCGGCGTGCCGCCGATCCGTCCCCATTGACTATAAGGGGGCGGAGCTCCGGCGCAGCACGGCGAAAGGCCGCCGGACTAAAAGTCTTGCATGTCCGACTTTTTAGTCTGGCGGCCTCTCACAGCGAACAGCCCCATCCCCATTATAGTCAATGGGGACGGAGCCGCGGCACGGCGAAATAGCGGAAGAACGGATCCGACAGGGTGAACAGCCTGTCGGATCCGTCCTGCCGCAAGTGTGAAAGTAGTCTTAACTGGTCCTCAGATCATGTGCAGTATCAAAAAGAGCCCTACAACGCGTGTCATTTTTTTCTTTAATGTTTTAGGAACAATGCTCAGCACATTTCTGGAAATAAGCCAAGACAATTTAAAAAGAAAAAAAATACATTTATATTTTCAAGTGAAATAAAATTAGCAGGAAGCACAGCAGCAACAGGAAGAGGAAGTAAATTATTTACAACTCAGCTGCACAATCATAAAAACAGATTGGACCCTATAGACGTCTCAGTAAGTTCCCCACTTATTGTTTCCCGCCCGTACTGCCGCCATACCCCGTCATAAAAAGTATAATGCTCTCATACGGAGCAAGATCATAAACACAAGAGGAGGCTTCTGACCACCACATCGAATGGTGTCCGTATGTGGCTCTATATAGTGTCCTAGAGGTAGCAACAAAAAAACAAAAACAGCTTCTAGCCATGAAAGGCTTTATCGCGGCTTAAAACATTGAAAGGTTTAAAATTCCAGTGTGTCCAATTTGGCCTAACATTCAGCAATGGGTAAGACATGATTAAGGGGACAAATCATAGTATAAGGATTTCATACATAGCCTGATTCTACTTTATTACCTACTGCCACTGTGGTATATGCAATGGAATGGATTCATAGTGGAAGGACCAAGGAGGCGTTTCTTTCCTTTGTGAATATACCTAAAAATGATGGAAGGATTTGCACTGGTCTGCTTTCCGCATGCAGCTATGCTACTGGTTGAAAAGGTCCTTCTCCTAGTGATATAGTGTTCTGAAGGCCTCTCCGGAAAGGCTGAAGGTGAAATGGTGTTCCTCGTGGGGTAAAGGCTTTATGCTACTCATCCAAACCCCTGATTTCTTTCTCTCCCCGCCCAACAAAAAAAATAAAAATTAAGGTGCAACAAAAAGGAAATGACACAATGTGGAGAACATCCTCCCACAAGGCTGTTTTACTATGCCATCACTTTTTCACATTAACCCTTACTAATGCACCTTCCCAGAAGGCCCTGCTCCTCAATGTAAACATTACCCTGCGTCTGCTGCTGCAAAAATAAAATGTAGCTTGCAGCGGTTATCTGTCTCTATAGCGCCCCCTACACTCCTCGTTAAGGTTTTACAAGATTATTTAAAAAAATCAAATCAACCCCTTAGCAGCTGCAGGGTCCTGCAATACTTTGCAGTCCCTGGCGGTGAAGAGGTTAACACTGGGCAGCAGTGAACATTAGTAGATCGTTTGAATATAGTCGAATCATCATATTCAGTACTGCTCCACAAGGCAGTAAGGATTTCGTCATCTGATTGATGGCCACGGCAATGACTCCGTTCTATCCCTTTAAAAGGTTACTCGCCACCAAAGGGGAGGGGGGGAGGGGGGGGGAGAGGACTGGAGGAGGCAGGTCTAGGCAGGCTCACGAGAAGCTCTGGATGGGATGACTGACCCTCATACACGCCCAGTAAATGGCACGGCCCAAACAGATCAGCGCCAACAGCAGCAGCACTGCCCACGAGGCATAGATTCCACCGTACTTCTGCGCCAAAGACCACGTGCCTCCCTGCAAGACAGATACAATTCTTATGTAAATATAAGATTGCGACTGAGTTTTTGGTATTTTATCATCTTTTCAGGTTATATGTTTGTACTCACCACAAGTCCAGCTGCAGCTAGAGCAAATAACAAGCCAATCAGAAAGCAGCAAACGCATCTCTTTCTTGGGTACCTCAGTCCAATAGAGGAACTGCAGATAAATAAAAACCGTAAAAAAAATAAAAATCCACGCATCCATCCTCTTCCTGTGGTAACCACTTCTCTCATACTTACACTTTTCGGCAGTGTGGGCAGCGTGCCAAGGTCCGGTCTGAAAAATCTGTCCACTATGAGAGGAAGAGAGGGACACATAAGCATCACGTATGGATTCCTGCACCACCTACTCAACCATCTGTTACAATGAGTTGTCACCGTGACTCTGGACCCTTCCTAGCGTCACAATGCTGCTTTTTTTTTCACCATATGGCAGAAACTGAGGATGGCTGAAGGGGGGAAACAATATATTCCTGCCTTAGATTTCCCCACATCTTGGACCACAAGTGGCATGGAGGGGACCATCCGACACTCTGCACATGACATGAAAGAACCGGCTCAAGGCCAATTGCAGCGCCAGGGGCCATTAACACTTTCATTGCCAAGGACATATCCCACACATCCTCGCAGGGTAGCACTTCAGCAGTCAAGAACGTATGAGATAGGTACTTACTACTGATGGCTGTATCTCAGCCAGGATATAAGAATGTAAAAGTTTAGGATTGTGGTGCTAGGCGCGATACATCCAAATATAGAAACCGGTGAAGTAGGAGCTGCATTTACCTGCAGCTCTCACTTCCGACCTTCAAGACCTGGTTCATATCTCTTGCTGCTATACAGCCGGAGATAGACCCGGTTAACGCAGCCTCCACCCCCATGCCTTCAGTCAGCCTGGGAGAGAGGGACATGCTAACAAAGAAAAGAAAATAAAACAAGCTCACATCTTTGCTGGCTCATTCACACGACCGTATAAAAAGGAGATAAATAGATCCTCCTGTCCCTGTATAACTAGAAGGGCACCATGGACTTCTGTGCATGTTCTCTCCCCCCCCCCAATAATCAGAGAACATACTTCATATATAGGTGGGGGGGGGTTGTTTTTCCCCCTGAAAAGTGAGATGATGAGTACTTCATCCCTCTGCACCTAGTTAGGCCTTTTACTGACATCACAACTCAGCATCCAGATTGCAAAATGTAATTACTCGCACTACAAACACGGTTCCTATCCTCCCCATACCCAATCTTTATTGTAAAATATTCTGATACTTTCTTTAGCGATACCCATTACATGCTACCATAGAGAGGAATAGCCAATATATATTTCTGACAAATACACTTTTCAGATGGGGGGCGTACTACTGGTGTATTTTTTGTGCCAATATTATGGGGGAAACACCTAGCCTCCCACTGATTATCAGAACAAGAGAGTTATGGCACTCAAACCGCAGGAGGATCAGGTGTTGTGCCCATAATACGGGAGGAATAAAGTAACTGCGTTACACCCGCCTTAAAGCGGCCTTAGTTAATGCATTATAGTAGGTTTGTATAATATTTAATTAGAATTACAGTTTGTATACTGGGATGAAAAATTATATACAGTACCGTTGTTGGCGCATTCCAGCGTTTCTTTAACTCATGCAGCGGGGAGTGAAGATGTGTTTTAGTCGCAAATTAGAATTTTTGTGCACTTTTGCTTATAATCACTGTTTGATACAAAGTTGTATGGAGGTGTTTGTGTGTATTAATTATTAGGTTTTATTTTTATACCTGATATGTGTGCAAAATGTGGATTTTGGTAACAGACATACTGTACAATGACTACAGCTTTTAACACTTGTGGATGATGGTCAAATATTACAATATTATGCAAAGTTACATGAAGGTGGACTTGGTTGTCAACAGTCAATCAAGGCAACTGCAATCATCAGGTTGTATACTTTATTTATTTATTTTTAGCCTCTTTTAATTGCTCTTGAATAACCAAATTATTATCTATAATGATGTCAGATTCTAATTTAATAACTTTCTCCTAGTTTTTTTTCTCAGTTTCCGCATATTGTATTTTCTTTTTCCTTATTTTATAGCAGGAGAGGCCACGTAAAAAAGCTTTTAAAGCGTCCCAAACAATGTGTACATGGACGGAATCTTAATTTCATTTCCAGAACTCAGATATCTCATTATTTATTAATACTTGTTCTGCTAATAATTGTATCCAATGCGAGTTTAACCTAAACCGCCTACTCTCAATCCTCATATCCAGTTCAGTAATTAATAATGGAATCGGGGAATGATCTGAGATGCCATGGGCTTCATATTAGGGATCGACCGATTATCGGATTTACCGATATTATCGGCCGATATTCAGGATTTTGAACACTATCGGCATCTATTTTGCCGATATTCCGATAGTGTATGGGGGACACAGATCGCGCTGCTGACCGCACTCTCCGTGTTCCCCTTAGCAGCACAGGGGAGAAGGAAGCAGTGTCTCCCTCCCCCTGTGCTGCTCCTGCCGCTGCCGCCAATGTAAGGACAGGGGACAGGAGGAGGGGAGGAGCTATGGCCACTGCTCCACCAATGAAGATTAATCTATCATTCATTCATATACAGGAGGCGGGAGCTGCAGGATCACATAGCCGGCTCCCGGCCTCTATGAGCTGTAGATGCGATCTGCGGTAGTTAACTCCTCAGGTGCCGCGGATCGCAGCTACTTGTCATAGAGGTCGGGAGCCGGCTATGTGATCCTGCAGCCAGCTCCCGCCTCCTGTATATGAATAAATGTGAGATTAAGCTTCATTGGTGGCGCAGTGCGCCCCCCCCAAGCCCCCCAGTATTAGACATTGGTGGTGCAGCCCCCCCCCAACCCCAGTATTAGACATTGGTTGCGCAGTGCGCCCCCCCTCCCCCCCAGTATTAACCAGTGGTGGCGCATAGGGCCCCCCCACCCCAGTCGCAGTGCGCCCCCCCACCCCAGTCGCAGTGCGCCCCTCCACAGGATCCCCTCTCCCTTGCTCCTCCGATCGGAGCCTCAGCAGTGTAATGCTGGGGCTCCGATCGGTTACCATGGCAGCCAGGACGCTATTGAAGCCCTGGCTGCCATGATAAGCTCCATGCTGCTGTGTGCACAGAGCACACAGCAGCAGGGACAGTGTGAGCTCCTATTCACCCTGATAGATCTCTATCAGGGTGAATAGGACAAGGGTTCTAGTCCCTAAGGGGGCTAAAAGTTAGTTAAAAAAAAAAAAAAGTTACAAAAAAAATAATAAAAACACCAAAATATTAAATATAAATGAAAAAGAAAGATTTACAAAAAAAAATACACATTAACAATAAACATTAATTTTCAGCAGATTTGTGGGAATTTTTAATTTTTTTTTCAAAAATGAAAATTCCCAGAATATCGGTATAAATTATCGGCTATCGGCCTGAAAGTTCACAAATTATCGGTATCGGCCCTAAAAAATCAATATCGGTCGATCCCTACTTCATATCTCTTTATTTTTTTTATCCTATCAGTAAATTCGCTACTGGCAAGGTCTATTCTGGACATTGAGTTATAGGAACGGCTAAAACGGGAAAAAGCCGTTCTACTTCCATAGAGATACCGCCATATATCGATTAACGCCATTTCCTGACAAATATTATATAAAAGAGAAGGGGGCCCTATTTTAGCCTTATGGTCTATCAAGGTGGATTGTCTATCAATCCCAGCCTCCATTGCAGCATTTAAAATCACCCGTCACCAGGACTGGGCATTTATTTTTACCAGAGATAAACTCCGCCAGTTTATTCAACACAAAAGATGGAAAGCGGGAGGGATATACACAAAAGCTAATATACATCTCTGGCCATTCCAACATCCGTATAAAAAAAAAAAACATATCTACCTTCCCTATCAAAAAGTTGTGCTAATGGAGCATAATCAATATTTTTATGTATGTACACGCTGATGCCATGAGAATATGAAGAGAGACAGGAATGATATTCGTATTGGGCCCACTTCCTTCTCATGGCATAAATCTTCTCAAATGGTACATGCGTTTCCAGGCCCACAATCGCAGGGAGATGTTTGTAAATTAAGTCAAACACTGCTCTCCTTTTTGTGTTGTCCGCTATTCCACGTACATTCTAGGTCAATATCCTATGTATCTTACATGCCATTAGAATAGAAAAAGGTCTATCCTGATTAGGACCCTCATCTTCCCCCCAGTAACTCCAGCGACAATACCCTCCCCACCCCTCCGAGCCTCCCTACCATAATTCATGAGCGTACAACACCTCATAAATCTCTTCCACAACACCAATCCCCCCCCCCCCCCCCAGCACCCCTCCTCCATCCGAGCTTCAACTACACTGATAGCAAGGATTCTTAAAACACCTTCTTCATCTCATATTCCCTTAGAATCGAACTATTCCGCAGCAGCTACCGGGTTTATGGGGAAAAAAACAAAAACAAACACTGTATCTTTATAAACTATTCTTAATTTTGCCGGATATAACGTTGAGTACTTAATATTGACTTGCTTAAGCCTTTTCTTGAGGTCTCGATATTCTCTTTTATTCTGCGTTTCTCTTGAAAAATCTGGGTAGATCTCAATTCTATTCCCATTGTACTCTCTCTCTCTCTCTCTCTCTCTCTCTCTTGTTTCTCTATTTTACGTCTTAATACATTATCCCTATCTTTGAAGCACATCATTTTCACTAAAAGAGACCTTGGGGGGGCTTCCAATTGGGGGTTTCTTAAATGGGGACCGATGAGCACCATAAACAAAAGGTGATGGTAATTCTGTCCCAAGGGTTTCCTGTAACCATTTTTGTGTAAACTCCGCAGGGTCTTCCTTTTCTACCCCTTTAGGGAAGCCCATCATCAGTCTGAGATTGTATCTCCGAGACCTATCCTCCAGATTAGTAAGCTTGTCTCAGCAGCCTACGGTCCAGATCTATTTCTTCAATCCTTTTACTCATTCTAGCTACCTTTTTTTTTTTCATCAATGGAAGTTTCTGTGTCCTTAACTCTTGACCGCATTTTGTTCAGCTCGTCTTTGATCAGCAAAATATCTGATTGAACAGCAGCGACAGTAGCGGAGAGTGCTCCTAAAGACTGATCAGTCATTTTAACGGCGCCTAAAATATCTTCAAACTTCTGATCTATAATGCCCATATGATTATCAGTTTACTTCATTACGTCCTGATTCTGCCACATCGGGGCGCAACCCAGTCTCTTCGTTCAAAACTATCTTGAGATTTCTGACTCCCTCTGGTTTTGGAGGGGGAAGGGGATTTAAGGAATCTCTCCATTTTTGTTAAAGGGCTACTAACTCCACTCCCCTTTGGGCACGGCGCCCCTGCAGATTTCCTATTGTAGGATTAAGGGGGCATTATTTTTTTTCTTTCCCTTTTCTTCTCCCCGCTATCTCCCCAGTCTTCACATAAGACACCACTTAGGCACCTAAATCAGGGTTAACACCAATAGAAAGAGAAAGGCACAGGATCGATCTTCTCATGGAGCTTTGATGAGACTTCCAAGGAAGGGACCTGAGAAAGTTATTTTAAAATCCTACAATAGGAAGTCTCCCTGTAGAGATAAGGGCCGCCAAATAGTAGATCCTTCAACCCAGTCTTATATCCTACATCTGATGTATAAATACAAAGATGTAGCATCAGTTCCTCTCAAGGTAGCCGATAAAGCTAGTAGATTAGGTACAGTGGGATGCGAAAGTTTGGGCAACCTTGTTAATCGTCATGATTTTCCTGTATAAATCGTTGGTTATTACGATAAAAAAATGTCAGTTAAATATAGCATATAGGAGACACACACAGTGATATTTGAGAAGTGAAATGAAGTTTATTGGATTTACAGAAAGTGTGCTATAATTGTTTAAACAAAATTAGGCAGGTGCATACATTTGGGCACTGTTGTCATTTTATTGATTCCAAAACCTTTAGAACTAATTATTGGAACTCAAATTGGCTTGGTAAGCTCAGTGACCCCTGACCTACATACACAGGTGAATCCAATTATGAGAAAGAGTATTTAAGGGGGTCAATTGTAAGTTTCCCTCCTCTTTTAATTTTCTCTGAAGAGTAGCAACATGGGGGTCTCAAAACAACTCTCAAATGACTTGAAGACAAAGATTGTTCACCATCATGGTTTACCCTGGGTTCACACCTGAGCGTTTTACAGCGCGTTCCTACGCGCTGTAAAACGCACAAAAAGGAGAAACCAATGCTTCCCTATGGGAATGGTTCTCACCTGGGCGGTTTACAGCGCGTACGATCGCGCTGTAAAACGCCCGACGCTCAAACAAGTTCTTGAGCTTCTTTGGGGCGTTTTGTCGCGCGTTCCCGTACATAGACTTTCGGGAACGCGCGACAATGGGCGTTCACTTGTCTCTGTGAGCGCGATTGTAAACGCCAGTACAATCGCGCATACAGAGCGCTCCATCGCGAACGCTCAGGTGTGAACCCAGGGTTAGGGGAAGGATAAAGAAAGCTGTCTCATAGATTTCAGCTGTCTGTTTCCACAGTTAGGAACATATTGAGGAAATGGAAGACCACAGGCTCAGTTCAAGTTAAGGCTCAAAGTGGCAGACCAAGAAAAATCTCGGATAAACAGAAGCGACGAAAGGTGAGAACAGTCAGAGTCAACCCACAGACCAGCACCAAAGACCTACAACATCATCTTGCTGCAGATGGAGTTACTGTGCATCGTTCAACCATTCGGCGCACTTTACACAAGGAGATGCTGTATGCGAGAGTGATGCAGAGGAAGCCTTTTCTCCGCCCACAGCACAAAAAGTGCCGCTTGAGGTGGGCTAAAGCACATTTGGACAAGCCAGCTTCATTTTGGAATAAGGTGCTGTGGACTGATGAAACTAAAATTGAGTTATTTGGCCAAAACAAGGGGCGTTATGCATGGAGGAAAAAGAACACAGCATTCCAAGAAAAACACCTGCTACCTACAGTAAAATATAATGGTGGTTCCATCATGCTGTGGAGTTGAGTGGCCAGTGCAGGGACTGGGAATCTTGTCAAAGTTGAGGGACGCATGGATTCCACTCAGTATCAGCAGATTCTGGAGACCAATGTCCAGGAATCAGTGACAAAGCTGAAGCTGCGCCGGGGCTGGATCTTTCAACAAGACAACGACCCTAAACACTGCTCAAAATCCACTAAGGCATTTATGCAGAGGAACAAGTACAACGTTGTGGAATGGCCATCTCAGTCCCCAGACCTGAATATAACTGAAAATCTGTGGTGTGACTTAAAGAGAGTTGTCCATGCTCGGAAGCCATCAAACCTGAATGAACTAAAGATGTTTTGTAAAGAGGAATGGTCCAAAATACCTTCAACCAGAATCCAGACTCTCATTGGAACCTACAGGAAGCGTTTAGAGGCTGTAATTTCTGCAAAAGGAGGATCTACTAAATATTGATTTTATTTATTTTTTTGTGGTGCCCAAATTTACGCACCTGCCTAATTTTGTTTAAACAATTATAGCACACTTTCTGTAAATCCAATAAACTTTATTTCACTTCTCAAATATCACTGTGTGAGTCTCCTATATGATATATTTAACTGACATTTTTTATCGTAACAACCAACAATTTATACAGGAAAATCATGACGATTAACAAGGTTGCCCAAACTTTCGCATCCCACTGTAACTAAAGTAATTAAGATAGCGGACAAATATGGCAGGTAGTAAAAGTTATTCAGAAGACAGTGGATTCTAATGATTAGGATGGTTAGTACATCAACACTGCGGGTGGAGTAATACTTGCATTGCCCTGGAGAGGGTGTTCACCTCCATCCTTCAGCTAACGGCCCTCTCACCTGTGTGACAAAGACTGGAGACAACCTAATGCCGGCCGCAGCAGACAAATCACTCCACAGGAATGGAGCGCCAACATATTCAGTCGCAGTCCTCTCAGAGCCAACAGCCGGCCACGGCGCCAAGACCCATACGGCCACAGTACAGGAGTCAAGTCCCACCTGGTGACGAGGGGCACTGCCGTCCAAACATTAAAGGCTTTTCCCCAGAGCCCGTCTTGGTCTCTCAAGATCTCAGCAGCCCGATATCCAACCTGACAACCACCGGTCAGGAATAGGGTCGGCGATATCCGGGTTGGACTCTGCCCAGGGTAGTCAGTCTCGGGCAGGGGTATCCAGCACCCTGCAGTATCGCTCAGGGCCAGCATTTCTCCATACAGGGAGGGGACCACGAGATGCCGGGGAAGAGGCAAGCTGGGGGCAGGACCGTGGCACGGCAACGTGCTTACATCATGCCGCTACATAACACAGGTTGTATACTTTCTTAAAATATATAGGTTTTGGGGGGGTGCACTTTTCAAGTTGTGAAATCCCTGTATTTTACAGGCTGTTCCTTTTGGAAACTCCACATTAACCCCTTGAGGTTTTTTTTACATTTTTATTTGCGGTTATCCTATAAAGACCTGCGACCTACAAGCTTCCATAGGAACTGTAGCTCTGATACAATGAGTCTCTTCAGAGAGACACAGTACATCAGAGAGAAGGAAAGGCTCACCAGATTGCCCCATGGGAAAGCCAGTCTTAAAATGTAAGTGCACATTTCCATTTTTTCAGTATTTTTTAGATGCCGTGGTCTGACCACAGCATCTAAAGGTTAAATGTATGCAATTGGCATTATTGCTGGTCGCAAGCATTAGCCTAGGGCCTCTGCTGCTTAAAACCCCTCCTTCCGCTGCAGTGGGACTCAAGGGGTTAAAACTGCATTTTTGGTCTTTCCAGTTCTAATGATTTTATGAGAATTTGTGCATGTAACTTTAGGACTAAGTGATATGCATATACATGCTGAACGTCTATTTTTAGGATGTGTGGTGTGTATAACTTTCTGCTTGGCTCACACTTTTATAGGAAGTGAGTCATCAGAAAATGACCCATTGTTTAAATCACGTTTTTATGTTAAAAATAAGATCACCAAAAATTCTTTAAAGTTTCTAAGTCTCTATCAATACTTAAAGAAGACCTGTCGCCACAAAATGCAGTGCAATCTGAAAGCACCATGTTATAGAGCAGGAGGAGCCGAGCAGATTGCTATATATTGTAATTTGTACATTTAGATCTTTGTGTTTTCCACTTCCTGTGAATCAGCTATTGGTACAGGAGGGAGGGGTCATCAGTGATTGAGAACATTGTGTGTATAAGGCCCGTATTACAGATTATCTGACCAGTCCTTGGTTATATGGCCAATTACACACACCAACTATTGGTCTGTTGGTGTAATACAGGCCTAAGTGTGCACGCAGAGATAGCAGTCAGTCACTGACACCTACCTCCTCTACCGATAGTTGTTCACAGAGTAATTATATAAAATGTATGAATTACAGGTTTTTCTGAATCTATTCCCCCCCCCCCCCCCCCCCAAAAAAAAATAATATATCAATCCGCACAGCCTCTCCTGCTCTATGCCATGCTGCCTGTAGATTGCATTGCATTTTGTGGCGACAGGTCCTCTTTAAATCCTGCAGTTTTTCAGACCTGCCACTAAGCCAAATAATTGGCGCCATTTCTTGGTCTGTACAGGTCACTTTACTGCAGTTACCTGCTTATCTATACACAGAGGGGATGTCATTATAGGCAGGATTAGGCTACTTTCACACTAGCGTTCGGGCGGATCCGTTCTGAACGGATCCGCTCATATTAATGCAGACGGAGGCTCCGTTCAGTACGGATCCGTCTGCATTAATAACTTTAAAAAAATTCGCAAGTGCGCAAGTGCGAAAGTAGCCTGCGCGGATCCGTTCAGACTTTCAATGTAAAGTCAATGGGGGACGGATCCGCTTGAAGATTGAGCCACATTGTGGCATCTTCAAACGGATCCGTCCCCATTGACTTACATTGAAAGTCTGGACGGATCCGCACGGATCCGCACGCCTCCGAACGGCCAGGCGGACACCCGAACGCTGCAAGCAGCGTTCAGCTGTCCGCCTGTCCGTGCGGAGGCGAGCGGAGCGGAGGCTGAACGCCGCCAGACTGATGCAGTCTGAGCGGATCCGCCTCCATTCAGACTGCATCAGGGCTGGACGGCTGCGTTCGGGTCCGCTCGTGAGCTCCTTCAAACGGAGCTCACGAACGGAAACCCGAACGCTAGTGTGAAAGTAGCCTAAGAAAGACAAATAAGACAGGATCCACCATTAACACTAGGTGATTGTCAGATCTTATCTATTCTTCCCGTGTACAATCACATCTGCACAGGTCACAGAGCCTGCCTAGAAAGTTCTCCAATACAAGTCAATGAGGTTCCTTCAGTCCATTGTGTCTATGGACCTTGGGCTCCAGTAAAGCAATTTCCTAAATGCTGTTAAGAACAGCTCAGGCAAGATAGCCGCCCCCATAATCATGACTGACTTATGTATTTTTTTATGAAAATTGATGCGAAGGTGTCAGTGTGTATGAAGTGATTAGCATTTTGACTATGTGTTGGGTGTATACTTTCAGAACATATACGGTATGAGGAAAGGGGGTTAGCCGGAATTTTTATTTTGTACATGTCAAAGCGCAAAAATTCTCCCAGCTACTCCCGAGCTTCCGTAACTCAGGAGTTCCAGCTTCAGTGTGACCTGCTGGGCTATGCTGTTTGTGTAGCGACCATTTACAGCAATGGGAGCACCAGCCACTCAGCGGTTTCCATAATTCCAACTCTCCGAGCCGATGCTTACTGTGGATTATTCCCTTCTCAGCCATGAAACCCCTTTAAAGCTTCTGCACCTCAGACATGCCAGACGCATAAAGAGCCACTGAGCTATGTGTAAACTGCTTCACCTTCCTCCCGCTTCCGGGATGTGCTTGTCAATTCAACTTTTCAAACCCAATAAAAATATACTATGAAAAAAATTGCTTTACCACTCACCTATCTACCTCTGTCAACAGTTAAGAGGTCAAAACTACTGAGACTCCCTTTTAGGGCTCATTCACACAACTGTAGTGTTTTTGCGGGCCGCAAATTGTGGATCCGCAAAACACTGATATCGGCCCGTGTGCGTTACGCAATTTCATGGCAGTCATGGCCGCCACTATGATAGAGCAAGTCCTATTCTTGTCCGCAATTGCGGGCCAGAATAGGACTTGCTCTATATTTTTTGCGGGGATGCAGAACAGGACTACGATGCAGACAGCGCACGGTGTGCTGTCCGCATCTTTTGCGGCCACATTGAAATGCGGAACGGGTGCGGACCCATTAATACGGTCGTGTGAATGAACCAGCAAAGACGTGAGCTTAGTTTTTTTCTTTGTTTAGGCAGTTTCCTGGCGTTTACTAGTTTTATTGGGGGTCGGACATTTACTTCAGATTATATGCAAATTAGAGGGAGGGGAGGGAATTTGGTCTGACGGCTGCGTTTACTTAAAACTCTTATTTTCCTTAATGGGAGAGGAAATAACTGCAGAAAAATTCCCATGACTTTTTCTAAGGCCCCATGCACACTGCCGTGTTTCACAGCCGTGTGCGGGCCGTGGAACCGCGGCCTGGATCCCTCCTGAGAGCAGGAGCGCACGGCGTCACTGGTTGCTATGACGCCGTGCGCTCCCTGCTGCCGGCACAATACAGTAATACACTGGTATGATCTATACCAGTGTATTACTGTACTGTGCCGGCAGCAGGGAGCGCACGGCGTCATAGCAACCAGTGACGCCGTGCGCTCCTGCTCTCAGGAGGGATCCAGGCCGCGGTTCCACGGCCCGCACACTGCTGTGAAACACGGCCGTGTGCATGGGGCCTTACAAAGCACACAACAGTCAGGTGTGCGGCAGTCCTGCAATCATGGCACAGATAGAGAGGTTGTACGTATACCAGGAATAGAAAGCATACCAGAAAGTTGTTCTTGCAGTGTCCACAGATGACCCTCACTCCGACAGGCTGTGGCTCTGGGCTCAGGGGCCCGGCGTGTACAGGGCCCAGATTGATGATTCTTTTACTAGTGAAACACACAGGTCAGTTACCCAGTTATCACTCTTACATTATAGCACATGAACACGCTACTCAAAAAGCTCTTACCAGTATGGTCTTGGACAGGCTATCCTCTGGGAAGTGACTTTACAGATCAGCAAGCAATTACAAGGACAGCGCACATACTTCTTCCCCTGGGGGGCATTCTTTATGGGCTATAGAAATAAAGGACAAGTCATGGATGCATTGCCTCCTCCTCATTCATTTCACCATTGTTACACTAAAGAGGTCCTCTAGTGACCATGAAACACAGTGCAATCTGCAAGTAGCTTGTTATAGAGCAGGACGAGCTGAGTGTCACAGCCTCTGTTGTTGCAGCATGTAGGTGGCTACTGCTTTCCCCTTGGTCCTTCCGTGTCTGGTGCCGGAGGGGTTAATTATCTGGCTGTGTGTCTTGGGTGCGGCCTCTTGGCTCTTTATATGTTGTGTTGTGAGCCTGAGGTCAGTTGCCCTCCAGCCTTTGTGTTAGCTGAAGTGTTGCTCCTTTCCTGGATATACCATCTGTCCAGTGGGAGGGCCTCCTAGCTAGACATACTCTCACGGTGGGGAGTGGCGGGAAAACTCCCCACCATGTAGCGTAGGAAAACGGGGAAGCAGCTAGGCCTGGACACCAGGAAAAGCGAGCAGGTCACCTCCATGCTGCAACAACAACACGGCGCAGGCAACCGCGTCACGGCGCACACAACAGAGGCCGTGACACTCAGCAGATTGATGTACATTTTTTGGCCTATTCTGAGCTCAGTAGCCATCAAACACTGGAAACATGGAGTACTCTGAATTGCATCACTGCTATACTTACTATATGAAACTTTGAAGCTCTTTGCTCACATTCTAGATTAAAACTGTGTCGGGCCCATCTACCAGCGACAAGGGGGCTTCCGATAGACAGGACCTACACCCTCAGACATTCCCCTTGTGGGGCCTAAGCCTACAAAATTCTGAGAAATGCAGAATCCAGCTATATTATACTCAGATTAAAAGCCCTAATTAATAATTTGAGTAGAATATAGCTGGATTTCATATTAACCTGAATTTTGTAGGCTCAGGCCACATGAGGGGCAGGTCACTGGTAGATGGGCCACACACAGTTTTCATATAGTAAGTAGAGCAGTAATGCAATACAGATGTATCCAGGTTTTCAGAATTTGAGCATGGAGCAGTGTGCTGCCGCATATAGTGTTTGCTTTTGCATTGCAGCCATGGTAGAGTGCACGGGTACTTAATTTCACATTGTTTGGAGGTGCTGGTCAAACTTGCATTGGACGTTTTATCAGTGACTGACAGCTATTCTGTATGACTGTGTATACTTAGATAGCTGTCAGTTACTGATAAGGCCACCTGTATAAATTATTTACCATAGAACTGTATATCAATCTGCTCAGCTCCTCCTGTTCTATAACCCGATCTCTGCAGATTGTACTGCATTTACAGATTCTCTTTAACCCCTTAGTGACCAAGCGTTTTTCTTCCTTTTTTCAACGTCTCATTCCAAGAGCTATAACTTTTTTATTTTTCCGTCTATATAGCTTTATGAGGGCTTGTTTTTTGCAGGACAAGCTGTAGTTTTTAATGGCGCCATTTTGGGGTACAACTTTCCGATTAACTTTTATTAACTTTCTGGGAGGGAGATGGGAAAAAACAGCAATACTGCCACTGCGTTTTTACGTTATAAATTTTACAGTGTTCATTTTTCGGTATAAATAACATAATATCTTTATTCTCTGGGACAGTACGATTATAGTAATACAAAGGTTTTTTTACGGTTTACAATTTTTTGCAATAAAACCCCTTTTTTTTTTTGTAAAATAAAAATGTTTTTGCATTGCCACTTCCCAAGACCCATCATTTTTTTTATTTTTCTTTATATGGAGTTGTGTAAGGGCTTGATTTTTGGGGCACGACTTGTATTTTTAATTGGCGCTTTTTGATCGCTTGTTATTAGGTTTATTCAGTGGCAACTCAGAATAAATTAGCAATTCTGTCTTTTTTTTTACGCCATTCACCGTAGGGGATAATTTACGCGATATTTATGTAGTCTGGGTCGTTACAGACGCGGCAATATCAAACATATGGGGAAGAAATTTTTTTGCTATTTTTTTTCATTGAAAAGCGTATTTTCAATGGAAAAAAAAGTTACATTTTTTTTAATGGTATTTTCATTGAATAAATGAGTTTTTGTTTTTTTTACCACTTAATAGTCCCACAAGGTTACTATAACAGACACCTTTTTGATTGCTTTTAAAATGCAATGCACTATCCCTATAGTGCATTGCATTTTAATGGCAAGGCTATTCTGACACTGACCAGCGTAGCCTTCCTGAAATTACTCAAGGCTGGTCTGGGGCCTACATCAGACCCCAGGCAGCCTTCACACACATCGGCACCCCGCGATCGCATTTGCAGGGTGCCGATGGGAGACAGAGGGAGTCCACTCCCTCTGTCAGCACTTTTACGTGCGGCGGGCGCTATTGCCCGAGGCATGTAAAGCGTTTAACAGCCCTGATCGGCACTCCTGCTGATCCAGGCTGTTAGAGCAGGGCCGCGGCTCTCATGTATAAAAGCGGCCCAGCCTAAGGCCCCTAAGTGATCACCGTAAAAAGGCATATGGGTCACTAAGGGGTTAACGGGGTTGTCCACTTTTTTTTTATTTTTTATATTGACAACCTTTCCGGGGGATAGGTTCAGCAATATCAGATTGGCTGGCACTGATTCGCTGTTTGAAGAGAAACGCTGCCTTCGCTTCACGGTTTACCTTCTTGCTGTCGCAACTGCAGTGGCGAGCAAGTGTAATTACAAGTACGCCATATCACTCACTTCAATGGGATGGCTCCTTCCGATTCCCTTGAACATAGGTCACCAATAGAAAAATAGCTTCTCTACGTAACGTTCATGTAAAATGTCTGCATTTCTTACCGTGGCCTCGTTGCAGACTCCACACTTCACCACATGTTGGTGCATCTTCCCCTCCACATTGATGAGTGACTGGCAGACCCTGCATGTTATCATGGGGGCAGAACCACTTTCTGGACTTGTCAGTGGAGAATAGGGTGGGGGATCTTCACCGGGTAACACTGAGCCACCCGTTGGGAACACCTGAAAGCCTGGAAAGAATTAAAAAAAATATATACAAATGAAAAACAAATATTGCAAAGAAACTGTTTAACCAGCAATCCTGATAAGAGCCACTGAGATAAGAAGTGTCCTAGAGAATGTTATCTCCGTGATGAGTGCCTTTCACCTCTCACCGCTGATCCCTTTCTCCTCTGAGGCACTCCTTTACTGGATTTCCCAAGAGTTAAAGGGGATTTCCAGGCACCTATTTTAATGCTTAGAATGTTTTAAAATCAAACTTGTACTACTCCTGTGTCAACGCTTCCCCGATTCCGCCACTGGTCCCTGACAACACTGACTGCTTGGCCAATCACTTTCTGTGATAGGCCACCACTCTGGCCAGTGATTGGTCACATAAAAAAAACAAAACAAAAAACAAACAAACACTCTTGAGGACAGCACCAAACGTCCCAACAAAGAATGCCTGGTCAGGAATGCAGTTAAACGCCATGGCAGGCAAGTCCACCACCTCCAGTGAAATGATGTCAAGAAGACTTGATCTACCACTGGACATGCTGATGGCATCATGTATCTTTTACAGTGATTGGTCACAAGGAACCAGCAGGAGAACGGGGACTATTACTACTTTTATTACTTTCTAAGGGTAGTATTTTTTACGTTTCATTTTGAACGACCTATAACCTCTTACATCCAGATTATATATTCAATGACATATTAAAGTCGACCGAACCCCAGGTGGGTCTGGCCAACTATCTGATGTGTAGAGGGGTGTCCTGACCCTCCCAACTAATGCATTCAACTCTACGGGACTGCAGAGTACAAGCGCCCAGCTACCCCCAGAAAGTCACTGAATGTAATGGGGACTTTCACGTAGTTATGTGTTGCTTAATTAATCCATATACAAGTTTGCAGTCATGAGCACCAAGGGCGGGCCCAAGCTTCTCTGCGCACCAAGGGCGGGCCCAAGCTTCTCTGTGCACCAAGGGCGGGCCCAAGCTTCTCTGTGCACCAAGGGCGGGCCCAAGCTTCTCTGTGCACCAAGGGCGGGCCCAAGCTTCTCTGTGCACCAAGGGCGGGCCCAAGCTTCTCTGTGCACCAAGGGCGGGCCCAAGCTTCTCTGTGCACCAAGGGCGGGCCCAAGCTTCTCTGTGCACCAAGGGCGGGCCCAAGCTTCTCTGTGCACCAAGGGCGGGCCCAAGCTTCTCTGCGCACCAAGGGCGGGCCCAAGCTTCTCTGCGCACCAAGGGCGGGCCCAAGCTTCTCTGTGCACCAAGGGCGGGCCCAAGCTTCTCTGTGCACCCTTGCTCCTCCCACTGACACTGCAAGGCAAGAGGATAATGCAGTAACCTGGCCCTGCTGATGAGAGAGGAGAGCACAAAGTGCTCACATGGATTAGAAATACTTTTTCTCTAAAATGAAAGTTCACATTTTCACATGGTAAACGATTGCAGACACAACATCCTTTCTCGGTAACCTTTGGGGTGTTTCCATTCCCCAGAAAAATACGTCCCAAGTGCCCAGGGGGCGTTTCCAGGGCTAATGCTGGATGGCGTCACTCTTCTCCACTTTGAAATCTTGTGCAGGAGCAGACTGCCCCTTCCTGTCCGGTGGTCCTGTAGTGCGCAATGTGATGCCGATGCTCTCAGTAGGTATTGTAAAGCGCAGGTGGGCGGTAGTCGGTGCTTGATTTTGAAGTGGAGAAGCACAAGACTTTCAGGAAGAGCGCAGAAGGGGCTAGGACCGCATACAAGTGGAGGGCTTGGTCAGTGAGTGCTGGAAACAGGGCACTTGGGGCCTCATTAGCATATAGAATAAGGGCACCCAAGGTACACTTCTCATGTTGTAGATGAAGACTGCGGTCTTCCTGTGCGATACCGAGGTGACCATTCCCTTTATTGACACTACGGGGCATCTACACAGGTACATTCATATAGCACAGTGATGACTAACCTTTTACAGACTGAGCGCCCAAACTGTAACCAAAAACCCACTTATTTATCGCAAAGTGCCAACGCGGCAATTTACCCTGAATACTACAGTCCAGTATGGTATATCTTCCATGTACTTTATCACTTAGCTATAATATCCTGCCTACATTCAGTGCGCTGCTCGTGCCGTTCATCGTGCGCCCTGCGCTGATGAATGGCAGGAAAAGTCTAAGGCATATTGGTACACAATAGACTATTTCCAGGGTGCGGGTGCCCACAGAGAGGTATCTGAGTGCCACCTCTGGCACCCGTGCCATAGGTTCTCCACCACTGATATAAGAGATGGCAATGTCACAGGAATGTGTGTGTGTGTGTATATATATATATATATATATATATATATATATATATATATATGAAGAAAAAAGGCGGCACTGGCTCAACAAGGAAAAAAGCGGGTGCACGTCTCAGAGGGAATGGAATAATTTCCCTATTGAAAATAACAAGAAAAAATTAGCGGCACTCCAAGTAGTAAAGTGATGAATCCTTTATTCACACCACTGGTGTGAATAAAGGATTCATCACTTTACTACTTGGAGTGCCGCTCATTTTTTCTTGTTATATATTATATATATACTGTATATGAGACATGTCCATATACTTCAGTAGTCACCGTACAGGACACACAGCCAGGTCATGTATTCTATACTCACAACAGTCTACTGGACCCCTCATATCTTACAGGCCAGACACATGTAGTATACACACAATCAATTATGGCCCCTTCCAGATTCCTCAGGGTAATAACTCTTAAATGCCATTTGTTGAAGTGACACAACCCCTTTATCATGTAGAGAAAGTTAATACAAGGCACTCACTAATGTATTGTTATTATCCATATTGTCTCCTTTGCTGGCTGGATTCATTTTTCCATCACAATATACTGCTCGTTTCCATGGTTATCACCACCCTGCAATCCAGCCATGGTGGTCGTTCGTTCTTGCACACTATAGAAGAAAGCACTAACCTATGTGTACTCCCGTGGTCCCAGCCACCACTGGCATTTTCTCCTATATTGTGCAAGCACGGCCACTGCTGCTGGATTGCCGGGTGGTCGTAACCATGGAAACGAGCAGTGTATAATGTGATGGAAAAATGAATCCAGCCAGCAAAGAAGGCAAAATGGATAATAACAATACATTAGGTAAGTGCCTTGTATTAAAGGGGTGATTTTGTAATAAATATTGGTGACCTATCCTCAGGATAGATCCCCGGACCCCCACCGATCAGCTGTTAGAAGAGGCCGGCACTCCGTGAGCACCGCAGTCTCTTCCTAGGCCATGTGATGTCATCGGTCACATGGCCTAGGGGCAGCTCAGTCCCACTGAAGTGAATGGGCTGGCTATACTATGTACAGTAGGGAGCATGGCGGCTCCCCATGATAGCTGATCACCAGGGGTGACAGGACTCAGACCCCCGCCGATCTGAGGATAAGTCATCATCATATATTACTTTCTCTACATGATAACTGCCACTTGCTGACGTGAGACAACCCCTGACAATGGGACATTATGACTTCTTCAGTAGTGACTGAAGCACCAGGGAGTAAGATGGCAGCAGGGGCCTGCTAATAACCTATTACTATCCCAGAAGGACGCCACGCCCCAGGCTTGATGCGACCATCACTTCCTCCACCAGCCAATCAGATCCACGCACACAGGTTCATATGTGGGCTGATGGTAAAGTGGGCGGAGCTCAAGGTCTCACTAATAAACAAATCACTAGGGGGCGAAACCTTACCTTGCGGCTTGTTGCTGGGGGCGGGGCCAGGACCACCGTATGGAGGAGCCGAAGGAAGTGCTGTACCAGGTGAAGGGGCTCCGGGACCTACCGAGGCTCCCATGCCCCCTCCGTCCCCGAGGTCAGAGAGGAGAGGGGAGCGCTCTCCATCCGCCATGTCCCTCGCTCCCACCTAGTACCGGCACACACGATTTCTGCTGTGCTGCTTCTCCCGTCTGCTGACGCACCTCACACTGCGGCTGCGCGGTACGCCTGCGCAGGAGTCGGAGAGGGGGAGGATTGCCAGGACGCATGCGAAGTACATAGTCACGTGCAGGATAATTGCAAACAAAGGTCTTCAGATCATGTGACAGTCACCTGATTTAGTCGCTCCTTTCTCACCTCACATAACTTTATTGACTGGATTGTTCATGAAAGTAGGTTAGAGGTGTGCACAGAGGCGTCAGGAGATACACGTTTTGGGCACTTACCCTGACCCTAACCCTGCTTTCACACCTGAGCGTTTCCCAAACGCGCTGTAAAACGCTCAAGACATGAAATCCAATGCTTCCCTATGGGAATGGTTCACACCTGGGCGTTTTACAGCGCGTACGATCGCGCTGTAAAACGCCCGACGCTCAAACAAGTACTTGAGCTTCTTTGGGGCGTTTTGACGCGCGTTTGTGGCCATAGGACACTGCAGTCAATGACACAAACGCGCGTTTGCTATTACAAAAAACGCGCGTCAGAAACGTTTGACGCGCGTTTGGGAAACGCTCAGGTGTGAAAGCAGGGTTACGCTGGGTTCACACCTGAGCGTTTCTCAAACGCGCGTTTTTGTCGCGCGTTTTTATGCGCGTTTTTTGTAATAGTAAACGCGTGTTTGACGCGCGTTTGTGTCATTGACTGCAGTGTCCTATGGCCACAAACGCGCGTCAAAACGCCCCAAAGAAGCTCAAGTACTTGTTTGAGCGTCGGGCGTTTTACAGCGCGTTCGTACGCGCTGTAAAACGCCCAGGTGTGAACCATTCCCATAGGGAAGCATTGGTTTTCATGTCTTAAGCGTTTTACAGCGCGTTTGAACGCGCTGTAAAACGCTCAGGTGTGAACCCAGCGTAACCCTGCTTTCACAACTGAGCGTTTCTCAAACACGCGTTTTACGCGCGTTTTTTGTAATAGTAAACGCGCGTTTGACGCGCGTTTGTGTCATTGACTGCAGTGTCCTATGGCCACAAACGCGCGTCAAAACGCCCCAAAGAAGCTCAAGTACTTGATTATGCGTCGGGCGTTTTACAGCGCGATCGTACGCGCTGTAAAACGCCCAGGTGAGAACCATTCCCATAGGGAAGCATTGGTTTTCATGTGTTGAGCGTTTTACAGCGCGTTTGAACGCGCTGTAAAACGCTCAAGTGTGAACTTAGGGTAAGGCCTCATGCACACGACAGTATTTTTTCACTGTCCGCAAAACGGGGTTCCGTTGGTCCGTGATCCGTGACCGTTTTTTCGTCCGTGGGTCTTCCTTGTTTTTTGGAGGATCCACGGACGTGAAAAATGAAAAAAAAATCTAAGTCAAGTTTGCCATTGAAATGATAGGAAAAAACGGACACGGATCACGGACACGGATGACAATCTTGTGTGCATCCGTGATTTTTCACGGACCCATTGACTTGAATGGGTCCGTGAACCGTTGGCCGTGAAAAAAATAGGACAGGTCATATTTTTTTCACGGCCAGGAAAAACGGATCACGGATGCGGCTGCCAAACGGTGCAGTTTCCGATTTTTCCACGGACCCATTGAAAGTCAATGGGTCCGCGAAAAAAAACGGAAAACGGCACAACGGCCACGGATGCACACAACGGTCGTGTGCATGAGGCCTAAGGGTAAGTTCACACCTGAGCGTTTTACAGCGCGTTCAAACGCGCTGTAAAACGCTCAACACATGAAAACCAATGCTTCCCTATGGGAATGGTTCTCACCTGGGCGTTTTACAGCGCGTACGATCGCGCTGTAAAACGCCCGACGCATAATCAAGTACTTGAGCTTCTTTGGGGCGTTTTGACGCGCGTTTGTGGCCATAGGACACTGCAGTCAATGACGCGCGTTTACTATTACAAAAACCGCGCATAAAAACGCGTGACGTAAAACGCGCGTTTGAGAAACGCTCAGGTGTGAAAGCAGGGTTAGTCTGACCCTAACCCTGCTTTCACACCTGAGCGTTTCTCAAACGCGCGTTTTTATGCGCGTTTTTTGTAATAGTAAACGCGCGTTTGAGTGATTGACTGCAGTGTCCTATGGCCACAAACGCGCGTCAAAACGCTCCAAAGAAGCTCAAGTACTTGATTATGCGTCGGGCGTTTTACAGCGCGATCGTACGCGCTGTAAAACGCCCAGGTGAGAACCATTCCCATAGGGAAGCATTGGTTTTCATGTGTTGAGCGTTTTACAGCGCGTTTGAACGCGCTGTAAAACGCTCAGGTGTGAACTTAGGGTAAGTTCACACCTGAGCGTTTTACAGCGTGTTCAAACGCGCTGCAAAACGCTCAACACGTGAAAACCAATGCTTCCCTGTGGCCCTGGTTCACACTTGAGCGTTTTACAGCGAGTTTGAACGCGCTGTAAAACGCCCAACGCATAAACAAGTTCATGAGCTTTTTTTGGGGCGTTTGTCGCGCGTTTTGGCCATAGACTCATTGGACAACACTGCAGTCAATCACACAAACGCGCGTTTACTTTTGCAAAAAACGCGCGACAAATACGCGCGTTTTTACGCGCATCTCAGAAACGCTCAGGTGTGAACCCAGGGTTAAAGTACCTTAGTTTTAGAAGTGGGATGGAGTAAAATATGGCAAATCTGTTAGTGCACATGACAGGCTGCCATGGTTGGCATTCAGGTTTTCTGATGCGTGTTTGAAGCCAAAATGAGGAGTGGATCATAAAAAGAGAGAGAATATAAAGAACAGAAATTACCTCTTTTAAATTTTTTTTTGCTTCCAAAATATTATCAAGAAAGCTGACGGTGTGGCGGCACCACCGCGCAAATCTTCTCAGTACACGCTGGTGTGGTTTTCACAACCTCCTTCACCCAGCCGTGTTGTGAGTTTTCAGATCCGCATGTTCACTTGTGTGTGGAAATCACGGATTTCACCCCGTTCACAGGGTGAAATCTTGGGTAAATCACACTTGCCAATTGTCCTGGAACGTCCTGTACACTCCTGAAAAAAGGAGACCTCCTGGAGGAATTGGCACGGCCAGTACCTTGAGGAAGACAGCCCACAAAGCCCCCACGTGTCAGGATTTTGCCTAACTATAAAAACTGCTTGCATTTTTTCCATACAGCTAGGGCTGAAACGATTCATCAATGTAATCGAGGCCCTGCATCGAGGATTCGTTTATATCACATGACCACGGAGCGTGAGTGAAGAAAAGCCTCTCACTGCTCCATGGCCTCCCGTCCTCACCGCACCGCCAGGGCCTTGCGTGCACACATCGTCAGCACGCTGGCTGGCGCTGTGTGTGATGTCAGGCCCCGCCCAGTGCATGCTGGGAAGAAGACGCGGTCCGTCTTCTACGGACTCCATGTCAGCGCACTGCAGTGCCAGGAAAGGTAAGTATAAATTGAGCGGGAGGGCATGTTTGAAGGGGCTGATGGCGCTGGGGGACATGGATGATCATGGGCAGGGCTGGCAATGGCATGGAGGGGCCCATGGCGCTGGGGGAGTGGGGGACGGCACGGGACATGGATGGCATAGAAGGGCTGATGGTGCTGGGTGGGTGTCTGGGACATGGCATAGAGGGGCTGATCTGATGGGAGTGAGGGGACATGGTGGATGGTATGGAGGCACTGGGGGGAGGGGGACATTGCGAAGGAGGCACTGGGGTTGGGGGACATAATGGATGGCATGGAGGGGCAGATGGCACTGGGGGAGTGGTGGACATGGCATGGAGGGGCTTATCTGATGGCACTGGGGGAGTGGGAGACATGGCAATGGATCGGCATGGAGGGTCTGATGGCACTGGGGGAGTGGGAGACATGGCATGGAGGGGCTGATCTGATGGCAGTGGGGGACATGGTGGATGGCATTGAGGTACTGGGAAAGGGGGACATGGCATGGAGGCAGGGGCTGATCTGATGGCACTAGGGGAGTGGGAAACATGGCAATGGAGGCAGTAGGGGACATGGCATGGGGGCTGGCTCTGATTGCAGCAAGGGAGGGGCTGATGGTGGCAGCCTGGGGGTCTGATCATGGTGGCATGGGGGGGGGTCTGATTGTGGGCTTGCGGCATGGGAGGACTGATTTGAGGGCAAGGCTGACTGACTTGGGGGGGGGGGGGGGTCTTATCTGTGGCTGAGATGTGTTATATTTTTTAAAGTCATTTAGCATTTTTTTATTAGAATTTTGCTTCTAAAAGTAATTTGATAATCTTATTTAGGTTTCTTTAACAGCTTAGGCCAGGTTCACATTGTAGTGTGAACACTGGGACTCTGATCATCTAGCAACTGGCCGCAAAATGCTATGCCAGTGTGCAGCATTTTTTGTCCGGATCCCCATTACAGTCAATGGGCATCCAGCTATAACAGATGCAGCCAGTGAACTCCGGCAGTCTGTTCCTCCACCGGTTCACAACATAGCCTTAGATACACATTCTGGCAGAAGAACAGCATGCAGGAGTATACCGTATTAGGCCTCTTTCACACTTGCGTTGTCCGGATCCGGCGTGTACTCCACTTGCCGGAATTACACGCCGGATCCGGAAAAACGCAAGTGTACTGAAAGCATTTGAAGACGGATCCGTCTTCAAAATGCTTTCAGTGTTACTATGGCACCCAGGACGCTATTAAAGTCCTGGTTGCCATAGTAGGAGCGGGGGAGCGGTATACTTACCATCCGTGCGGCTCCCGGGGCGCTCCAGAGTGACGTCAGAGCTCCCCATGCGCATGGATGACGTGCCATGCGATCACGTCATCCATGCGCCTGGGCGCCCTGACGTCACTCTGGAGCGCCCCGGGAGCCGCACGGATGGTAAGTATACCGCTCCCCGCTACACTTTACCATGGCTGCCAGGACTTTAGCGTCCCGGCAGCCATGGTAACCACTCTAAAAAAGCTAAACGTCGTATCCGGCAATGCGCCGAAACGACGTTTAGCTTAAGGCCGGATCCGGATCAATGCCTTTCAATGGGCATTCATTCCAGATCCGGCCTTGCGGCAAGTGTTCAGTTTTTTGGGCCGGAGCAAAAAGCGCAGCATGCTGCGGTATTTTCTCCGGCCAAAAAACGTTCCGTTCCGGAACTGAAGACATCCTGATGCATCCTGAACGGATTTCACTCCATTCAGAATGCATGGGGATAATCCTGATCAGTATTCTTCCGGCATAGAGCCCCGACGACGGAACTCTATGCCGGAAGACAATAACGCAGGTGTGAAAGAGCCCTAAGCTATAGCCAGATACAACCAGCTACAGTCAGGTCCATAAATATTGGTACATCAACACAATTCTAAATTTTTGGGCTCTATACACCACCACGATGGATTTGAAATCAAATGAACAAGATGTGCTTTACTTGCAGACTGTCAGCTTTAATTTGAGGGTATTTACATCCAAATCAGGTGAGCGGTGTAGGAATTACAACAGTTTGCATATGTGCCTCCCACTTTTTAAGGGACCAAAAGTAATGGGACAGAATAATAATCATAAATCAAACTTTCACTTTTTAATACTTGGTTGCAAGTTTGTGTCGGTGTCCCAATATTTATCGTCGTTTGTGTCAATGTCCCAATATCTATGGACCTGACTGTATATGCTCTCATTGACTATAATGTGGTCCAAGGTCATCTGGCCATGTTCCGGCATACATGTGGGGTATTGTCCAAAGCGTTTTTTGTCCGGCCAAAACCCAGCTTGAATGCTGTAACAAGGCCGGACCCCATTACAGTCATTCCCTGCAGCAGCCGGCAGTATCCAGCTATACCCGATATGGTACATTCTGGCTGGCTGTTCTTCTGACAGAATGTATATTGAAGCTGTCAAAGAAGCCTTATGTGTGTGTGCAATTATGTGCTATACCACTGTAAGAGATAAAAATATTGTTTTTATAAAGCAATACATTATTTTTAAGAAGGTTTTTCTTATTAGAGTACTCGATTAATCGTAAAAATTATCGATAGAATACTCGATTGCTAAAATAATCGTCTACTGCAGCCCTACATACAGCACTACCGTGGTTTGTATGGCATTTTTTAGTGACCGGTGTTTTCTACATGACTATTTAAACCTTTTTTTTTTTGGAGTCTTATTCCCTGCAGAGAAGATGTAAAAACTTACTTCAACGTTTCAAAATCCTGCAGTCTTTCAAAAAGTCATATTAACGCAAAAATCTAATTAACGAAAACACTAGTAGCAAAAAAACACCTTTGTGTCCAATTTTTATATTTCCCATAGGCCTTTTGCTGACATCTAGAGCTGACATTGTTACAGCTAAAAAATTAACCAAAAAACAGGTATAAAAAAAAAGACACTAAAAACGCTAAAGTGCACAAAAGAGCACTAAAACACCATTAAAAACCCATCCAAACTTTGTGTTGAGTCACAATAAGGTGATGTTGGGCTGAGGAAAGGGGCATGCCAATGAACGAAAAATGTTTTTGTGACAGTCATGCACCACACTCTCATACCTCCCAAACGCCACTCAATAAAAGGTGAGTGTGAGTTGCAGTGAACCTGACTAAAAGGGTTTTTTAAAAGTTAAAAAGGAAGGTACAATTTCACTCCAGTAGGATAGTGGAGTAGGAAAACTGGAGTACTACTTCTGTATCCAGGGATGCACTAGAGTTATGTACTATGGCGGCAATGGCGCAGGCCTCTCCATAACTTCAGCGCATCCAGCACCAGTTTTAAATGTAAGACAGCTTCCGAGCTGTCTTACCTTTAGGCCCCTTTCACACGGGCGTTGTGGGAAAATGTGCGGGTGCGTTGCGGGAACACCCGCGATTTTTCAGCGCAAGTGCAAAACATTGTAATGCGTTTTGCACTCGCATGAGAAAAATCGCGTGTGTTTGGTACCCAAACCCGAACTTCTTCACAGAAGTTCGGGCTTGGGATGGGTGTTCTGTAGATTGTATTATTTTCCCTTATAACATGGTTATAAGGGAAAATAATAGCATTCTGAATACAGAATGCATAGTAAAATAGCGCTGGAGGGGTTAAAAAAAAATAATATAGGCGTATTTCAGTATAATAAATGACCCCTCATTCCGTACCTAGTGATGTGATAGCATTATGTCACAATTTTGTACTCAGTGATGTTCTAGAAATGTGTGATGAGGATAGGACAGAATGTACAGGGGTTCCACTACAGATGAAGGGGGGTTAGCAGTAGCAGCTGGCAGCCTTCAGCACACAGATCAGACGGGAGGATGTCTTACCAGCCAACCCTGATACACACTGGCCAATGTTCCAGGAGGCTCTGCAGAACGATGTAACTTTTCAAAAGCTAAGAGAGCTGGCTGATAAGACTCCAGAGGAGTCTCACACCGAGAGGGTAACATGGGACCAGGTCCAACTGTACAGGGAGACGTTACCACACGTACCCACCAGCCAAAATGGTCACAAGGCAGGCAGATGGCAGTGCCTCACCAGTTTAGGGAACAGCCACTGCAAGTAGCTCATTAAATACCACTAGCCAGTCATCTGGGAATACGCAAGACAAGAGACCACTTAAAACAACATTTTTACTGGCTTGCTATGGGGATTGATGTAACTAACTACTGCCGTTCCTGTATTACCTGCCAAAGGGTGGTTAAGTCTGGACCTGTTCCCAAGGATCTACTAGTACCTTTGCCGATAATTTATGAACCTTTCCAGAGGACTGCTGTGGATATTATAGTGGCCTTGGCCATACCCAGTGGCTCTAAAAGTGTTTCATCCTAACGGTAGTGGATTACGCTACAAGGTACCCAGAAGCCGTAGCACCATAGTTACATAGTTAATACGGTTGAAAAAAGACATAAGTCCATCAAGTTCAACCAATGGATAGGTGGGGACGCGAATCCCAGATGGAATTGAGACTCAGAATTCTACACATTTTCATATAATTTCCTTTTAAGAATTCATCTAAACCCTTTTTAAAACTATCCACTGTTCCTGCTGTGACCACGTCCTAAGGAAGTCTATTCCACAGATTCACAGTTCTTACAGTAAAGAAGCTTTGATGCTTCTGGAGACTGAACTTTTTCTTCTCCAGTCGGAGGTAGCGCCCCCTTGTCTTTTGAGGGCATTTGACATGGAACAGTTATACACTGTATTTTCTTTTTCACCTATGAAAGCAACCCCTGGAGAGACCGCCTCCACCTCCTCAGGACAGGAAACAGGAACCAGAACCGCCTTTTAAAGGAGGGATCATCCCCTCTATCTCCAGTTCTGTTTCCTGTCCTAAGGGGCAGGAGGGAATCGGATCCGTTGGAAGAATAGAAAAAAAAGCTGCGGGGGCCCTGGCTATTGTTATAGTGTGTGGGGGGTTACCCCGTGTGGCGTAAGCCTCCGCTGGGAGCCGCTGCGGTAGTCTGGGCTCCTTTCTCTATTTATACCCCTTCCCGGTTCCTGAGAGGGTTTTGGCGTTCCTGGGCTCCTGCGAACCTCGGCGGCCATGTTCGGCTGCCGGCCCGCAGGATGATCTGCCGGTTGGTTAACCTTTTACTTCCGGGTTGCAGCGGTGGGAGGAACCTGATGCTGCAGACCGAAAGGGGAGGGATGCCGTCTAGCGCGCGCTGAGGAGAAAAACCCAACCGGCTCGCTGCCATGCTGGGTGGAAGAGCGTGGCAGTTCCTCCATTTAGGCTGTTTGGCTGTGTGAGACATGGAGCAGGCTCAGCGCGTTGAACCCACTGAGACCGCCAACGATACATCAGTACCATGGTGGGGTAAGAGGGATTATACCCCAGCAGGGATTTTTAATTTTTTTTAGATTATGAGGTAATTTCTTGTTGCTTAGTTTTCTAAGGAGTCTTCCAGGAATACCTCCAGAGTAAAGGAAAGTGGATGTGGTGTGTGTAAGAAGAAACTTCCTTCAGCCTGAACAAAACCCCTATGTCAGGGGTGTATCAGCAAGTTAATGGAGGAGGAAGCTCCATCTTTTATGGGCAGCATTAAACAGATGATACGTGAAGAGGTCAGAGAGTCGGTTAGTGGTTTGATAAAGCACCGCCCCAGTACTACTTCTGCTGCTAAAGACTCCCCATCCAGTGACAGTGATATAATTTCTGGTCTGGAAGAAGAAGGAGAGTGGGGGTCATTAGACGAGTCTTCTGAGGACGAGGCTGCAGGGAGACCACTTTTTCATGTGGAGAATACTAACTTCTTAGTAAAAGCGGTTATGGCTACTATGGGGTTGGATGATCAGAGGCCACAACATTCAGTCCAGGACTCTATGTTTGAAGGTTTAGCTCCCAAGAAGAGAAAGGTGTTTGATGTGCATTAGAACATTCAGGATGTGATTGCCAGAGAATGGAAAAAAACGCATAGGAAGTTTTTTTGTCCCTTCTTCGGTAAAACTGAAGTATCTGTTTGATGAGGAGTTGTCTGCTCCCTGAAATAGAGCCCCAAAACTTGATGCCCCAGTAGCAAAAATGTCCAAGAAAGCCGCACTCGTCTTTGAGGACAAGTATAACTGTCATATTTTTTATTTTTTTTAGTATTTGATTTTGGTGGCCCTATTTAAGCTTTTCACTGTGTATTCAATTACCCCTTAATTCCACATTTTTGTTCCCTGTACTGCCTACTTTTACCTGTGCTTAAAATCAGGTTGCTAGGCATGGTCCGTCTATCTGTTGAAGGACGGAGCACGCAGAAGCACGCAGCGTGCAAGGTCACATTACAGACAGCCAGGGACTGTAAGTAAATGATTAAAGCCAGGTCCTCCCCAGCAGCTGATAACAGTGCCTAGGCTGTGTGCACTTCTCCTTGTCCCTGCGCTTGGCAGACGCTCCCTCACTCAGCAGAGCTGGAGAAGGCAGAGTTGGTGCAGCGCAGACCAGGGAAGGGAGATCTGCCATCTGCTCAGTGTATAAATGAAAGCAACATGTGGTAAGAGGACCCCTTTGTGCTGCAGGAGATTAACCCTTTAGGGGGGAGGGCTCTGGTTACTGACACTTTTGGGGGGCTATTGTGACTGGCTAGTGAGGGCAGGCGGGATTAGCCTCAGGGTGAGGGCAGTGGTGGCCATCTTAACTGAATAGTGAAATTGCAGTTTTATGCAGACTGGTTGCTAAGGCTGAATCTTATTAAATATGGGGTAAGTCAGTCTAATAGTTACTGATTCTGGAATATCATGTTATTAGTAACTACATACAGTCATGTGAAAAAATTAGGACACCCTTTGAAAGCATGTGGTTTTTTGTAACATTTTTAATAAAAGGTTATTTCATCTCCGTTTCAACAATACAGAGAGATTAAAGTAATCCGACTAAACAAAGAAAACTGAAGAAAAGTCTTTTCAAGATCTTCTGTAAATGTCATTCTACAAAAATGCCTATTCTAACTGAGGAAAAAGATAGGACACCCTTGCCCCTAATAGCGAGTGTTACCTCCTTTGGCTGAAATAACTGCAGTGAGACGGTTCTTGTAGCCATCTACCAGTCTTCGACATCGGTCTGAGGAAATTTTACCCCACTCCTCAATGCAGAACTTTTTCAGCTGTGAGATGTTTGAGGGGTTTCTTGCACGTACAGCCCTTTTCAAGTCACCCCACAGCATCTCAATGGGATTCAAATCTGGACTTTGACTTGGCCATTCCAGGACTCTCCATTTCTTCTTTTTCAGCCAATCTTTGGTTGATTTACTAGTATGTTTTGGGTCATTGTCATGTTGCATGGTCCAGTTCCGCTTCAGCTTTAATTTTCTAACTGATGGTCTCACATGTTCTTCAAGCACCTTCTGATACACAGTAGAATTCATCGTGGATTCTATGATGGTGAGCTGACCAGGTCCTGCTGCAGCAAAGCAGCCCCAAACCATGACACTTCCACCTCCATGCTTCACAGTTGGTATGAGGTTCTTTTCTTGGAATGCTGTGTTTGGTTTACGCCAAACATGTCCTCTGCTGTTGTGTCCAAATAATTCAATTTTGGACTCATCTGTCCAAAGAACATTATTCCAGAAGTCCTGGACTTTGTCAACTTTATCTCGGGCAAATGTCAGTCTGGCCTCGATGTTTCTCTTGGAAAGCAAAGGTTTCCTCCTTGCACACCTCCCATGCAAGTTAAACTTGTACAGTCTCTTTCTGATTGTAGAGGCATGTACTTCTACATCAACAGTAGCCAGAGCCTGCTGTAGTTCTCGAGATGACACTTTAGGGTTTTTGGAGACCTCTTTTAGCATCTTGCGGTCTGCTCTTGGGGTGAACTTGCTGGGGCGACCAGTCCTGGGCATGTTGGCAGTTGTTTTGAAAGCCCTCCACTTGTAGACTATCTTCCGGACAGTGGAATGGCTGATTTCAAAATCTTTTGAGATCTTTTTAAATCCCTTCCCAGACTCATAGGCTGCTACAATCTTTTTTCTGAAGTCCTCTGACAGCTCTTTTGCTCTCACCATGGTGCTCACTCTCACTTCAACAGTCAGGAGCACACCAAACTAAATGTCTGAGGTTTAAATAGGGCAAGCCTCATTCAACATGCAGAGTAACGATCTACTAATTATGTGCACCTGGTGTGATATACCTGTGTGAGATCTGAGCCAATTTAAGAGGGAATACATGTGAGGGTGTCCTATCTTTTTCCTCAGTTAGAATAGGCATTTTTGTAGAAAGACATTTACAGAAGATCTTGAAAAGACTTTTCTTCAGTTTTCTTTGTTTAGTTGGATTACTTTAATCTCTCTGTATTGTTGAAACGGAGATGAAATAACCTTTTATTAAAAATGTTACAAAAAACCACATGCTTTCAAAGGGTGTCCTAATTTTTTCACATGACTGTATATGAAAATTAAAATTAGGGTCTAAGGCCTCTTTCACACTTGCGTTGTCCGGATCCGTCGTGTACTCCATTTGCCGGAATTACACGCCAGATCCGGAAAAACGCAAGTGAACTGAAAGCATTTGAAGACGGATCCGTCTTCAAAATGCGTTCAGTGTTACTATGGCAGCCAGGACGCTATTAAAGTCCTGGTTGCCATAGTAGTAGTGGGGAGCGGGGGAGCAGTATACCTACCGTCCGTGCGGCTCCTGGGGCGCTACAGAATTACGTCAGAGCGCCCCATGCGCATGGATGACGTGTCCATGCGATCACGTCATCCATGCGCGTGGGGCGCCCTGACGTCACTCTGGAGCGCCCCGGGAGCCACACGGACGGTAAGTATACTGCTCCTCCGCTCCCCACTACACTTTACCATGGCTGCCAGGACTTTAGCATCCTGGCAGCCATGGTAACCATTCAGAAAAAGCTAAACGTCGGATCCGGCAATGCGCCGAAACGACGTTTAGCTTAAGGACGGATCCGGATCAATGCCTTTCAATGGGCATTAATTCCGGGTCCGGCCTTGCGGCAACTGTTAAGGATTTTTGGCCGGAGCAAAAAGCGCAGCATGCTGCGGTATTTTCTCCGGCCAAAAAACGTTCCGGTCCTGAACTGAAGACATCCTGATGCATCCTGAACGGATTTCTCTCCATTCAGAATGCATGGGGATAATCCTGATCAGGATTCTTCCGGCATAGAGCCCCGACGACGGAACTCTATGCCGGAAGAAAAGAACGCAAGTGTGAAAGAGCCCTAAGTGTGACAGTTATTCTTTAACCACCTCAGCTCCCCTAGCTTAAACCCCCTTAATGACCAGACCACTTTTTACAATTCTGCACTACACTACTTTCACCGTTTATTGCTCGGTCATACAACTTACCACCCAAATGAATTTTACCTCCTTTTCTTCTCACTAATAGAGCTTTCATTTGGTGGTATTTCATTGCTGCTGACATTTTTTCTTTTTTTTATATGAATCGAAATTGACCTAAATTTTTGCAAAAAAAACGTCATTTTTCACTTTTGGTTGTTGTTTGGGACCCGCACCTATGTCGAGAACTGAGCCCCAAAAGTGGAGGAGGGCACACTGTGCATGCGCAGCCGCCCTCCATATATTTCTATGGGAGAGGCGGGGATTAGCACTTGGTGGTGGACAGACCCCGGGAAATCTGGGGTTCTCCAGCCACAGCGCTCCCCGCTCCGTTCTCGATATAGGTGCAGGTCCCAGCGGTGGGACCCACACCTATCAGACAATGGGGGCATATCCTAGCGATATGCCCCCATTGTCTAATATGGGAATACCCCTTTAACGGCTGTATGTCCCTTGCGTGTCCCTTGTGGTAATCACACTAGTTAAGTCAGAGCTTCATCGGGAAATCATTAATCAAACTGTAAATGACAATTTATTAATGAATTCATGATGATGCTGATGGACCGTGACTCCCGCAAGGGCTCATATGAAAGGGCACAAGATTGAACAATGAACAAGCATTTGCTTGTTAATGTGCCAATCATAGGGTATATGATCAATAAAGAGCCAAAAGAAAGCTCATTATTGATGGTCATGTTCATGGGTCAGCCACCTTTGGCACTAATGCTGTTTGGAAAAAAAACTACCAAGGGCGTTATAATAAACGCACAGTAGTGAGACTAGGGGAGTTTTAATTTCACCGCAGCTGGCGTGCCCAAGGTTACTGTTACCCTGTACAGGACAATAAAAACACAGGCACAGTGAAGTAAACTATAATTTTTGTATTTTTTTAGAATACTTTTTAATTAACATAATTTTAATAATTTTTTTTTTTATGATTCTTCATAATGGTGAGGGGAGGTGGACTGTCGTGGGGTTGGTGGTCTGGGGCTGGCAATGGTAGCCCCCCTGTCCTGTGGATTCTCTGAGATTAAACTATGGGCCACAGGAAAGGATGCAGGGTGAAATTGTGGGGTGTGAAGAAAGGAAGGGTCTGAGGAGGAGGGGACCCGAGCATGTGTAGAGGTGGAGGGAGTTTGGAAAGAAGTGGGAGGAAAATAATGGGGGAGAAGAAGTAGAATAAGAGACAGAAGGGAACACATGCTTGGGGGTGGGGGGGTGGGAATGGGAAGGTTGGCGGTAATGACCACTGGTGTGGGATGGGGATTGGGGGCGGTGCATAGTTTGCCATGACCCATTCTCTAGCATGATCTTAAACTAATGCAACTGCTCGGGCGTCATTGAGTCCATCAAACTGATTATGCTTAGCAAAATCACAGCAATATAGTGGCAAATATGGGGGAACTGCTCAAACCCCAAACACTGTAGCGTGTTTCTCATTGGGGGAGCAATCCCACCGCATGTGGACCGCAGCAAACGACCATCTCCAGCAAAAAATGACAAAACAGGGGAGCCAAACGCTCCGCTGTCTCAGACAGCCCCTTACACTCAGATGGCGAGAACAGATGTCCCTCTGACTGTAGGGGGCTGGCCAAAACAGGGGAGCCAAACGCTCCGCTGTCTCAGACATCCCCTTTAAATAAATTCTTTTTACAGTCCTTAAAAATATTTACCTTCTTGGTGCCATTGTGCGTCGCAGGAACCCCAGGGCCTCCGTATAGATGTATGTGGGCCCTGAGGTTGCACCGGAGCCACTCGGGGCCTGAGCCTCCTTGTTATAATCCCTCCTGAAGCGGTCCCAAAGAGATCGCCAACGCGTGGTAAAAATTAAAAAATAAAAATTAGCATGATGTAAGGTATAGAACAATATGAATGTGGTAAAATACATATTGTTGTACTTACCACATTTCTTCTGAGCCACTGCATTTAGATCCCACCAGGTCTCAAAAAGTTCAGAACATATGTCCCTCCAGAGTCGCTGGGTCCAATGATGATCAGCGTGGTGGCGATTGGAGTGGTCCCATAAAGATGGACGTGCCTCCACCAGTTGGATGAGGAGCTCGTTATCAACAGTAGGGACCCTGAGGTCCTCATCTTCTCTGGTGGAGCCTCTGGAACCCTCAAAGAAAAAGAAATACAAAATTAACTGAAAATCCGAATACAAAATGCAAATTACAACTACTTAATCAAGACTTACATGTCTACAACCGCCATGCATATTCCCGCGGACTCTGGAGGCTACTGGGGGATCCTCGCTGGCGGCTCTAGGTGCAGGTTGCTGAAACAAAAAATGTTTTAACCATAATGTATAAAAAAAAAAAAAATATATATATATATAAATATATATAGCAAATACCGCAGCAGCACAGTCAGACTGTGTGTACTGGGTGCAATTCCTGCTGGAGGCTGGCTTCTCCCCCACGAAATATGCGTTCCAAAAACGAGGCAGCACTTCCAGACTTCGGTGAACGGGTGAAGACCCCAAACTTTATTCCCCAGCAACGTTACCCACAAACCAGTGCGGTCACATTGTGCATTTAGTGGATACACATGTTAACAATCACAAATAATCAATCACATGATCTTCATCCCTGTTCAGTCATATGACACTCTTTATGACAATTCCAAATTATGAATAAATACATATTGATACAAAAGTGAAAAAACAATTCTAGTAATGGTATACATGTTAATATACAGTGCATAGTGTATGTCTTATACGTGAATCTATACCCCTTTTCATCCAACATAGAGCCAAGGGTCTGTATAGATCATAAAACAAAGCTGCTCAGTGTATTAAGGGTTAAAAACATCTCTTAACAAAAGAGGGACAGCTGCATCTAATATAGTTTTAAAATCATAACGCCTACCATCAATGTTTCCACCGTGGCCGCGAGTATTGGCGTCCCCATCTGTCAGCATAGTGTGCCCCCTTAGCCCTCCTTGTTATCCACATGTGATGTTTGTGTGCATTTGCGCTTAGGCGAACATCCAGGTTTCTCCCACTGATGTTTAGCCTGGATGTAAACATTCCAGGTTACCATGACCATAGGCACGCCCCTTGCAGCTGTGTGGATGTGGCCGTGTCACATGGTCTCCCCCTCCTCCTGGCGCTACGGCACGTACGATGCACTCCACGGTAATACGCTGCGGTTCAGCGAGCGTCGGACGTGACGTTGACCAGGAGGGGGGTGGGGACTGTCGGGCCCGGCGCATGCGCATAGTAAAGATGGGGACGCCAATACTCGCGGCCACGGTGGAAACATTGATGCTAGGCGCTATGATTTTAAAACTATATTAGATGCAGCTGTAACTCTTTTGTTAAGAGATGTTTTTAACCCTTAATACACTGAGCAGTTTTGTTTTATGATCTATACAGACCCTTGGCTCTGATATGTTGGATGAAAAGGGGTATAGATTCACGTATAAGACATACACTATGCACTGTATATTAACATGTATACCATTACTAGAATTGTTTTTTCACTTTTGTATCAATATGTATTTATTCATAATTTGGAATTGTCATAAAGGGTGTCATATGACTGAACAGGGATGAAGATCATGTGATTGATTATTTGTGATTGTTAACATGTGTATCCACTAAATGCACAATGTGACCGCACTGGTTTGTGGGTATATATACCCTAATTTATGCACTGTTGTATAGCTTGACAAAGGCCTCATTGAGTAGGCCGAAACGTTGCTGGGGAATAAAGTTTGGGGTCTTCACCCGTTCACCGAAGTCTGGAAGTGCTGCCTCGTTTTTGGATCGTGTAAATATATATATATATATATATATATACAGTACAGACCAAAAGTTTGGACACACCTTCTCATTCAAAGAGTTTTCTTTATTTTCATGACTATGAAAATTGTAGATTCACACTGAAGGCATCAAAACTATGAATTAACACATGTGGAATTATATACATAACAAAAAAGTGTGAAACAACTGAAAATATGTCATATTCTAGGTTCTTCAAAGTAGCCACCTTTTGCTTTGATTACTGCTTTGCACATTCTTGGCATTCTCTTGATGAGCTTTAAGAGGTAGTCACCTGAAATGGTTTTCACTTCACAGGGGTGCCCTGTCAGGTTTAATAAGTGGGATTTCTTGCCTTATAAATGGGGTTGGGACCATCAGTTGCGTTGTGGAGAAGTCAGGTGGATACACAGCTGATAGTCCTACTGAATAGACAGTTAGAATTTGTATTATGGACAGAAAAAAGCAGCTAAGTAAAGAAAAACGAGTGGCCATCATTACTTTAACCACTTCAGCCCCGCTAGCTAAAACCCCCTTAATGACCAGGCCACTTTTTACACTTCTGCACTACACTACTTTCACCGTTTATCGCTCGGTCATGCAACTTACCACCCAAATTAATTTTACCTCCTTTTCTTCTCACTAATAGAGCTTTCATTTGGTGGTATTTCATTGCTGCTGACATTTTTACTTTTTTTGTTATTAATCAAAATGTAACGATTTTTTTGCAAAAAAATGACATTTTTCACTTTCAGCTGTAAAATTTTGCAAAAAAAAACGACATCCATATATAAATTTTTCGCTAACTTTATTGTTCTACATGTCTTTGATAAAAAAAAAATGTTTGGGTAAAAGTTATAGCGTTTACAAACTATGGTACAAAAATGTGAATTTCTGCTTTTTGAAGCAGCTCTGACTTTCTGAGCACCTGTCATGTTTCCTGAGGTTCTACAATGCCCAAACAGTAGAAAAACCCCACAAATGACCCCATTTCGGAAAGTAGACACCCTAAGGTATTCGCTGATGGGCATAGTGAGTTCATAGAACTTTTTATTTTTTGTCACAAGTTAGCGGAAAATGATTTTTATTTTTTTATTTTTTTCTTACAAAGTCTCATATTCCACTAACTTGCGACAAAAAATAAAAAATTCTAGGAACTCGCCATGCCTCTCACGGAATACCTTGGGGTGTCTTCTTTCCAAAATGGGGTCACAGGAGGCTCTCGATGATCTCTTCCTGAAATTTGAGGAAGGATCCAGTTCTCCCAGCCTTACTGTAGAGAACAAAACTATTATATGCAGCCAATTGAATCAAATATACAGACACCTTCTTATACCAGCGTCTGGTGCGTCGGGAAACTAAATACGGAGACAACATCTGGTCATTGAAGTCCACCCCTCCCATGTGAAGGTTATAGTCGTGGACTGAGAGGGGCTTTTCAATGACACGGGTTGCTCGCTCAATTTGTATTGTCGTGTCTGCGTGAATGGAGGAGAGCATGTAAACGTCACGCTTGTCTCTCCATTTCACCGCGAGCAGTTCTTCGTTACACAAGGCAGCCCTCTCCCCCCTTGCAAGACGGGTGCTAACGAGCCGTTGGGGGAAGCCCGCGCGACTAGTTCGCGCGGTGCCACAGGCGCCAATCCGTTCTAGAAACAAATGCCTAAAGAGGGCCACACTTGTGTAGAAATTGTCCACATAAAGATGGTACCCCTTGCCGAATAAGGGTGACACCAAGTCCCAGACTGTCTTCCCACTGCTCCCCAGGTAGTCAGGGCAACCGACCGGCTCCAGGGTCTGATCTTTTCCCTCATACACGAAATTTGTGGGTATAGCCTGTGGCCCTTTCACAGAGCTTATACAATTTGACCCCATACCAGGCACGCTTGCTTGGGATGTATTGTTTGAAGCCAAGGCGCCCGGTAAAATGTATTAGGGACTCGTCTACGCAGATGTTTTGCTCTGGGGTATACAAATCTGCAAATTTCTGGTTGAAATGGTCTATGAGGGGCCGAATTTTGTGGAGCCGGTCAAAAGCTGGGTGGCCTCTGGGACGGGAGGCGGTGTTGTCGCTAAAGTGCAGGAAACGCAGGATGGTCTCAAATCGTGTTTTTTTTTTTTTTTCTTACAAAGTCTCATATTCCACTAACTTGCGACAAAAAATTAAAAATTCTAGGAACTCGCCATGCCTCTCACGGAATACCTTGGGGTGTCTTCTTTCCAAAATGGGGTCACTTGTGGCGTAGTTATACTGCCCTGGCAATTTAGGGGCCCAAATGTGTGAGAAGTACTTTGCAATCAAAATGTGTAAAAAATGGCCTGCAAAATCCGAAAGGTGCACTTTGGAATATGTGCCCCTTTGCCCACCTTGGCTGCAAAAAAGTGTCACACATCTGGTATCGCCGTACTCAGGAGAAGTTGGGGAATGTGTTTTGGGGTGTCATTTTACATATACCCATGCTGGGTGAGATAAATATCTTGGTCAAATGCCAACTTTGTATAACAAAATTGGAAAAGTTGTCTTTTGCCAAGATATTTCTCTCACCCAGCATGGTTATATGTAAAATGACACCCCAAAACACATTCCCCAACTTCTCCTGAGTACGGCAATTCACGCTTTTTAGTTAGACCCATGTTGAGGAGAAGGCCCAAAAAAATTTTAATTTCGGAAACTTGGACTGGTTTCCACCGGAAAGGCTGGGCATAAAAGCTTCCCGGGTTAGCGGTTATAAATTGTGTGGCATACCGATTTGTTTCTGCCACAACTAAGTCTAAGAGCTCCGCAGTCAAGAACAGCTCAAAAAATCCCAGGGCTGAACCGATCTGAGCTGTCTCAACCCGAACTCCAGACTGGGCGGTGAAAGGGGGAACTACAGGTGCGGCTGAAGTTGGGGACTGCCAATCAGGGTTTGCCAGCACCTCAGGGATCCTAGGGGCTCTACGGGCACGTCTTTGCGGTGGCTGCGACGGGGTCACTACTGCACGTGCCACCGTACCAGCTTCAACTGCCCTTCTGGTGCTCGCTACTTCACCAGGTTCTACGGCAGTGCTGGTACTAGGTCCAGGAAGGGCTGCGCTGCTGGTGTATGCCTCACCACGTAATCCGACAGCACCAGCCCCACTCTGCTGCTCTTGAAGCGGATCCTGCGCAACCTGCGGTCTAGCGACACGGGGCCGGGTACACCTGGTGGTATCAGGGACCTCAGCCTCCTCGTCCGAACTTTGGGTCAGAGAGCCACTGCTTTCTACAGGTTCATATTCTGACCCGCTAGATTCATCAGATGAGGGTTCCCATTCCTCATCCGACTGGGTCAGAAGCCTGTAGGCCTCTTCAGAAGAATACCCCCTGTTTGACATTTGGGCAACTAAATTTAGGGGTATTCCCTGAGACTACCCAAGAAAAAAAGCAAGCCTGTCTTACAAATGGGAGGCTAGCGAAGTACCGGAGGCCGCTGCGGTTGATAAAAAATATCAAAACAGATTTTTTTTATCGCCGCAGCGCGTGTAAAGTGAATGTGCAGTGATCAAAAAAATATATTTTTGGTCACTGCGGTGGGGCGGGCGTGGGTGAACGCACGTGTGGGCGACCGATCAGGCCTGATCGGGCAAACACTGCGTTTTGGGTGGAGGGTGAACTAAAGTGACACTAATACAATTATAGATCTGACCGTGATCAGTTTTGATCACTTCCAGATACTATAAAAGTACAAATGCTGATTAGCGATACGCTAATCAGCGAATAAGGGACTGCGGTGCGGTGGACTGGGCGCTAACTGATCCCTAAACTACCTAACCAAGGGGCCTAAACTATCCTAAAACCTAACAGTCAATACCAGTGAAAAAAAAAAGTGACAGTTTGCACTGATCACTTTTTTCCTTTCACTAGTGATTGACAGGGGCGATCAAAGGAGTGATCAAAGGGGGGTGATCTGGGGCTAGTATGTGGTGTTTGGTGTACTCACTGTGAAGCCTGCTCCTCTGCTGGATCCAACCGACGAAAAGGACCAGCAGAGGAGCAGGGCAGCCATACAGACGTGGACAAAATTGTTGGTACCCTTTGGTCAATGAAAGAAAAAGTCACAATGGTCACAGAAATAACTTTAATCTGACAAAAGTAATAATAAATTAAAATTCTATAAATGTTAACCAATGAAAGTCAGACATTGTTTTTCAACCATGCTTCAACAGAATTATGTAAAAAAATAAACTCATGAAACAGGCATGGACAAAAATGATGGTACCCCTAACTTAATATTTTGTTGCGCAACCTTTTGAGGCAATCACTGCAATCAAACGCTTCCTGTAACTGTCAATGAGACATCTGCACCTCTCAGCAGGTATTTTGGCCCACTCCTCATGAGCAAACTGCTCCAGTTGTGTCCGGTTTGAAGGGTGCCTTTTCCAGACTGCATGTTTCAGCTCCTTCCAAAGATGCTCAATAGGATTGAGGTCAGGGCTCATAGAAGGCCACTTTAGAATAGTCCAATTTTTTCCTCTTAGCCATTCTTGGGTGTTTTTAGCGGTGTGTTTTGGGTCATTGTCCTGTTGCAAGACCCATGACCTGCGACTGAGACCAAGCTTTCTGACACTGGCTAGTACATTTCTCTCTAGAATTCCTTGATAGTCTTGAGATTTCATTGTACCCTGCACAGATTCAAGACACCCTGTGCCAGACGCAGCAAAGCAGCCCCAGAACATAACAGAGCCTCCTCCATGTTTCACAGTAGGGACAGTGTTCTTTTCTTGATATGCTTCATTTTTTCGTCTGTGAACATACAGCTGATGTGCCTTGGCAAAAACTTCGATTTTTGTCTCATCTGTCCACAGGACATTCTCCCAGAAGCTTTGTGGCTTGTCAACATGTAGTTTGGCATATTCCAGTCTTGCTTTTTTATGATTCGTTTTCAACAATGGTGTCCTCCTTGGTCGTCTCCCATGTAGTCCACTTTGGCTCAAACAACGACGGATGGTGCGATCTGACACTGATGTTCCTTGAGCATGAAGTTCACCTTGAATCTCTTTAGAAGTCTTTCTAGGCTCTTTTGTTACCATTCGGATTATCCGTCTCTTAGATTTGTCATCAATTTTCCTCCTGCGGCCACGTCCAGGGAGGTTGGCTACAGTCCCATGGATCTTAAACTTATGAATAATATGTGCAACTGTACTCACAGGAACATCTAGTTGCTTGGAGATGGTCTTATAGCCTTTACCTTTAACATGCTTGTCTATAATTTTCTTTCTGATCTCTTGAGACAGCTCTTTCCTTTGCTTCCTCTGGTCCATGTCGAGTGTGGTACACACCATATCACCAAACAACACAGTGATTACCTGGAGCCATATATATAGGCCCAATGGCTGATTACAAGGTTGTAGACACCTGTGATGCTAATTAGTGGACACACCTTGAATTAACATGTCCCTTTGGTCACATTATGTTCTGTGTTTTCTAGGGGTACCATCATTTTTGTCCATGCCTGTTTCATGAGTTTATTTTTTTACATAATTCTGTTGAAGCATGGTTGAAAAACAATGTCTGACTTTCATTGGTTAACATTTATAGAATTTTAATTTATTATTACTTTTGTCAGATTAAAGTTATTTCTGTGACCATTGTGACTTTTTCTTTCATTGACCAAAGGGTACCAACAATTTTGTCCACGTCTGTATAACAGATCATATTTACTAATATGATCTGCTATGTGGCTTCTGATTGTTTTTTTTTAAAAATCAGCAACCTACCAGCCGCGATCATTGGCTGGCAGGTTGCTGACGAAATGCTCCTTGAACTTTTGCCGGCCCGCGATGCGCATGCGCGGGCCGGCTGTGACCGAAATCTCGCGTCTCGCGAGATGACGCACGGATGCGTCCAGGAGGAGTAAATCAACCACCTCCCGGACGCATCCGTGCGTTAGGCGGTCGGGAGGTGGTTAAGAAATGAAGGTCAGTCAGTCCGAAAAATTGGGAAAACTTTGAAAGTGTCCCCAAGTGCAGTCACAAAAACCATCAAGCGCTACAAACAAACTGGCTCACATGCGGACCGCCCCAGGAAAGGAAGACCAAGAGTCACCTCTGCTGTGGAGGATAAGTTCACCCGAGTCACCAGCCTCAGAAATCGCAGGTTAACAGCAGCTCAGATTAGAGACCAGGTCAATGCCACACAGAGTTCTAGCAGCAGACACATCTCTAGAACAACTGTTAAGAGGAGACTGTGTGAATCAGGCCTTCATGGTAGAATATATGCTAGGAAACCACTGCTAAGGACAGGCAACAAGCAGAAGAGACTTGTTTGGGCTAAAGAACACAAGGAATGGACATTTGACCAGTGGAAATCTGTGCTTTGGTCTGATGAGTCCAAATTTGAGATCTTTGGTTCCAACCACCGTGTCTTTGTGCGACGCAGAAAAGGTGAACGGATGGACTCTACATGCCTGGTTCCCACCGTGAAGCATGGAGGAGGAGGTGTGATGGTGTGGGGGTGCTTTGCTGGTGACACTGTTGGGGATTTATTCAAAATTGAAGGCATACTGAACCAGCATGGCTACCACAGCATCTTGCAGCGGCATGCTATTCCATCCGGTTTGCGTTTAGTTGGACCATAATTTATTTTTCAACAGGACAATGACTCCAAACACACCTCCAGGCTGTGTAAGGGCTATTTGACCATGAAGGAGAGTGATGGGGTGCTGCGCCAGATGACCTGGCCTCCACAGTCACCGGACCTGAACCCAATCGAGATGGTTTGGGGTAAGCTGGACCGCAGAGTAAAGGCAAAAAGGCCAACAAGTGCTAAGCATCTCTGGGAACTCCTTCAAGACTGTTGGAAGACCATTTCAGGTGACTACCTCTTGAAGCTCATCAAGAGAATGCCAAGAGTGTGCAAAGCAGTAATCAAAGCAAAAGGTGGCTACTTTGAAGAACCTAGAATATGACATATTTTCAGTTGTTTCACACTTTTTTGTTATGTATATAATTCCACATGTGTTAATTCATAGTTGTGATGCCTTCAGTGTGAATTTACAATTTTGATAGTCATGAAAATAAAGAAAACTCTTTGAATGAGAAGGTGTGTCCAAACTTTTGGTCTGTACTGTAAATATGGGGATTAGCTCTTCTCCGGGGGTAATTCTCACAGATACGGCTTCAGGACACCAGGTTTCAGGTCCAAACTGTGTATTTATTGTGCCACACCAGCAAAAACAAAACAATAAACACTTGCCCGTCCAGGCTCTAACTAAACACATAATTCCTGACTCACCTAAGTCACCGTTCACACCCTGTGATCACATGCGGCTTTTTCAGCCAATGTCCCACAGCCTCCTGGCTGTACAGGGCACAGTAAGAAAGAGAAGAAAATCCAGCTCTCTCCGGTGAAAAAATGCAAAACTTTATTCCAGCGAGTTAAAATCCATACAGGTGTACAAACACAGTCAACATGTTTCAGACCTCAAAGGAATATGGGTCCTTCCTCATGACAAACGTGTTAATGAAATGGGAGCTCTCCCTTAAGTAGCCCAAGCTAACCCCAGGCTGATAGATATCACCTGGGAGGTGGAGACCCAAGGGGGCGTTCCCATGCACATGACAAAATAGAAACCCTATTAAACAATGGCAGACACCAGCAAAAGAAAACACTTACATATAGATAAATTAAGTCACTAAAAACAGTGATCATTGTACTAAGTAAAAATACAAGTACAAACAGAGCAAAAGTACTAATAGCAAAGCATATGTGTGGTAGAAAAGACGAAACGGTCCCAAATCAATACTGTAAAATGAGATCATGACGTCTATTTAAACCACAGGGCTGGCGAGATTCTAACTGGAAGATCCAGAAAGCCTCCCTATTGAGGAGTTTCCTCCTGTGATCTCCCCCCCTAGGCGGCAAAAAAACTCTTTCTATACCCTTTACTAGTAGGTGGGATACATCACCAGCATGTACCACTGCAAAATGCAGGCTGACTGCAGAGACATTCCGGTCCTTATAATGAGGCACATCGGAAATGTGTCTGCGAATCCGATTTTTTAAGGGGGTAGTGGTGCAGCCCACATACAACAAAGAACAAGCCGTACATGTAACAAGATACACCACGTATTTGGTGTTACAATTGATGTAGGATTGAATATTGTATACCCTCTCGTTATTCATGGACTTGAACGTTTTTTCAGTAGTCATATGTTGGCAACAAATGCATTTTTTATGACCACACTTAAAGTTACCTTTATGCTGTAACCAGGTGGCTTGTGGTTTTTTAGACACTGAAAAAAAGGTAGGGCTAATAATATTGCCTAGGGTCGGTGCTTTCTTAGCTACACACTTTATTCCGTTAGACACAATATCAGACCACTCGCCATCAAAATTAAGTACATTAAAATATTTCTTCATAATTTTACATATGGCAGAAAACTCTTGGCTATATTGTGTAACGAAATAAGTTGCTTGCTGGCAATGATTAGAATCCACTGGTGACCTACGTGCCTGAGATTGTTCCGGAAAAATCAACGACTGTCTATTAATTTGTGAAACCATTTTTTTAGCATGTTGTATATCTTGCTGTGAATAGTCCCTACGTAACAGTCTATTAGTAATGTTAGAGGCTTCTATTTCAAAAGCTCTCTGATCGGAACAATTGCGACGGGCACGTATAAGTTCACCCCTGGGGATGCTATGGATAGTATGGGAAGGATGGCATGACTGGGCCAGAAGTATGGTATTACCTGCTAATTGTTTGCGATAAGTCAGTGTGTTGACTGCACTAGTGGAGGGATCCCCCCTCAGGCACAGATCCAAAAATTGAATCTCAGTTTGGTGAGTATGAAACACAAATTGTATATCATCCACCTTGGAATTAAAATATTCCATTAACTCCGGTATGGACGTCACATCACCAGACCACACCATCAGCAGGTCATCGATGTAACGTCCATACCAGAGCAGGTGGTCCAGGAGTGGGAGGGTGTCGATGAGGAGAAAGCATCCCTCCCACCATGCCATAAATATATTAGCTATGGAGGGAGAGAACTTGGCCCCCATCGACACCCCCGACACCTGTAAATAAAAATTCTCACCAAACAAAAAATAATTGTGCCTGAGGAGGAAATCCACCACGTGGACAACATATTCCCTCAGTGTCTGGGTGTAATCACTATAATGTTCAAAAAACCACCTCAGCGCAATGATGGCCAAATTGTGGGGAATATTGGTGTATAAGGACGTAATGTCCGCTGTTACCCATGAGTAGTTGTCCCTCCACTTAAAATCAGCAAAAGCTTGTAGCACCGCCCTAGTGTCCTTGAGAAACCCTGGAATGAGTGGTATCAGGGGCTGTAACAGGGAGTCCACCCACTCAGAGAATCGCTCAGAGTATGAGCCTATACCAGCCACAATGGGTCTGAGGGGTGGAGGGAATACATCTTTGTGGACTTTGGGTAAAGCATGAAAAATAGGAGCTATAGGGTGTTCCACAAAGACGTACTCCCGCTCCCTAACACTAAGACAGCCACATGATACCCCACAGTCCAGGAGTTTCTTCATTTCTGATTGAAAATTCCTCAGTGGATCACTGGTCAGGCGGACATAAACATTAGTATCATCCAGCATGGTAGTGACAAGGGATCCATATAGGCCCTTGTCCAATACCACTACTGACCCCCAATGACTCCAAACACAGTACGCCAACTGTCTCCAGTCCAGTGTCTCTTGTGGGGGATTGGGGCTCAATAGTCCACCTGACTATGGCCCTGCGACCCTCCCAGGCGTCGCTTTGTCACCCAACTCCAGGCTATCGTCCAGCCTTGTGGTCCCTCAGCCTTGCCCAGCTGAGACCACACAAACAGAACCTCCAGGCCTCTGTCCACAGGTAACACACTCGCCCCTTGCTGACACCCTGGGAGGTGCTTTATGCCAGCCTGATTACTTCCAGCTTGTCTCACCTGTGGTGGAATAGGGGTGTGGACTGCACTATCCACCCCTTCCTTGCCTCTACCCTGTGTGAGACCTGTCACTGTCTCACATACCCCCCCTTTGTTCAAGCCCGTGAGGTGAACACCTGCATAACCATGGGAGGCTGGTGAGAGGGCATCCACCTGGCCTGGACGTGGGAAACAGCCACCCACCCTGCTCTTTGTCTGCTCCCAATAAGAACCGTCCCTGATTGGCTTTACAGCCACACTAAGTAAAACAGGGTCACATACTTACCCTTTGTTCTGCCAGACCCACGCCAGCAGAGCTTGGTTTATCACCAAAACTAACATCTTGCCCAATATAAACTGTCTAAAGGCCTCATGTGCCCATCTCATGGCCAGATACTCTTTTTCTACTCTTTCCCGGGTGATAATGATGCGCTCTTGTACATTTTGATCTCTCTCTCTTTTTGGATCCTCTGGCTCCCGCACATGCGCCTCATGTCCTTTCTTGGACTGCTGCAGCTCTTGACTGAACTGTTCCCAGTCATGGTCATGTCCAGACACTTCCTCCTTTGCTTTGCGGGGCTCCGTCAGCAGAGCATGCCTGCCCCTGCTCGCTTCTTTTACGTGCATTTGGGTCACTTCTTCCTCCTTTCCAGCGGTAGTTTCCCCAGCTACAGTGGCAGTTTCAGAGACCTCTGCTTCTTTAGTGGCTTTTTATACTTGCCGCTCCCTTTGTCTTAACTTTGGTCTCTGCAGCACCTGGGGACTTCACATCAGCCAACACATCGGCCTTAACTTCTTCAGCCTTTGTCTTCTTGGAGTCTCCAGTCTCTTTGACCGCCTTCTCATCCTTCTCAGACATGGCACCATACACTTGCCCTGTTAACTCCTCCCCCTCTTTCTCATCGAGGCAGGAGACACCAGGGTCTTCAGCAGACCCCTCATCTGGCATTTTCTCCAGAGGCTCACCCAGGACATTGTTCTTTTGGGGAGGAGTCAGGAGAGACAGCCCATCGTAATAGCCAGGATCCAAAAACTGATCGTTCACCTCCTTGTACTTCTTCCCCAGCAGGCTGCTGGCTATTTGGAAGGCCTTGTAGGCAGAGGGGACTTCTTCCAGGCCTGGGCTACACTCTACCACGGGTCTGTGGTCTTTGGCTTCCACATCAGCCCCATCAACTGGTTTAGCAGAAGCATCTTCCATCTTCTCTGCCACAGTCAGCACTGCAGTGCCACCATCTCCAGACCCATTCTTAATAGGCTCTAACTTAGACTTCTCCCACTCAGACGTTTTTTCCGACTTCATCCTTTGAGCTCATGAGATCATCTAACTCTCTGCTCTGAGTTGCTTGTTCCGCCTCTCAAATTCAGCATGCTCCTCAAGCGCTTCTTCAATGGCTCTAGCCAAGGAGTGGGCCTTGGTCTCCTTTTCCCAAGCATATCGAGCCAAGATGTATTTCTCTTCCGCCAGGAGCCAGTCATACTTCTTCTGTTTCTTTGCTAGGTTAGACATAATTTGCTTCTGGTGGTCCAGGTCCACCATTAGATCATCCAATTCTCGGTGAAGTATGGTCTTGGGTTTTCTCCAACTTTTCGTATGTCACACCCTTTTTCTCCAGGCGCTGAACCACCAACTCCATGTTTTTCAGCAGTTTCTTTTCAGCTTTTTGCACAAGCTTGTTGGAAGTACCCTGCTTTTGGGCCTCTGGTTCCAGCTGCTCATTGCTCGGCTCTGCTGCAGCAGATGTAGGAGTATCACCATTCTCTTTCTGGCTCTCCTCCTTTGCCCTTTCTGAAACCTTCTTCAGATGCTCTGTGAAGACAGCTAGTCCGTCTCTAACGTTTCTAGGGAGCGTGAGGAGAGAGAGAGAGATCATCCTCCTGTTTGCAGCTGTACTGTCGTGTCAGGTCATCTACAACTGCCTGGACATGGGCCTCAGACACTAGGCTGACGTCACCCTACTTAATTCTCATCTCGTCAGATATAACTGTCTGGTCGCTACTAGTAACCACCTTTGTTTCACAGGACCTTGACATGGTAGCTTCACTCTCTGAGTTGCTATCGGTCACAGCACATACGTCACCCCTACCACTCGTGTCATTATGAATTCTGACCTCTAGGGGCACCGATGAGCTAATTCCCACCTGGGACACTTCCTTAGTAACCAACAAACATTGTGGAGACTGCATAACCACCTCTGGTAGGTGTAGTACACCCTCCTGCACCTTCAAACACTGAGCTGGAGCTGTGCTTTACTCCACACTACTTATATGCATTTCTTCAAATCTTTTGATCAAGTCATATAGATCTTCCTGAAAAATAGCAGATGCAGAAAATAAAGCTTCATTACCATTTACATTTTTACCACCAGGGGGCGCTTCTCTCCTGACCACAAGCTGCAACGGAAAAGGTATATCACTGTCACCACATATTTCATATGACATCATATTTTCAGTATGCACTCTTGTCACCTTCACTTTGCACTTTACCAGCACCATTGTTTTCAATGGTCAATATTCCTTCCCCATGGAGGTCAAAGTGCAGCTCCCTTAGATCTTCACTTAAAGGGACAGGTACAGGTTCTGCAGGAGTTTTGTCACTATCTGCAAAAGTGTCTACCTTACCCCACAGCAACAAAACGATATCACGGCCCAATAACACATTAGGTATACGTGAAACTGCATCACGAAGTTCACAAGTCCCAGATTGCACTGGAGTCTCACACTCAGGGAGAGCAACCGGACAGTTCATGCTAACTCCATGAAAGTCCCGCACATAGTTCTCAGCCACCTGGCTGGCAGGTACCAGGATCACCTGGCTCTCTGTATCCAACAACGCCTGGACTGGACTGCCTTTCCCCACAAGGTCACACATTGGCGTAGCAGTCTCTAGTCCGGGTGTTTTTACAGCAACATGCCCAACCTCCAGAGCCCTGCTCCCTGTCACTTTAACTGCTGTATAAGAAACAACTGGAACGCTGTTACCCATAGCTGTCACAGGTTTGGCGCTCCCCAGTGTTGTACGCACGTCTCCATAGCAGTCATCTTCCTTCTCCAGGATGTTGGAACCTCCAGCCCTTGGTTCCTAGTCACCTGAACACACACAGGCTTCTCAGTGCAGTCGTTGCCATTGGAAACACCTTGACTCCAGTCACCTTCCGGACGGTCACTCCAGCCGCACACTTTAGGACTCTGTACTCACTGGCAGGGAATACCAGAACTCCTGAAAGTCGCACTGCTCTCCATCTAGCTTTCTTCCCGTCGGTTGCCCTTGGCAACGGCATACATTTTTTTTCTCTAGCACTCCACTCTCAGGCATGTTCAGAGAAGCAACTAAGGGGAAGCTATATGTTAATTGATGACTTAGGGCTCTTTCACACTTGCGTTCTTTTCTTCCGGCATAGAGTTCCGTCGTCGGGGCTCTATGCCGGAAGAATCCTGATCAGTTTTATCCTAATGCATTCTGAATAGAGAGAAATCCGTTCAGGATGCATCAGGATGTCTTCAGTTCAGGACCGGAACGTTTTTTGGCCGGAGAAAATACTGCAGCATGCTGCGCTTTTTGCTCCGGCCAAAAATCCTGAACACTTGCCGCAAGGCCGGATCCGGAATTAATGCCCATTGAAAGGCATTGATCCGGATCCGGCCTTAAGCTAAACGTCGTTTCGGCGCATTACCGGATCCGACGTTTAGCTTTTTCTGAATGGTTACCATGGCTGCCGGGACTTTAGCGTCCCGGCAGCTATAATAACCAAAGTCCTGGCAGCCATGGTAAAGTGTAGTGGGGAGCGGGGGAGCAGTATACTTACCGTCCGTGCGGCTCCCGGGGCGCTCCAGAGTGACGTCAGGGCGCCCCACACTCATGGATGACGTGATCACATGGACACGTCATTCTGGAGCGCCCCGGGAGCCGCACGGACTGTAAGTATACTGCTCCCCCGCTCCCCACTACTACTATGGCAACCAGGACTTTAATAGCGTCCTGGCTGCCATAGTAACATAGACGGATCCGTCTTCAAATGCTTTCAGTTCACTTGCGTTTTTCCGGATCCGGCGTGTAATTCCGGCAAATGAAGTACACGCCGGTGTTTCCTGCACCAGCTGCTTCATTACTTTTTGTGTGGCCTCGGTTTTCCGCCAAACGGGCCACTTCCCCCAGAGGACATCACCTCTGGTATGAGAACTTTCCACCACACTGGACCATCTTTCACCCAGGTCACCATTTTGACCAAAAAAAACTTCCACAGGTCTGTCTCTCTCACTGGCTTCTGGCCCTTTAAATCCTGCACAGTTTGCACCACAGAAGGGAAAAAAAAAGTCCAGATTAACACCAGCAGTTTTCTAGCAGCCCCTGCTCCTGCAAACTAGCAGGCTTCCAGCACTTTTACTTGTCAGCAGGGACGCGTGCCCGCATCCTCCACGAATTGCTCTTCTCCGGGGGTTAGTCTCACAGATACGGCTTCAGGACACCAGGTTTCAGGTCTAAACAGTGTATTTATTGTGCCACACAAGCAAAAACAAAAAAATAAACACTTGCCCGTCCAGGCTCTAACTAAACACATAATTCCTGACTCTCCTAAGTCACCGTTCACACCCTGTGATCACATGCGGCTTTTTCAGCCCATGTCCCACAGCCTCCTGGCTGTACAGGGCACAGTACGTCCAGTGTCTCTTGTGGGGGATTGGGGCTCAATAGTCCGCCTGACTATAGCCCTGCGACCCTCCCAGGAGTCGCTTTGTCACCCAACTCCAGGCTATCGTCCAGCCTTGCCCAGCTGAGACCACACAGACAGAACCTCCAGGCCTCTGTCCACAGGTAACACACTCCCCCCTTGATGACACCCTGGGAGGTGCTTTATGCCAGCCTGATTACTTCCAGCTTGTCTCACCTGTGGTGGAATAGGGGTGTGGACTGCACTATCCACCCCTTCCTTGCCTCTACCCCGTGTGAGACCTGTCACTGTCTCACAATAAATATATATATATATATGTATATACACTTCTTGACAGCCCCGGTCCGGGCTTGGTCCACCTCCCCTGGACGATGGCGAGGCCACCACTGGTGAGCCGGCCACAGCTGGAGAGCCGTATGATGATGAAGAAGCCTATAATAAGAGCACATACTGATTAATGCAACGTATCAAACAGTACAAACGCCAAGCGTTGATTTTATACTTACCGGTCTCTAAATACCTTCTGGGTGGGTGTCTCCAATCAATAGTTTGCTTCTGTGAAGACATCTGTACGCAACATAATACCAGACAAAATGCAGATAACATTAAACAAACTTGTTTAGACCACGGTTTCCAGATATATCAACAATTTTTTTAAAATACTTACTTTATACAAGATAAATTGGTGCTTGCCCACCACAGAACTTTCTATTAAAACTTTTAGTTTTTTGACTAACCTAATAAAATAAAATAAAAATCCCCCCAAGTGCCATAATCCCCCCAAGTGTCATTATCCACCCCCAGAGACAGCAGTCCCCACAGAGCCAACAGCACCCCACAGTGCCAGCAGCCACCGTCAGAGCCATCAGCCCCCCACAGAGCCAGCATCCCCTCCACCCCAGTGCCATCAGCCCCCCCCCAGAGCCAGAAGCCCCTACAAAGCCAGCTACCCCCCTAGTGCCATCAGCCTACCACAGTGCCATCAGCCCCCCACAGTGCCAGCAGCCCCCCACCCCAGTGCCATCAGCAGCCCCTCCCAGTGTTAGCAGCCCCCCCAGTGATAGATAGATAGATAAAAAAATATATAAAGAAAGACAACAGACAAAACTTCCAATACTTACCAGTGTTCAGCAAGTCGAAGATCCAAGATGGCCGACGATGATGGGAGGGAAAGAAAATTACTCGGCTGATCCGTCTCAAAGCGGAGCCAGTACAAACAAGCAAGCAGCGTTTTGGTGTCTGCATCCAAAGCGGAACGGTGACCAAACGCAGCCCAACTGATGCATTCTGAGCGGATCCTTATCCAATAAGAACGCATTAGGGCTGAACTGATCAGTTTTGAACAGTTTGTGAGAGCCCTGAAACGGATCTCACAAACGGAATTCAAAACACCAGTGTGAAAGTAGCCTTATCCAACTCTGCCTGGCGGGCTATTTGGTTGAAGAGCTGGAATGGGGATGCTAGCTCCAAGGCAAAACTTTGTGCTGTCCCTTGTCAAGGGGAGTTTTTGTTCGTGCCTGTCCTTGACGATTTACTAGAAAAGGCATCTGTTAGTCAAGCACCCAAAAAGTCTTTCCATCCCAGATATAATAAGGCGGGCTTTAAGGGGAAGGAAAGATCAAGACAATTTGCAGGTCCGGGTAAGCAGAGTAAGGGATTTCTTTTTTCTGGGTCAGATACCTCCAAAAAGCAGTCCCAATGATGCCAGAGCACCTGTCGGGGGGCGTCTGTCTCATTTTGCATCTCAGTGGCAGAAGATCTCCAACAGCCCTTGGATACATTCTGTGATAGAGGAGGGCCTAAAACTAAAATTTCAGAGTTTGCCAGTAGGGAGATTTGTAATGACAGATTACCGTTCAGATCCCGCAAAACAATCTGCCCTCATCTTGGAGGTTTTTTCCCTTATAGAAAAAAGGGTGCTGGTAAGAGTCCCAGAGCAGGAAGTGCGAAAGGGGTTTTATTCAGCTCATTTTCTGGTAAAGAAGCCAAATGGGAGGAAGTCTTATTGATAAGGCAAGATATGCGGCAATTTAAAGAAAGAGTTGAAGAGTTGGAAGGTTGCGTTAGTGAAATGGAGGACCATCTACCACCTGTTAAGAGGGACCTGCAACGTGTTATACATAATGTGTCTCTGCTCATATCAAAATCGGACGATTTGGAAAACAGTCTGAGACGGAATAATGTGCGATTTATTGTAATCCCGTAACACACTGAGGGCTCAGACCCTGTTTCATTTATGGAAAAATGGCTGGTGGACACTATTGGGAAAGAAAAGCTATCCCCACTTTTTGCAATAGAAAGAGCACATCGGGTGCCATTTCGCCCTCCGCCACCGGGGGCGCCTCCAAGACCTCTCCTGATCAAGGTTTTACATTACAGAGACCGGGACGCCATACTTAGAGCAGCCAGGAATAACCCTGACATCCAAATTGGCGATAGCCGAGTTCTGATGTTCTCAGACTTTTCTGCCGAAATACAGAAGCGGAGAGCGAGATTTTTGGAGATCAAGAAGCGGTTAAGATTATTGCAGTGGCCTTATTCCATGTTATACCCGGCTAAGCTTCGGGTGGTGGCGAATGGATCCACGCATATTTTTGAAGATCCGACCGAGGCATGTCAATGGCTGGACACTCATGAAAAGGATCGGCGCGGCAACAGCACCTGAAGAGACGGTGATACTTTTGATGGGACTGTGTTCTTAGATTAATACCCCGCACTGAAGGTTATAGCTTTGTGGGTTTACTATCTGTTTTCTTAAGGGGGAGGGAGGCTTCATATGATGACCTTTAACTTGATATGTCTAACAAGGTGTGGGCTGTAGTGTGGTTGGGGGGGAGGTTGGGTAGACTAACCTATTTGCACATTCAGGTTGCAGCGCCTATGCTGACTAGGCAACTGTTTTGCCATCTGTGCTTCTATCGTTCACTCATAACGGTTAGGTTCACTTTGTAAGTCTATTGTGTACCCCTGTTTATCTGGTTCATAACTTGCAGTATGTTCAGGGAAGTTAAGGGAATGTTGGGAGGGGGGGGGGGGTAATGGGGCAGGCTCTATTTCTAATCTTATTATCAATGGGAGGTTCCTCTGGGGTTGTCGGCATTGGCTTCTATACATGCATATGAGTCACCATGATGTCTTCTGTTAAAATTCTTGCATGGAATGTGAGAGGGATGTTGCAAGCGTCTAAACAATCGGCTATTTTCCATGCCTTGAAAGATGTACAGCCAGCTATTATGTGCTTATCCGAGACCCATTTGACCGCTGATAAGACGCATCTGATCCATAAAGTATGGATGGGCTGTGAGTTTCATTCTACATTCTCCACGCATGCCAGAGGTGTCAGTATCTTAGTGCATAGATCTGTTCCGTTTGTCGCCCAGGAGTCATATATTGACAGTGATGGTAGATTTATATGTATAGACTGTCATATCTTCCAATTCAGGATTATTTTGGTGGCAGTGTATATTCCCCCTCCATATTCAGCTGAAATTATGAGGTTGATTATTACATTTACATCTAAATTCCCGTTAGTCCCTATATTAATTGTGGGAGATTTTAATATGTATATTGATGGTTCTCTGGATAAATTCCATAATGGACCGGGAACTTACACTGCTACCCCTACTTCTCTGGCAAGATTGCTATCGGAAGTAGATTTATGTTATATTTGGAGAACCATACACCCTGGTCGGCGTCAGTATTCATGTTATTCATCCTCGCATAGCTCCCTATCCAGAATAGATTTAGCAACTGGATCCTCATCCTTAGTAACACTGACAAAGGAGATCTCATATTTGCCTCGCAGTATATCTGACCATTCCCCACTATTGACTACTTTTGAAGTGGGGAGGCGTTTATGTGTTAATCGGCCTATCTGGCGTTTAAACCCATTTTAGTTATCAATAGTGGATACAGGAACCGATATTTCTAGGGCCATTTCTGACTTTTTGAATATTAATGTGGGCACGGCATCGGTGGCAATGGTATGGAATGCCTTAAAGGCAGATGTTAGGGGATTATATATTAAATATATTAGCATTAAAAAATCGAAGAGCCGTATTCTGGATAGGGAGCTTTCAGATAGAGTTACACATTTAGAGGCTAAATTTGTAGAACAGCCCACATTGACTAACGAGGCACAGTGAAAGGAAGCTCAAAAGCTTTTGAAAGAACACATACAGACTAGGGCGGAGAATAAACGTCTCTTTGTGACTCAGAGATATTTCGCTGAAGGGGAAAGTGCGGGTCACTACTGTGACTAAAGCACAAAATGGTCCTTCCTGTATAGCCTCAATTAGAGGAACTGGAGGACAATTAATAACAGGAGATGAGAATATTTTGGGGGAATTCTATGCTCACTTCAGGGTGGTGTATAGGTCCAGGCTGGTCACTGATGCGTCTGATAGATCCAACTATTTGGAAAGGATTAATATTCCTGTCTTATCTGAAGAAAATAAGTTGCTTCTTGATGAGGATATAGCTCTTGAGGAATTAGAGGTGGCGCTGAATTCTGTCCCTAATGAAAAGGCGCTGGGTGGGGATGGCCTTCCTGGGGAATTCTATAAGAAGCATGGGGAACTACAGGGAGTGCAGAATTATTAGGCAAATGAGTATTTTGACCACATCATCCTCTTTATGCATGTTGTCTTACTCCAAGCTGTATAGGCTCGAAAGCCTACTACCAATTAAGCATATTAGGTGATGTGCATCTCTGTAATGAGAAGGGGTGTGGTCTAATGACATCAACACCCTATATCAGGTGTGCATAATTATTAGGCAACTTCCTTTCCTTTGGCAAAATGGGTCAAAAGAAGGACTTTACAGGCTCAGAAAAGTCAAAAATAGTGAGATATCTTGCAGAGGGATGCAGCACTCTTAAAATTGCAAAGCTTCTGAAGCGTGATCATCGAACAATCAAGCGTTTCATTCAAAATAGTCAACAGGGTCGCAAGAAGCGTGTGGAAAAACCAAGGCGCAAAATAACTGCCCATGAACTGAGAAAAGTCAAGCGTGCAGCTGCCAAGATGCCACTTGCCACCAGTTTGGCCATATTTCAGAGCTGCAACATCACTGGAGTGCCCAAAAGCACAAGGTGTGCAATACTCAGAGACATGGCCAAGGTAAGAAAGGCTGAAAGACGACCACCACTGAACAAGACACACAAACTGAAACGTCAAGACTGGGCCAAGAAATATCTCAAGACTGATTTTTCAAAGGTTTTATGGACTGATGAAATGAGAGTGAGTCTTGATGGGCCAGATGGATGGGCCCGTGACTGGATTGGTAAAGGGCAGAGAGCTCCAGTCCGACTCAGACGCCAGCAAGGTGGAGGTGGAGTACTGGTTTGGGCTGGTATCATCAAAGATGAGCTTGTGGGGCCTTTTCGGGTTGAGGATGGAGTCAAGCTCAACTCCCAGTCCTACTGCCAGTTTCTGGAAGACACCTTCTTCAAGCAGTGGTACAGGAAGAAGTCTGCATCCTTCAAGAAAAACATGATTTTCATGCAGGACAATGCTCCATCACACGCGTCCAAGTACTCCAGAGCGTGGCTGGCAAGAAAGGGTATAAAAGAAGAAAATCTAATGACATGGCCTCCTTGTTCACCTGATCTGAACCCCATTGAGAACCTGTGGTCCATCATCAAATGTGAGATTTACAAGGAGGGAAAACAGTACACCTCTCTGAACAGTGTCTGGGAGGCTGTGGTTGCTGCTGCACACAATGTTGATGGTGAACAGATCAAAACACTGACAGAATCCATGGATGGCAGGCTTTTGAGTGTCCTTGCAAAGAAAGGTGGCTATATTGGTCACTGATTTGTTTTTGTTTTGTTTTTGAATGTCAGAAATGTATATTTGTGAATGTTGAGATGTTATATTGGTTTCACTGGTAAAAATAAATAATTGAAATGGGTATATATTTGTTTTTTGTTAAGTTGCCTAATAATTATGCACAGTAATAGTCACCCGCACACACAGATATCCCCCTAAAATAGCTAAAACTAAAAACAAACTAAAAACTACTTCCAAAAATATTCAGCTTTGATATTAATGAGTTTTTTGGGTTCATTGAGAACATGGTTGTTGTTCAATAATAAAATTAATCCTCAAAAATACAACTTGCCTAATAATTCTGCACTCCCTGTATTACTTCCGCAGCTTCTAATGGTTTTTAAAGATGCCTATCGAGAAGGCAAGTTGTCCTGTTCCATGAGAGAAGCGATAGTGGTAGTGATACCCAAGTCAGGCAAGGACCCCTCACTAGTAGATTCCTACAGGCCCATCTCTCTTCTGACAGTGGATGTAAAACTTCTGGCTAAAATTCCAACTTTACAACTTTTGAGGAAAGTATGGGGCAAGGCAAAAAAATATCCTAGGAATAACGGGGTTAGTGAATATTTCACCTATATAGAACAATCCAGCGCTCCATGAATTGGGTGGCCTGAGTGGATTCTCACAATGGGAAAATAAAGGAATATGGAACTTAGGCCACATTTATTCTAATGGGATTTTAAAGCAATACCAGCAGATATGTTCTGAATTTGGGCTGCCCTCCTCACAGTTCTACAGGTATTTGCAGCTTAGACATGCATTGGAAGCTCAGTCCAAAACAGCCACGGTGACGTTTGTATTCAATCAGATGTTAAGCACAGTGGTTAATGTAGGACCAGTAAAGGGAGCGATCTCCATGATATATCAAACCTTGTTGGAGGACTTTCTTAAAGGATACCCCCTTAAAAGTAGACAACATTGGGAAAGAGATGTGGGTGATATTACGGATGAGCAATGGGAGGAGGTGTTAGACCTCACCCCTGACTTATCTCTTAGTGAAGCGGCGCGGCTATCCCATCTGTACTTAATACATAGAGTGTACAAGACCCCGGTGTTTTTACACAAAATAGGTTGTAGAGATAGTCTTGTCCGGCTTGTCCGAAATGTGGAAGTGCTGAGGCAGATCTACTTAATATGTTGTGGGCATGCCCTTCATTGACATCATATTGGAAAGCTGTAATACACCTGGTTAATAAGGTATATAGTGCTAATCTTACTCTAGACCCTAAGCTGTGCCTATTAGGCATTATACCGGAAGATAATCTACAATCTGTTAAAGCCACTGAAATAGGGAGAATGCTATACCAGGCAAGGAAGACGTTAGCGGCAAAATGGATACAATCAACACCTCCGGATATATCGGAATATGTTGCTAGACTAAATAGGGTGATTCGCCTGGAAAGGGGAGTATACCAAAAAAGGAAAAATCTGTCCAAATTTGAGGCAATATGGGGAAGCTGGATTGATCATTCTGGATGCTGTAGTCCCTGGTTGGCACTTACAAGCAGATTTTTGTGTGCTAGGTGAGTGTATTGAGTATGGAAGGTAAATATGACTAGGAAGCAAATATGGGGAGTGGGGGGGAGACCACAGTGGTTGATATATGTGATGTGTCTATGCCAAAACTGGTTGCTGATCGACTTAAATGGAGTTAGGATATGACTGAATGTGGATATGGATGCTTTACTCTATGGGTACATAGGTGATTGGAGGATAGTGTTGTGTGATAGTCTGCTAATAAGTATTGCGGTGCCTGCAACCCAGGGATGGAGATGAAGGGAGATTGCTATAATTGTGTCCTGCTTTTGTAGGAGTAGGGGTGAAGGGGGGGATAAGGGGGTTACTTGTTAGTGGGAGGTTTTATTGATTACCTTAAAGATGCCTATATTGTATGACTTCATGCTTGGATGTACAGTCATGTGAAAAAATTAGGACACCCTTTGAAAGCATGTGGTTTTTTGTAACATTTTTAATAAAAGGTTAGTTCATCTCCGTTTCAACAATACAGAGAGATTAAAGTAATCCAACTAAACAAAGAAAACTGAAGAAAAGTCTTTTCAAGATCTTCTGTAAATGTCATTCTACAAAAATGCCTATTCTAACTGAGGAAAAAGATAGGACACCCTCACATGTATTCCCTCTTTAATTGGCTCAGATCTCACACAGGTATATCACACCAGGTGCACATAATTAGTAGATCGTTACTCTGCATGTTGAATGAGGCTTGCCCTATTTAAACCTCAGACATTTAGTTTGGTGTGCTCCTGACTGTTGAAGTGAGAGTGAGCACCATGGTGAGAGCAAAAGAGCTGTCAGAGGACTTCAGAAAAAAGATGGTAGCAGCCTATGAGTCTGGGAAGGGATTTAAAAGATCTCAAAAGATTTTGAAATCAGCCATTCCACTGTCCGGAAGATAGTCTACAAGTGGAGGACTTTCAAAACAACTGCCAACATGCCCAGGACTGGTCGCCCCAGCAAGTTCACCCCAAGAGCAGACCGCAAGATGCTAAAAGAGGTCTCCAAAAACCCTAAAGTGTCATCTCGAGAACTACAGCAGGCTCTGGCTACTGTTGATGTAGAAGTACATGCCTCTACAATCAGAAAGAGACTGTACAAGTTTAACTTGCATGGGAGGTGTGCAAGGAGGAAACCTTTGCTTTCCAAGGGAAACATCGAGGCCAGACTGACATTTGCCAGAGATAAAGTTGACAAAGACCAGGACTTCTGGAATAATGTTCTTTGGACAGATGAGTCCAAAATTGAATTATTTGGACACAACAGCAGAGGACATGTTTGGCGTAAACCAAACACAGCATTCCAAGAAAAGAACCTCATACCAACTGTGAAGCATGGAGGTGGAAGTGTCATGGTTTGGGGCTGCTTTGCTGCAGCAGGACCTGGTCAGCTCACCATCATAGAATCCACGATGAATTCTACTGTGTATCAGAAGGTGCTTGAAGAACATGTGAGACCATCAGTTAGAAAATTAAAGCTGAAGCGGAACTGGACCATGCAACATGACAATGACCCAAAACATACTAGTAAATCAACCAAAGATTGGCTGAAAAAGAAGAAATGGAGAGTCCTGGAATGGCCAAGTCAAAGTCCAGATTTGAATCCCATTGAGATGCTGTGGGGTGACTTGAAAAGGGCTGTACGTGCAAGAAACCCCTCAAACATCTCACAGTTGAAAAAGTTCTGCATTGAGGAGTGGGGTAAAATTTCCTCAGACCGATGTCGAAGACTGGTAGATGGCTACAAGAACCGTCTCACTGCAGTTATTTCAGCCAAAGGAGGTAACACTCGCTATTAGGGGCAAGGGTGTCCTATCTTTTTCCTCAGTTAGAATAGGCATTTTTGTAGAATGACATTTACAGAAGATCTTGAAAAGACTTTTCTTCAGTTTTCTTTGTTTAGTCGGATTACTTTAATCTCTCTGTATTGTTGAAACGGAGATGAAATAACCTTTTATTAAAAATGTTACAAAAAACCACATGCTTTCAAAGGGTGTCCTAATTTTTTCACATGACTGTATGTCTTGCCTATGTAGCCATATGTTTTGTACTATATTTATTGTATATATCTGACAATGGATAATGTCTACAAGCAATAGACAATGTCTATAAGCATGACATAATGATGTTAAAAAGACTGAAAAATGATAATAAAGAGATATCTGATTTAAAAAAAATAAAAAAGCCAAATGGCTTGTTTCGGACTATAATAAACTTGAAGTGTTTGAATCAATTTCTGCTGTCCGAGAAATTTCGTATGGAGTCCATCAAGTCAGCAGTGAACGATCTCTACCCGGATTGCTTTATGGCAACAGTAGACCTGAGGGATGCGTACTATCATGTCCCCATTCATCCCAGCCACCAGACGTTTTTGAGGGTAGCAGTTCAGTTAGAAAGAGAGATTCTACATCTTCAATTTCGGGTGTTACCCTTTGGCCTCGCTCAAGCTCCGAGGGTTTTCACAAAGATTATTTCGGAAATGATGGCCCACGTCAAGGAGATGATCATTATACCATACCTAGACGATTTTCTGCTGGTGGCCCGGTCAGGTCAGATTATTCAGGGTCAGATTGCTTGGTTGAGGGAGATTCTAGATAAGCTGGGGTGGGAGTTAAAATTAGAAAAATCTAGCTTATGCCCAGGCCAGAGATGCAAGTTCCTAGGAATTATTTTGGACTCCAGTTCCCAGAAGTACCTGTTACCCCTGCAAAAAGCTTTATTAGTCAGATCAGGAGTTCAGCTTCTTCACTAGTCTCCGTCAGTCACCATAAGAGAAGCCATGTCGGTACTGGGTCTCATGACAGCCACTATTCCAGGAGTGGAATGGGCCCAGTACCATTTAAGGCATCTTTAGCTTCAGATCCTGAGGGATTGGGACGGAAGTCTCCCCTCTCTAGGCACAGAGATATCTCTGTCCTCCCAGACCTTGGATTCCTTGGGGTGGTGGATGGATCTAAAGAACCTAGAAAGAGGAGTTCCTTGGACCAGGGAGGCGATTCTCCCCTTAACCATCCGGTTGGGGAGCCCATGTGGGGTCCCTGCTATTGCAGGGAGTTTGGGACAACAAAGCTCTGTCTTCTTTTCTCTTTCTCTGGAGGAGCATCTGACAGCTGTGGATGCACTGGCTCAGTCTTGGAAGCAGGGCCTTCTGTATGCTTTTACCCGCTAAAAATGCTACCAATAGTCCTCAAAAAAATTTGAGCCGAGGAGGCCACGGTAATAGTCATAGCTCCCTTTTGGCCGAGAAGGGTGTGGTTTTCCTGGCTCCGTAAGATGTCGGTAGCAACACCATGGGTGCTTCTGGAATCTCAGGAGCTTCTGTCCCAGGGTCCAGTTTTTCACCCAGAGGTAATAAATCTGCACCTGACAGGGAGATTTTAAAGAAAAGAGGTCTCTCCGAGGATGTAGTGAACACTCTGTTGGCCAGTCGGAAAAAGGTCACTTCTGAGATCTACCTTAGAGTTTGGAGGACCTTTTTCAGATTTGCCAAAAAAACTGTAGATGTGCTAGAAGCTCTTGACATCCCTCTAGTATTAGAATTCCTACAGGAGGGATGTAACAAAAAAAACTTAGGCCCAGCACTTTGAAGGTCCAGATTTACACCTTAAGCGCCTTATTTGAGTTTAAGTTAGCGTAACATCCTTGAATTTGGAGGTTTATAACAGCAGTGCCTAAATTATCCCCGGTCTGTAAAAATAAAATTCCCCCCTGGGATTTAAATTTGGTCCTCTCCTCTCACACTTCAGACCCTTTCGAGCCTATTGATAAAATCTCCCCAAAGTTGCTCTCACTTAAGCTTGCTTTCCATCTGGCCATTACTTCAGCTAGAAGGGTTAGTGAGATTTCTGCTCTCTCGATTGACCCTCCCTATTTAGTGATCCTGGAAGATCGGGTTGTGATTTCTCCTGATCCTTCTTTTTTACCAAAAGTCTCTTCACGTTCTCAGGAGATAGTGTTACCTTCCTTCTGTGCATCCCCTAAAAATAAAAAGGAATCAGAGTACCACTGTCTAGATGTTAGGAGATGTATTTTGCAATATCTACAGGTCACTCAGCCTTTGAAATCCTTCTCACGTCTGCTGATTTTGTTTCAGGGAGCAAGAAAGGGTTCTGCAGCCTCTTCTCACACTATTGCTAGGTGGATTAGACAGGCCATTTCCTTAGCTTACTCTTCTAAAGGAATTGTTCCTCCCTCGGTGTTTGGGGCTCACTCTACGAGATCAGTCTCCACATCATGGGCAGAGAGAGCCTCTGCCTCTATAGAGCAGATTTGTAA